>NC_052066.1:23733064-24033064 GCF_015852505.1 Tachyglossus aculeatus | reverse complement strand
TACTAAGCACTTGAGAGGGTACAATAAAGGTAATAGAGCACAGAGTAAGTGCTCAATAAATGCCACTGATTAACTGATTGACTGACCGAAAGACTCTTCTTGACCATTCTATGTTTTGTTATCAACTATCCTCTTAGGTATCAGTTCTTGACTCTTGCCACGTCTCAACTCGTGGCCTTTGCTCCATCCAAACAAGATAAATTCATGGATAAGAGGGGCTCACAGTGGGTTATCTGAGGGCAAGGTGGAGATATAAAGAGAAAAATAGAGCGGTTAGAAGGTTTACCCTTAATCATTAGGCTGGATCTCAAAGATGGCAATCATCAGTCTGTACCCTCTAGACTCTAAGCTCTTTGTGGGCAGGAAACGTAATGGTATACTGTTGTATTACTCTCTACAAAGCGCTTGGTACATTGCTTGGCATATAGTAAGTGCTCAATGAATATGATTGATTTATCAGTAAATATGATTGATTGATTTTTCCTCCAAACCTCTGTGGCCATCGCTGAACAATCAATCAATCAGTCAATCGTATTGATTGATTGCCAGAACAGTATCTGGCAACAGTGGTTTTAGAGGTAGAGGTCAAGCAGATGATAGAAAGCAATTGGAGAGTGGGAGGAGAGAGGGAGAGAGAAGAGATGAGATGTGGGCCGGATGGATAGGTCGGGTGGGGAGGGTGAAGAAGGACGGGAGAGGAGCCGCCGGGTTGAATTCCCCGCATGGTCTGTGGGGAACCCACCCATCTCCTGTTACCTGTTACAGATGAGGAAACTGAGGCCCAGAAAACTGAAATGACTTGCCCAGATTCACAGAGCAGTCAGATGGTGGAACCCAGGCCTATGCTCTTTCCACTAGGCCACGCCACTTCTGGACAATGCTACAGTCCTTTCATCTGGTCTGGAGTCTGTTACCACACTGCCACCATGCCCTGCAACTGCCCAAAGAATGTCCTGGCTTCCTTTATTTAATTCTCTTCCTTCTTTCATTCATTCAATCGTATTTATTGAGCACTTACTGTGTGTAGAGCACTGTACTAAGTGCCTGGGAAGTACAAGTCGGCAACATATAAAGACGGTCCCTACCCAACAACAGGCTCACAGTCTAGACGGGAGAGACAGACAACAAAACAAAACATGTAGACAGGTGTCCAAATCATCAGAACAAATAGAATTAAAGCTCTATGCACATCATTAACAAAATAAATAGAATAGTAAATATGTACAAGTAAAATAAATAGAGTAATAAATCTGTACAAATATATATATATATATATACAAGTGCTGTGGGGAGGGGAATGAGGGGAAGGAGGAAGGGTGGGGGGGTGGGGAGGAGGAGACATTTTTCTTCACTCATTCATTCTTTCATTCATATTTATTAAGCACTTACTGTGTGCAAATCACTATATACTAAGCACTTGGGAGAGTACAATATAACAATAAATAGAGACATTCACTGCCCACAATGAGTTCATAATCTAGAGGGGGAGACAGACATTAATAGGAATAAATCAATTACAGATATGTACGTAAGTGCAACATGCTGTGGGCTGTCAATACATCTTGGGTCTGTCAATTAATAATAACAATAATAATAATGATAGCATTTATTAAGCACTTACTATGTGCAAAGCACTGTTCTAAGTGCTGGGGAGGATACAAGGTGATCAAGCTGTCCCACGGGGGACTCACAGTCTTAATCCCCATTTTACAGATGTGGGAACTGAGGCACAGAGAAGTTAAGTGACTTGCCCATGGTCACACAGCTTACAGTTGGCGGACCTGGGATTTGAACCCATGACCTCTGACTCCAAAGCCTGTGCTATTTCCATTGAGCCACACTGCTTCTCCAATTGCTTGAAGTTTAACTCTGGGATAAATCACTTACTCTCTCTAAGCCTCAGTTCCCTCAGTTGAAAAGAGGAGATTAAATCCTATTCCCTCCTTCTTAGATTGTAAGCCCTAAGTGGGAAGGGGACCTGATTAACTTCTGTCTACCTAATTACTTAGGACAGTGCTTGGCACATAGTAAGTGCTCATTAAGATTGACAATCAGTGTGGCCTAGTGGATAGACCATGGGCTTGGGAGTCAGAAGGACCTCGGTTCCGAATTCTCTGTGCCTCAGTTTTCTCATCTGCAAAAGGGATTTTATAATTATTATTAATTATAATGGTATTTGTAAAGTGCTTACTATGTGCCACGTACTGTTTTAAGTACTAGGGTAATAATAATAATGATGGCATTTGTTAAGCACTTACTATGTGCCAAGCACTGTTCTAAGCGCTGGGGGGGGGGATGCAAGGTGATCAGATTGTCCCACTTGGGGGCTCACAGTCGTAATCCCCATTTTACAGATCAGGTAATTGAGGTTCAGAGAAGTTAAGTGACTTGCCCAAGGTCACACAGCAGATGTGGTGGAGCCGGGATTCAAACCCACGACCTCTGACTCCAAAGCTGATGCTCTTTCCACTGAGCCATGCTGCTTCTCTAGATAGAAGGTGATCAGGTTGTCCCACATGGGGCTCACAATCTTAATCCCCATTTTACAGATGAGCTAACTGAGACACAGA
Source organism: Tachyglossus aculeatus (assembly GCF_015852505.1). Taxonomy (NCBI): domain Eukaryota; kingdom Metazoa; phylum Chordata; class Mammalia; order Monotremata; family Tachyglossidae; genus Tachyglossus; species Tachyglossus aculeatus. Next base: position 24,030,494 of record NC_052066.1, on the reverse strand, counting down.
GAAGTTAAGTGATTTGCCCAAAGTCACACAGCAGACAAGTGGCAGAGCCAGGATTAGAATCCACGACCTCTGACTCCCAAGCCCGGGCTCTTTCCACTAAGCCACGCTGCTTTTCACGCTGCTCTAAGACTGTGAGCCACGCATGGGTCACAAACTGTGTCCAATCTAATTATCCTGTATCTACCCCAGTGCTTAGTACAGTGCCTGGCACATAGTAATCCTTAACAAATACCATAAAAAATACCATAATCATCACTGATCTGTTTGCTGCCTGGGCAAAGGAATTGTCACAAATTTTAACCCTATTTTGCCAACATGAATTTTTCATTGTTTGCGTATATCAGTTTTTTTCTCTCTTCCAAGCACTTAGTTCAAATGCTCTGCATACAGTAAATTATCAATAAATACCACAGATTGCGTGGCTTAGTGAAAAGAGCACGGGCTTGGGAGTTAGAGGTAGGGGGTTCTAATCCCGGCTCTGCCACTTGTCAGCTGTGTGACTTTGGGCCAGTCTCTTAACTTCTCTGTGCCTCAGTTTCCTCATCTGTAAAATGGGGATTAAGACTGTGAGCCCCACATAGGACAACCTGATTATCTTGTATCTACCCCAGTGTTTAGAACAGTGCTTGGCACATAGTAAGCACTTAACAAATACCATCATTATTACCATCAGTCCATAATGCCGACTGTTTCAGTCAAATAATAATGATGGCATTTATTAAGCGCTTATTATGCACAAAACACTGTTCTAAGCACTGGGAAGGTTACAAGGTGATCAGGTTGTCCCACGGGGGGCTCACAGTCTTAATCCCCACTTTACAGATGAGGTAACTGAGGCACAGAGAAGTGAAGTGACTTGCCCAAAGTCACACAGCTGTCAAATGGTTTGAAACCTTTGCACATCTTCCTGGGTGTGGGCTTCTAGGGTGCAGTCTCCTGCACACAGCAGCTCTGAATGCATATGATTTACTGAGAGTTCAATGTGTGCCAAGCACTGTACTATTCATTCATTCAGTCGTATTTATTGAGCGCTTACTGTGTGCAGAGCACTGGGCTAAGCATTTGGGAAGTACAAGTTGGCAACATATAGAGATGGTCTCTACCCAACAGCAGGGTCACAGTCTAGAAGGGGGAGACAGACAACAAAACAAAGCACATTAACAAACTGTACAAAACTGTACTAAGCATTTGGGAGAGTACAACACAGTAAAGTTTGTAGTTACATTCCCTGCCCTCCAGGGATTTACAGTCTAGGGCCTCAGCTGATATTCAAGCATCACCCCAGCATAGTTGTTGTTGTTGTTGTCGTCTTATGCTGTATAGTCGTTTCCGAACCATAGTGACGCCAGGGATACATCTGTCCCAGAATTCTCCACCTCCATCTGCAATTGTTCAGGTAGAGTTTTCATGGTAAAAATATGGAAGTGGTTTACCATTGCCTCTTTCCGTGCATCACCTTGCCCCCTCCCACCTCACCTCCCTTCTCTCCTTCTCCAGCCCAGCCCGCACCCTCCGCTCCTCTGCTGCTAATCTCCTCACCGTGCCTCGTTCTCGCCTATCCCGCTGTCGACCCCCGGCCCACATCATCCTCCTGGCCCGGAATGCCCTCCCTCTGCTCATCTGCCAAGCTAGCTCTCTTCCTCCCTTCAAGGCCATACTGAGAGCTCACCTCCTCTAGAAGGCCTTCCCAGACTGAGCCCCCTCCTTCCTCTCCCCCTCCTGCCCTTCTCCATCCCCCCGCCTTACCTCCTTCCCTTCCCCACAGCACCTGTATAGATGTATATATGTTTGTACGTATTTATTACTCTATTTATTTATTTATTTTACTTGTACATATCTATTCTATTTATTTTATTTTGTTAATATGTTTGGTTTTGTTCTCTGTCTCCCCCTTCTAGACTGTGAGCCCACTGTTGGGTAGGGACCGTCTCTATATGTTGCCAACTTGTATTTCCCAAGCGCTTAGTACAGTGCTCTGTACACAGTAAGCACTCAAAAAATACGATTGATTGATTGATTGAGTAAATGAGTCTCTGTCCTCGACTCTCTCCCATGCCACTGCTGCCCAGAAAAGGGGAGTTTTGACTTGTAGGACATTGCCTTTCCGCTCGCTAGCCACTGGCTAAGCTAGGAATGGAATGGACAGGTCTCTGCTTAACTCTCAATCAATCAATCAATCAATCGTATTTATTGAGCACTTACTGTGTGCAGAGCACTGTACTAAGGGCTTGGGAAGTACAAGTTGGCAACATATAGAGACAGTCCCTACCCAACAGTGGGCTCACAGTCTAAAAGGGGGAAAACTTGGTTAGATGCCACGAAGTAGGTGGCAATGCCTTAACCATATATGTGTTGTATAGGCCACTAGGACCTCTTCCATCCTTCTCCAGGGGAGTGCTAACCTTCTCTCCTTTCTCCCTTTGGTAGTCGAGACTAGTAGAGTACTGGAAACTCTCCAGGTGCCATCCTGAGAAGGCCTAGCATAGTTACTCTTCGGCTAATGAACTACCACAACAGGAGGTCCAAAGCACTGTGGTTTACTGGAAGCAGCTGCACTTGGCCTAAGGAAATAGAGTATTGGACTGGGAGTCAGAAGGACCTGGGTTCTAATCCTGGCCCTGCCACTTGTCTGTTGGGTGACCCTGGGTAAGTCACTTCACTTCTCTTTACCTTGGTTCCCTCATCTGTAAAATTGGAATGAAGTCTGTCAGCCCAATGTGGGATGCAAACTGTGTCTAACCTGATTAGCTTGTATCTACCCCAGTGCTTAGAACAGTGCTTGGCACATAGTAAGCATTTAAGAAGTTTCATTATTAACCCCCAATTTACAGATGAGGAAACTGAAATCTAGGGAAGTTAAATGATTTACAGGGCTTGACACAAAGTACGGGTCTTTACACATAGTAAGGGCTTAACAAATATCATTATTATTATTATTATTATTGTGACAACCCACACTGATATACAATAATCAGTGGTCCCTGTCTAGCAGAGCAGAGGTGACAATGAAACAAATCCCTTTTGTTCCCTCCTACACCCGACTTCTGAAGAGTCTCCTGAGCATTTTGATGTGTTGGTCACATGGGGAGGAGGGGAACATGCTTTTATCTCTCCTGCCCCCCTCCTCTTGGATTGCGTACAATCTTCTGGGAGGGAGAAAAGGCATTAAACAGGCATTTAGAGAAGCAGCATGGCCTAGAGGTTAGATCAAGGTCCTAGGAGTCAGAAGGACCGGGGTTCTAATTCCGGCTTTGCCACATGTCTGCTGTGTCATCTTGGGCAAGTCACTTAACTTCTCTGTGCCTCAGTACCCTCATCTGTAAAATGGGGATTAAGAGTGTGAGCCCCATGTAGGTCAGGAACTATGTCCAACCTGATTAACTTTATTATTAATTTTATTAATGGTGATGATGATGATGATGATGATAATAATAATAATAATAATGATGGCATTTGTTAAGCACTTACTATGTGCAAAGCACCATTCTAAGTGCTGGAGGGGGATAGAAAGTGATAAGGTTGTACCACGTGGGGCTCACAGTCTTAATCCCCATTTTACAGATGAGGTAACTGAGGCATAGAGAAGTTAAGTGACTTGCTCAAGGTCACACAGCTGACAATTGGTAGAGCCAGGATTTGAACACATGACCTCTGACTCCCAAGCCCCAGCACTTTCCATTGAGCCATGCTGCTTCTCTAATGTTGTGTATGTATCTATAATTCTATTTATTTATATCAATGCTATTGATGCCTATTTACTTTTTTGATGTCTGTCTCCCCCTTTCTAGACTCTGAGCCCGTTGTGGGCAGGAATTGTCTCTGTTGTTGAATTGTACTTTCCAGGCGCTCAGTACAGTGCTCTGCACACAGTAAGCATAATACATAATCAGATTCAATAAATACGATTGAATGAATGAATCTACCCCAGAGCTTAGAACAGTCCTTGGCACATAGTAAAGACTTAACAAGCTTCATTATTAACCCCCAGTTTACAAATGAGGAAACTGAGGTCTAGAGAAGTTAAATGACTTTTCCAAGTTCTCCCTGCAGGGAAGCGGTGGAACAGGGATTGGAACCAGGGGGTCCTCTGACTCCCCTTTCCATGCTTTTTCCACTGGGCTACACTTCTGATCTTTAAAAGATAATGTCTTCATGGAGCAAAAAGAGTCTTTCTATCATGTCACTGCTGGTTATTTCATAACCAAGTAGGGTTAGCGACAATCTTTAATGTACCAAAGGTGCTCTAAACACTTGCTTTTCCTCATTTACCCTCTACAGGAGCCCAAATTGATGTGGGGGCTGTTACCCTCATAGATTTTGCAAATTAAGAATTTATTTTATATTTTTCCATATGGGATCTTTAGGGTAATGAAATTACATTTAATAAAAAACTGGGACCATACAGTAGTAAATCCACTGGTTATTTATTTATTTATTTATTTGTTTGTTTGTTTGTTTGTTTATATTCATGTCTGTCTCCATCTCTAGACTGTAAGCTCATTGCAGGGAATATGTCTGTTTATTGTTATAGTGTATCCTCCCAAGCTCTTAGTACAGTGCTTTGCACACAGAAAGGGCTCAATAAATACAACTGAATGAATGAATAAATAATTTTAACCTCGCCTGCCATTTTTTCTCATCTGTCAAAATGCCATAGCTGTTTTCTCTTTTCAGCACATACCCAGATCACGGAAGAGCTAGGCAAAAATTGCAAATGCCTGCCTCCCAAGCTACACTGTAAACTCACTGAGGGCAGCATTCAGTAAATATTGTTGATCGACTGGTTTTCCACATTAGCACGCATAAAACAGTAGACAATATGTCTCACACTAGGCATTTTATCCTTAGAAGTTCCACCTTTGAGGGAGAGAACTAGAGCCAACAGCCTAAGCGTTAGAATTATTAAGTCTGACACCAGAGAGGTGGGTTTAGGGTGTCTCTTAAATGGCACTTGAACAGGCTCTCCTTCTCACCCCTGTTCTAAAATGTTACCTTTTCTTCTGCTTTCCAGAGCCAATATCCTCTGCCATCCCGACTCTCCCTCAAGTTATTAGTTTTATTCCAAGTTATTTGTTTTCTTCTTCTCTTTCTTTTCCCCTTTGGGTTGCTTTCAATCCCACTTCTACTACTTCATCATCATCATCATTAATCGTATTTATTGAGCGCTTACTATGTGCAGAGCACTGTACTAAGCGCTTGGGAAGTACAAATTGGCAACATATAGAGACAGTCCCTACCCAACAGTGGGCTCACGGTCTAAAAGGGGGAGACAGAGAACAAAACCAAACATACTAACAAAATAAAATAAATAGGGTAGATATGTACAAGTAAAATAAATAAATAAATAAATAGACTAATAACTATGTACAACCATATATACATATATACAGGTGCTGTGGGGAAGGGAAGGAGGTAAGATGGGGGGGATGGAGAGGGGGACGAGGGGGAGAGGAAGGAAGGGGCTCAGTCTGGGAAGGCCTCCTGGAGGAGGTGAGCTCTCAGCAGGGCCTTGAAGGCTTGTAGAAGCAGCATATTTACTATTCTATTTATTTTATTAAATTAATATGTTTTGTTTTGTTGTCTGTCTCCCCCTTCTAGACTGTGAGCCCACTGTTGGGTAGGGACCGTCTCTATATGTTGCCAAATTGTACTTCCCAAGCACTTAGTACAGTGCTCTGCACACAGTAAGCACTCAATAAATACGATTGAATGAATGAATGAATGAATGAATGAAAAGCAGCGTGCCTTGGTGGAAAGAGTTTAGTGGCTTAGTGGAAAGAGCCCCGGCTTGGGAGCCAGAGGTCATGGTCATAGGTCATGAGTTCTAATGCCAGTTCTGTCACTTGTCTGCTGTGTGACCTTGGGCAAGTCACTCAACTTCTCTGTGCCTCAGTTCCCTCGTCTGTAAAATGAGGATTAAGGCTGAGCCCCATGTGGGACAACCTGATTACCTTGTAATACTAACAATCATAATGATAGTATTTGTTAGGCATTTATTAGGTGCCAAGCACTGTTCCAAGCACTGAGGGAGATGCAAGGTAATCAGATTGTCCCACGAGGGGCTCCCAGTCTTCATCCCCATTTTACAGAGGAGGTAACAGGCACAGAGAAGTTAAGTGACTTGCCCAAAGTCACACAGCTGACAATTGGTGGAGGCGGTCTTTGAACCCATGACATCTGGCTCCCAAGCCCGTGCTCTTTCCACCGAGCCATGCTACTTCTCTCACTACTTGTATCTCCCCCAGCATTTAGAACAGTGCTTGGCACATAATAAGCGCTTAACAAATGCCATCATCATCATCATTATTATTATTAAAGGGGGAGATAGGCATTAATATAAATAAATAGATTTAGTGAAGTAATACCCAGTGCTTGGTATAGAAAGCACCCTGGGTCCTTTTGGCTTGAAAAGTATTCTAGATATACAGGAGAGAGTAATTATTGTTCAGGGGACTAAACAGGAAGAAAAGGGTCTGAGACTAGGAATTTATTTAGGATTCGTCCTGGATGGCGGTAAATTCTTTTTCAAAAACAAAGTTTGTTCTAGGTGAACACTCTTGGCAACTCAGAGGGTTGGGCGGGCTTCTCAAAATCACTGGATCAAGCAATCCAAAGTACTTATTGAGGACTGTACGCCGTGTTTGGGAGAGGTCCATAAAATACGGTTTCTGCTTTCAAGAAGGAAAGAACAGTGTTGCTCAGTGGAAAGAGCAGGGGACTGGGAGTCAGAGGTCATGGGTTCTAATCCCAATTCACCACTTGTTTGTTGTGTGACCTTCGGCAAGCATGGCTCAGTGGAAAGAGCAGGGGCTTGGGAGTCAGAGGTCATGCGTTCTAATCCCAGCCCCGCCACTTGTCAACTGGGTGACCTTGGGCAAGTCACTTAACTTCCCTGAGCCTCAGTTACCTCATCTGGAAAATGGAGATTAAGACTGCGAGCCCCATTTGGGACAACCTGATTACCTTGTACCCCTCCAGCGCTTAGAACAGGGCTTGGCACATAGTAAGCGCTTAACAAATGACATTATTATTATTATTTTTACAACGTAACGTCTCTGGGCCTCAGTTACCATGTCTGTAAAAATACTGTGATTCCCATGTGGGATAGGGACTCTATCCTTCTTGATTTGCTTCTATCCACCCCAGCACTTAGTACTGTGCCTGACACACAGTAAACGCTTAACAAATACCATTATTATTATTATTATTATTTCATTCAAGAGGTTTGCAAGCTAATGGAGGAGGAACACAGCGTGGCTCAATGGAAAGAGCACGAGCTTGGGAGTCAGAGGTCATGGGTTCTAATCTTGGATCCGCCACTTTTCAGCTGTGTGACTTTGGGCAAGTCACTTAACTTCTCTGTGCTTCAGTTCCCTCATCTGTAAAATGGGGATTAAGACTGTGAGCCCCACATGGGACAACCTTGATTACCTTGTATCCCCCCAGTGCTTAGAACAGTGCTTGGCACATAATAAGTGCTGAACAAATACCAACATCGTTATTATTATTATTATATAGTAAAAGAGGGAAGAAGAGCAAAGATATGACAGGTGATAACCAGAATGTGGAAAGGATGAAGCAGTTAGTAAATAAGTACAGTAAGTAAATGTAACATCATTAGAACTAGGGAGTGTTCTTAAGACGAGTAATAATAGCAATAATAGTGATTAAAAATAATAATTTTGGTATTTAAGTGCTTACTTTTTGCTAAGCACTATACTAAATGCTGGGGTATAGACAAGATAATTTGTTTAAGTGCTTACTCTTTGCTAAGCACTGTACTAAATGCTGGGGTATAGAAAGGATAATTAGGACCCACATGGGACTCACAGAGTAAGAAGGAGAGAGAACAAGTATTGAATATCCATTTTGCAGATGAGGGAACTGAGACCCAGAGAAGTGACTTGCCCAAGATCACATGACAGGTTAATGGCAGAGTCGGTATTAGAACTCAGGTATTAGAACTCTCAGACTAAGCATCCTTTTCCTCTGCTCCTTCTCCCCTCCCCATCACCCCGACAAGCTCCCTCTGCTGTACCCTTCCACCCCACAGCACTTCTGTATATATGTAAATATTTATTACTCTATTTACTTTATTAATGATGTGTATAGATCCCTAATTCTATTTATTTATATTGATGCTATTGTTGCCTTTTTATTTGTTTTGATGTCTGTCTCCCCCGTTTAGACTGGGAGCCCATTGTTGGGCAGGGATTGTCTCTATTTGTTGCCAAATTGCACTTTCCAAGTGCTTAGTACAATGCTCTGCACACAGTAAGTGCTCAATAAATACGATTGAATGAATGAATGAATGAATGAATGAAAGGGCTTCTGAATCCCAGGCCTGTGTTCTTTCTACTGGGCTGTGCTCCTTTTTTTATGGTATTTGTTAAGTGACTATTATGTTCTAGGCACTGCTTTAAGCACGGGGGTAGCTACAAAGTAATCAGGTTGTACACAATGGGGTTCACCCTCTTAATCAGTGCTAAGCACTTAGTACAGTGTTCTGCACACAGTAAGCGCTCAATAAATATGATTGAATGAATGAATGAATAATCCCCATTGTACAGCTGAGGTAACTGAAACAGACAAGTGGTGGATGCTTAGTACAGTACCCTGCAATCAATCAATCAATCAATCAATCAATGAATCAATCATATTTATTGAGTGCTTACTGTGTGCAGAGCACTGTACTAGTGCTTGGGAAGTACAAGTTGGTAACATATAGAGATGGACCCTACCCAACAGTGAGCTCACAGTCTAGAAGGGGGAGACAGAGAACAAAACAAAACATATTAACAAAATAAAATAAATAGAATAGATATGTACAAGTAAAATAAATAAATAAATAGAGTAATAAATACATACAAACATATATACATATATACAGGTGCTGTGGGGAAGGGAAGAAGGTAAAGCAGGGGGGATGGAGAGGGGGAGGAGGGGGAGAGGAAGGAGGGGGCTCAGTCTGGGAAGGCCTCCTGGAGGAGGTGAGCTCTCAGTAGGGCCTTGAAGGGAGTAAGAGAGCTAGCTTGGCAGATGTGGGGAGGGAGAGTGACCGCTCAGTAAATATGATTGAAGGAACGAGCCAGAATGAGAACCCAGGACTTTCAGAATTCCAGGCCTGTGCTCTAATCCTGGCTCTGCCACATGCCTGCTGTGTGACCTTGGGCAAGTCACTTAACTTCTCTGAGCCTCAGTTCCCTCATCTGTAAAATGAGGATGAAGACGGTGAGCCCCACGTGGGACAACCTGATCACCTCATATTCCCCCCAGCGCTTAGAACAGTGCTTTGCACATAGTAAGTGCTTAACAAATGCCATTATTATTATCCACTAGGTCATGTTGCTTCTCCTGAAAGGCCTCCATCTGGGTGGAATGTTTATTCATTCATTCAATCCTATTTATTGAGTGCTTACTGTGTGCAAAGCAGTGTCCTAAGTGGTTGGAAGAGTACAATATAATAACAAACGTGCTGTGATGCTGGAAGAAATGGCTATGTGAAGGCTTGAAGTATTACTTTAGGCATACATTTTAAAGCATGAGTTTTCCTTAGAGTGGAGAATCTGTGGGGAATGTGAAACCTATGATAGAAAAGAACTGCTAAGGGTGGCTGTTTTATTGGAAGGCCCGGAATGGTGGGATTTGATAGGGGAAGGTTTCCGAGGGGAGATGGGATTTAAGGAAGGCTTTGAAGACAGGGAGATCTGCTGTTGGACAGATATGAGTTCCAGCTTTGGATGGGTGGGGATAATAATAAAAATAATCATAACTGTGATATTCATTAAGTATTTGCTATGTGCCAAGCACTGTTCTAAGTCCTGGGGCAGATACAAGGTAATCAGGTTGTCCCACGTGGGGCTCACAGTCATAATCCCATTTTACAGATGAGGTAACTGGGGCACAGAGATGTTAAGTGACTTGCCCAAAGTCACACAGCTGACAGGTGACAGAGCCAGAATTATAACCCACGACCTCTGACTCTCAAGCCTGTGCTCTTTCCACTGAGCCATGCTGACTTGCCTAAGGTCACACAGTGGACAAGTGGCGGAGCTGGGTTTTGAACCCATATCCTTCTTGCTCCCAGACCCAAGCTCAATCCAGTAGGCCATGTTTCCTATGCTATCCCTTCCTACACTAGCCAGTGGATGGCTTTGACTTGCCCCATATGCCTTAGGAATGTGACCTGCCAATTTGTCAGCTCCTTGTTTTAGAAGATGAATCCCCACAGTAAAATGCGTGTTTTATTTTAAGACTGCACAGTTGAATCCATAGTCAAGGCTTTGGCTGTGAGTACTGTAACATGTCCAATTCATCTGACTCTTTGAACTGCAGTGATTGCTCTTCTTACTTGCCTTTTTATTGTAATTATCCATAGTGCCAAGGATGAACTGAACTGAGACTTCCAAAGCCTAAGGCTAACGATCTTAGGCTTTTTTGTGTTGCAGGAAAATCCTGAACCTTATTTTCGTTGGGAAAAAGACAGGAGAGGTCTATGGAAATGGCCCGAGTTGGGTTTTTTACAACTTTCTCTTCCATGAGGGGGTGGAGGTGGCACATTTGAAATGCTGTAATATTTCTTTGGCTTGCCTCACACTGCAAGAGATCCCAAGAAGTCTTCTGGTATGATAGGATATGTGTTAGGAGCAGCAGGATAGCAGTTTGGATAGAGAGGAAAGTGCTGATTTTGGTGATGTTTTGGAGGTAGAAGGTAGAACTGAGATGCAGCTGGTAAAGAAGCAGCATGACCTGCTGGATAAAGCTCAGGCCTAGGAATCAGAAGGACCTGGATTCAATGCTTAGAACAGTGCTTGGCCCATAGTAAGCGCTTACCAAATACCATCATTATTATTTCTCTGCTGTGTGACCTTGGACAAGTCACTTCACTTCTCTGTGCCTTAGTTACCTCATCTGTAAAATGAGGATAAGAGTGTGAGCTCCATGTGGAACAAGGACTGCGTCCAACCTGCTTGTTTTGTATCTACCCCAGCACTTAGAACAGTACCTGGCACATAGTAAGTGCTTAACAAATACCATTAAAAAAACAAAAAAAACTAACAGGATTTGGTGAAAGATTGAATAAAGGGGTTGAATGTCCGTCCTGACATAGACTAGGAGTCCCATGTGGGGCAGGGACTGCTCACATGTTTTGTTTTGTTGTCTGTCTCCCTCTTCTAGACTGTGATCCCGTTGTTGGGTAGGGACCGTCTCTATATGTTGCCAACTTGTACTTCTCAAGTACTTAGTACAGTGCTCTGCACACAGTAAGTGCTCAATAAATATGATTGAATGAATGAATGAATGAACCCAGCCCACACACTTCCTTCCTCTAATGCTAACTTTCTCACTGTACACAGTAAGTGCTCAATAAATACGATTGAATGAGTGAATTAATGATCTCATTTATCTCACCGCCAACCTCTCGGCCACATCCTACCCCTGGCCAGGAGCACCCCTACCTCCCCTTATCAGACAGATAGTTGCTCTCCCCCACTCCAAAACCTTATTGAAGGCACATCTCCTCCAATAAGCCTTCCCTGACTAAGCCCTCCTCTTCTCCCACTCCGTTCTGTGCCACTCTTACTTGGTCCTTCCTTCATCCTCCCTCCCTTCCCCACAGCACATATATTTATATTTGTATATGTCTGTAATTTATTTATTTATTTGTTTATTTATATTAATGTCTGTCTCCCCCTCTAGATCCCCTCTCAGGGTCGCACCTGGCAAGTTTCCAGTACTCTACCAGTCTCGACTATGGGAGGGAGAGTCAAGCAGAGGCATACCCATTCCATTCCTAGCTTGGGCAGTGGCTAGTGAGTGGAAGGCAATCTGCTACAAATCAAAATTCCCCTGTGCTGGGCAGCAGCAGCATTGGGGCGAGTCGAGGGCAGAGTCTCAAGTTCATTGCACTGAAAGAGACAATGGTAAACCACTTTCATATTTTTACCAAGAAAACTTTATGGATTCACTACCGGAACGATTACAGATGGAGGTGGGGAATTCCAGAAGAGATGTGTCCATGGCGTCGTTATGGGTCGGAGATGACTAGATAGTTTAAGACGAGACAAGACCCCTCTGGACTGTGAGCTCGTTGTGGGCAGGAATGTGTTGGTTTGCTGTTATATTGTACTCTCCCAAACACACTTAGTTCAGTGTTTTGCGCACAGTAAGAACTCAGTAAATGTGATTGAATGAATGAATAATAATCACAGCAATAATAATAATGATACTGATATTTCTTAAGTGCTTACTGGGTTCCGGACACTACTAAGTGCTGGGGTAGGTACAAGCAAATCAGGCTGGACCCAGTCCCTGTCCCACATGGGGCTCACAGTCTTAATCCCCATTGTACAGATGAGGTAGCTGAGGTCCAGAGAAGTGAAGTGACTTGCCTAAGGTCACACAACAGACAAGTAGCTGAGCTGGGATTAGAACCCAGGTCCTCCTGACTCCCATGTGCGGGCTCTATGGACTAGGCAACACTGCTTCTCAGTACAGTGAGTACGGGGAGGCAGCATGGCTCAGTGGAAAGAGCACCGGCTTTGGAGTCAGAGGTCAGGGGTTCAAATCCCGGCTCCACCAGTTGTCAGCTGTGTGACTTTGGGCAAGTCACTGAACTTCTCTGTGCCTCAGTTCCCCCATCTGTAAAATGGGGATTAAGACTGTGATCCCCCTGTGGGACAACCTGATCACCTTGTAACCTCCCCAGTGCTTAGAACGGTGCTTTGCACATAGTAAGCACTTAATAAATGCCATCATCATCATTATTATTATTACAGTGCTTGGCAAACAGTAAGCACTTAATAAATATTACTGATTGATGGATTGATTGATCTACTCCCCACTGCCAATGGAGTAAAAAGGGGATACATAGCGGTTTTGGTTCTGTACTGATTATTTCCTGCATTCCTACTGGAGGATGCCAAAAGGGAACTGGATGCAGGCATTAGGCTGTGCTTCTGGCAACCTGTTCCATCTCGACACACTTTGAGTATCATCCAGAATCCTAGAAGCAGTCATTCAAGAACTAGTTTGCAGATAACTGCATCCTAGAAGCCCACATTCTGTAAGACATGCAAATATTTTTAGCCACTTGATCAAATTAGCCAGGCGCTACAAGCTAAGGCTGTCAGAAGAAAACTGAAACAAAGTATCAGCCTGCACCAGGGAATCCAAACAAACAGCCAAAAAATTATATTGGCAGCACGGAGGAAAATGCATGACCTTGTGGATAGAGAACAGACCTAGGAGGCTGAAGGACTTGGGTTCTGACCCTGGCTCTGCTATTTGTCTGCCGTATGACCTTGGGTAAGTCACCTCACTTCTCACTGTCTCATTTACCTCATATCAATCAATCAATACGATTGATTGATTGATTGATTGATATGCAAAATGGGGATTAAGACTGTGGGTCCTATGTGGGACAGGAACTGTTTCCAATTCAATTACCTTATGTCGACCCCAGCCCTTAGTACAGCACCTGGAATCTAGTAAGTGCTTAACAAATTCATTCATTCATTCATTCAATCATATTTATTGAGCACTTACTGTGTGCAGAGCACTGTACTAAGCATTTGGGAAGTACAAGTTGGCAACATATAGAGACGGTCCCTACCCAACAATGGGCTCACAGTCTAGAAGGGGGAGACAGACAACAAAACAAAACATGTGGACAGGTGTCAAGTCATCAGAACAAATAGAATTAAAGCTAAATGCACATCATTAACAAAATAAATAGAATAGCAAATATGTACAAGTAAATAGAGTGATTAATCTGTACAAACATATATACAGGTGCTGTGGGGAGGGGAAGGAGGTCAGGCTGGGGGATGGGGAGGAGGAGAGGAAAATGGGGGCTCAGTCTGGGAAGGCATCTTGAAGGAGGTGAACTCTCAGTAGGGCTTTGAAGGGAGGAAGAGAGCTAGCTTGGCGGATGTGTGGAGGGAGGGCATTCCAGGCCCGGGGGAGGACGTGGGCTGGGGGTCGATGGCGGGACAGGTGAGAAGGAGGCCCAGTGAGGAGGTTAGCGGCAGAGGAGCGGAGGGTGCGGGCTGAACTGTAGAAGGAGAGAAGGGAGGTGAGGTAGGAGGGGGCGAGGTGATGGAGAACCTTGTAGCTGAGAGTGAGGAGTTTTTGCTTGATGTGTAGGTTGACAGGGAGCCGCTGGAGATTTTTGAGGGGAATGCCAAGGGGAAATGCCATGGGGACAAAATGCCACAGGGAAATGCCATGGGAAACAAATGCCATAGGGAAAAAAAATGCTGTCACAGTATCCTGTTTACCTAGGTAGCAGAGTAATTAAAGATGCAGTGATAGACAAAGAAATAAGATAACCTAATCAAGAAGGCCAGCACACCCTTTGGGAGACTGTCAGGGTGTTTTCAGAGGCCAGACAAAATTAATGGCAAACAGAACTGTGGGATTATCTAACCTTTTCTATCTTTATCTAACCTTCAATACGGCACCCTAGTACCTCATCTGGCTCCTTGAGCAGTTCCAACAGCATCATTTATGAGCCAAAGTCAGTGGCAATGACATTTGGTATTCACGGACAATGAAACTATGGAAAGTAGGGTCTCCAACAAACAAGTTATGCTCATCATAACACAGCTACATTGGAGGGAGAAGGGGGACGGAGGGGAACATGTGTGGAGAATGAGCAACAGCAGGATACGCAAACAACTACTGTATGGCATGCCGAAACTGGGAAATGGACAGCAAGACAGCATAGAAAATGTTTTAAGGACATGATGAAACAAAGCCTCTGAAAGCTGTACCAAAGCTGTATACCATCTGGGTGTCATTTTTGAGGACAGAACTGAGTAGTAGAAGCAGCGTGGCTTAGTGGAAAGAGCCTGGGCTTGGGTGTCAGAGGTCATGGGTTGTAATTCTGGCTCTGCCACTTGTCTGATGTGTGACCTTGGGCAAGTCAATTAGCTTCTTTGTGTCTCAGTTCCCTCATCTGTAAAATGGGGATTAAGACTGTGAGCCCCCATATGGGACAACTTGATTATCTTGTATCTACCACAGCGCTTGGAGCAGTGCTTGGCATATAGTACGCACTTAACAAATACCACCATTATTATTATTGTTATTAGCACAGTGCCATCAAGAAAGGAGGTACTCTCATTGAGCAAATGCTTCACCAGGAGCGAGAGACAAGGAAGCAAAGAAAAAATAAAATGCCAGGTGTTGCAAACACTGAGCATGACAACATGAAGGACAGTGTTGTGGTGTGCACAATGTGGCCAGAACAGTGGTTCCCGCTTTGGCTTTTAGTTAAACACCCACTCTTAGGTAAACTTCACGGTCAGTGGTGCCTTTGACTATGAAGGACAACTTTATATTTTGGTTTTAATTTCTCCATGTGCTCTGTATCTTTCTTTTCACCTTCTTCTCCGTCTGACCTGATAGGATGTTGTTTAGGCTGAATTGAATGAAAAAAAGGTACATTATACATTACGTCCCCCCAAAATGCTTTTTCTAGGCCTACAATTCATCTCTGCCACCGTCTCCTTCTGGTTCCTACAGGAGTCGGGACCAAACTTATCCTCATTTTCCCCTCCCCCCTTTCACCTTGAATTCAGCACTAAAATAAGTTGAAGACGTTAATAAGACAGGAGGCGCTTTATGCCAAAGGGTATAAGTGATACTGTTGGAAATGAAGAATATTCTTTCTGAATGTTGTCAATTTGTTTCTTTTCTGAGAATGCTGGTGGCAGCTCAGCGGGGGACCTCGTTATCTCTCTGCCAGAGCATCGTGGCTCTGGGCTTCTGTCTGCTCTCTTAGATATTGCTTCATGGCCCCGGTGGGCCATTTCACAATTTTCTTTTCCTTCAGAAACTTTGAAACCTGTCGGGTCCCGGCTTCTTATGTACTTGATTTAGGCAGCCATTACCACAGTGTAATGTGGTGGGGAGTGACAGAAGACAGGGTCTGCTAATGCTTGAGGTAAGTAAACTCTGAGAGGCAGAGAGGGGCTGAGTTTGAAAGAAGCTACTCTTTCCCCAGCCTCGATCTCCGAGTATCTGTTAATGGATCTCTGCTCCCACTCTCTGACTTCTTTCAATTCCTAGAATGGGCCAATTTTCATTCTTCCTGCTGCAAAGTGAACGGTTCTAAATTCTGTAGCCAGAGGTGCCCCACAAGTCTTCAAAATTAGACATGGGCTCAGTCTCCTTCCCTTGGAAAAGAAATATCTTTTGGTCTTTCTAGACTGCAAGCTCCTCATGGGCAGGGAACATGTTGGCTAATTCTGTTGTATTTTACTCTCCCAAATATAGTATAGTACTCTTAGTATAGTACTCTGTAAATCACAAGGGCTCAATAAAAAACACTGGATGACTGATGGATTGTGTAGTTTAGCAAAACTTGGAGAAAATTTGGAATGTGGTTTCTTAGCAGGCTTAATGAGGGGGTGCTGTGATTGTATTTTAGAGGTTCAGTTATTGGGGTGATGTTCCAAACAATTAGATCCTCATTCAGAGATCATGTCAGCAAGGGAACCAATCAATCAAGAAAGCAAGCAAGCAAGGGAATCAGGGGAAGATAGCAAATCACTGTAGAATAGGGTTGAAGGCGATTTTGCTACATTGACTAAATTTTTGTTATGACTAGGGCAGATGTCATGACAAGGGCACTCATTCATTCATTCAATCGTATTTACTGAGTGCTTCCCGTGTGCAGAGCACTGTACTGAGCGCTTGGGAATTACAAGTCGGCAACATATAGAGACGGTCCCTACCCAACAATGGGCTCACAGTTTGGAAGGGAGAGATATGTAGTCCTGGTGAGAAAAAGATGAGGCCACCTCGCTAGAATTGCTGGCCCAGGCTACCCAACTGTTTCTTCCTCTGACTCCCACTTGTATGCATCCATCAGTTAATCAATAGTATTATTGTGGGCAGGGAACGTGTCTACCAACTCTGTTATACTGTACTCTCCCAAGAGCTTAGTACAGTGCTCTGCACACAGTAAGCAGTCAATAAATACGATCGATGGATTGATTCATTGAACAGCTACTGTGTGTACAGCATGGTATTAAGCTCTGTGAGAGAGTCCAGTGAAAATTATTCTATGTGATCCCAACCTTCAAGATGTTTACAGTCTAGTGGGGGAGACAGATGATAATGTGCACATAAATTGGTGCTTAAATAATAGAGTATGTAGGATTTGTACATATGTGTCAGGGCGGGGGGACGGAGTTGTGAGATTTAAGTGCCATTTTTGTGGCCTGGGAGTTCAAGAAATAACCCTGAGAGACCCCAGCATGAACTCTTTATTCCCCTGAAGCTAACTGTGCCTCTGATCAACACCTTCTCTGTCCATGCCTTGATCTCCCTCCCCGCTTTCTGTCTGACAGACCACCTTTCTCTTCCTGTCTTTTGATATCACATGTCCTCCAGGAGGTCTTCCCCAGGTAATCTCTAATCTTCATCCATTTTCACTTTGGGCCCTTCCAAGTAACCTAAGCACTTGTTACCACTTCGGTAACCACTTGCCTTCACTGGTAGACTGTAAGCTGCTTGAGGGCAAGGATGGCATCTCTGAACTCTTTTGTTTTGCCTCAAGTGATTGGTTCAATGTTCTTCATGAAAATAGGTAGTGCTGATGGTGATGAGAAGGCAGCATGGAATAGCGGATAGAGTACGGGCCTGGGTGTCAGAAGGCCCTGGTTTCTAATACCAGCTCTGCCACTTGTTTGCTGTGTGACCTTGGACAAGTCACTTCACTTCTTCGGGCCTCAGTTATCTCATCTGTAAAATGGGGATTGAGACTGTAAGCCCCATGTGGGACAGAGACTATATGCAACTCTATTTGCTAGTATCCACCCCAGTGCTTAGAACAGTGCTTGGCTCATAGTTAGTGCTTAACAAGTACCATTATTATCATTATTATTATGATAAGGCTGATTATTCAACCTGCTAAGCTTTCTTCCAAGAGGGCTCCCCCCATTAAGCTCTTATTTTTTTATGGTACTTGTTGATTCATTTATTCAATCATATTTACTGAGCACTTACTATGTTCAGGGCACTGTACTAAGCACTTGGAAAGTACAATTAGGTAACAAATAGAGACAATTCCTACACCAACAACAGGCTCATAGTCTAGAAGATGGGCTGATGCCTGTCTACTTGTTTTGTTTTGTTGTCTCTGTCCCCCCCCATCTAGACTGTGAGCCCATTGTTGGGTAAGGATTGTTGCTATATATTGCCAAATGGTACTTTCTAATTGCTTAGTACAGTGCTCTGCACACAGTAAGCACTCAATAAATATGATTCAATGAATGAATGAATGAATGACAGGGACTGTACCAAACCAGGGACAATATAAGAAAATCAGACCCAATCTCTTGTCCCACATGGAGCTCGCAGCCCAGGGGGATGGAGGAAGCAGCAATAGAGAAGTTAAATAACTTTCCCAATGTCACACAGCAGGCAAGTGGCAGAACTGGGATTAGAACTCACGTTTCCTGTCTCTCAGACCTGGGCTCTTTTTTCACTCATGTTTCCTACTCGAAAAAACTGTTACAATCAATCGATCAATCTATGTGTTCTGCACATAGTAAGCGCTTGGGAGAAGACAATGCAATAGAATTAGCAGTCATGTTCCCTGACCAAGTTTACAATCTAGAGGAACAATCCAATAATTCTGATGAGCAGACTGAATTTCAAGACCTCACTGTTGGTGATTCTGTCTTTCCATTTGATGTTGAGGGTGGCTCCCAAAATAAACTGATGTCACCGCTCGGAAAGTTGGATGTGGCTTCTGTGTTTGGTACCTCTCAGTCAATCAATCAGTCAATCAATAGTGCAGGCATATCCTGGGTTACAACCATCTCATGTTGCAACCATTCCCAACAATGGGATATGACATGTATGGTTGATACATTACTCCATACATACATTCCGACATTCTGGCCAAGCTGTACAGGTAAAAAAAAAAAAAAAAAAAATCTCTCTTTAATAATAATAATTGTGGTATTTGTTAAGCTCTTACTGTGTGCCAGGCATTGTTCTCAGCTCTGGGGTGGATTCAAGCTAATCAGGTTGGACACAGTCCCCGCCTCACGTGGGACTCAGAGTTTTAATCCCCATATTACAGATGAGGTATCTGAGGCATAGAAAGTACATGGCCAAGGTCATACAGCAGATAAGTGACTGAGCCAGAATTAGAACCCAGGGCCTTCTGACACCCAGGCCCGTGCTCTATTCACTAGAGCATGCTGTTTCTCATGTGATCTTTACTCCCTGGGCAGAGATGAAGCGATCATCAGTGAACATTTCATGGAGGAAACAGGGCACATAGTTTGTGTCTGTTGGCAAGGCAATGCAGTGACCCCTAGATAGATAACCAAGGAGACTGTTGAACTCAGGAGGCAACCTAACTTAAAAATCGATGTTGATGAATTAATTACATCTCGTTCAGCGAACTCGTTTTCCAATGGGTACCTCATCCAATTTTGACAATCCAATGCATCGTAGTAGACTCTGACACCGACAAAGAAGTTATGGTTCCTCCACCACCAGCTAGTCTTGGGATTAAAAAGTTTTCAAGAAAGCAGGTGAATTTATAAATATGAATGAAGAAGAAGATCTTGAAGAAAGGAGTTCGGGAGTGCCCAGAAGTGTTCAGTGGACATTAACCTGATTTAAGAAGAAAATAATAAGTTTGCTCTTATTATTGTTATTATTATTATTAATACCAGTAATGATAATTTTAAGTGTTTTTTTATTTGCCAAGCACTGTGCTAAGCACTGGGGATAATCAGGTCAGACACAGTCTTTGTCCCACATGGGGCTCACTGTATAAGTAGGAGGAAGTGGAATTAAATCTCCATCTTATATATTAGGAAACCGAGATACAGAGAATTTGCTTGTCTTGTCCAAGATCACTCAGCAGGCAGGACACAGATCCGGAATAAAAATCCTGGTCCTTTGACCCCCAGGTTTGTGCTGTCCAATATAAAATGGATGAACTCTTCACAAAAGTGGAAAAACTTCTACCACAGACAACATTACAAGTTTCTACTTTTGCAGTCTCATGTAAGAACTCAAAATTATATTTCAATTCCTAATCTATTTAGAATTTTGATGTTAAATTTTGGATTACATTAATGAAGATTAAATCTGTAGTTCAGTGACATTTAACTTATAGCATCTGGGACATAAAGGTATTTTAGATGCAGAATTCCCTAGTGAAGAGAACACGGGCCAGGGACTCAGAAGGATAATAATGATAGCTTTTTTAATAATGATAGCTTTTATTAAGCGCTTACTATGTGCAAAGCACTGTTCTAAGCGCTGGGGAGGTTACAAGGTATTCAGGTTGTCCCACAAGGGGCTCACAGTCTTAATCCCCATTTTACAGATGAGGTATCTGAGGCCCAGAGAAGTGAAGTGACTTGCCCAAAGTAACACAGCGGACAGTTGGTGGAGCCGGGATTAGAACCCATGACTTCTGACTCTAAAGCCCATGCTCTTTCCACTGAGCCACGCTGCTTCTCTGTGGGTTCTAGTCCTGGCTCTGCCACTTGGCTGTTGTGTAACCTTGGGCAAATCACTTAACTTTTCTGTGCCTCAGTTACCTCTTCCGTAAAACAGGGATTAAGACTTTGAGCATGTGGGACAGTGACTGTGTCCAACCTGATTATCCTACTCCAGCACTTTAAACAGTGCCTGGAACAGAGTAAGTGCTTAACAAATGCCACCAATTATTATTATTTATGTAACTTTTCCAGGGGTTGAAACAGAACCTAATTTACAGCCTGCATTTCTGTGGGAAAACTTGCCCCCACCAAACAACCGTTCACAATACATCCATATTTTCAAGGAGCTGAATGGTTATATCATGGAGTAGGCCTAAATTTATTGAGAACTACTGTGTGCAGAGCACTGTAATAACTACTTGTAAAAATACAAATGGAAGTATAACAGTCATAATCCCATCCTTCTAGGATATTATTTTGTAAAGGAAGAGGCAGGGACAAAATTAATTAGAGTTTGGAGGAAAAATAGAGTAAAAAAAGGGTCAATAAGGGCATAGTCAATCAATAGTAACTACTAAGATTTTAATCTGTATTAAAATTGGTAGAGTAGAATGCAGTTAATGCACTTGATCCCTGCCTTCGTGGAGTTTATAATGTAACAAAGAATGCAGCATACACTTTTACAGTTTGGAGGAAGAGAGTAGAAAGAAGGATAGATGAAGCAATGAGTGTTCAATCAATCAGTCTGTAGTATTTATTAAGATCGTAACTGGGGTAAGGCATTGAACTAAGTGCTTGGGGTAGACTATAATTAGTAAACGACCCCTGCCCTCAGGAGCTCAAAATCTAATAGGATAGTAGAATACATAAATCACTATGTTCTAAAGCACTACAGGTGGCTGTGAATGCAAATAATAGTAGTAATAATAATGGTAATAATGATGGTATTTGTTAAGCACTTACTATGTGCCAAGCACTGTTCTAAGCGCTGAGGTAGACACAAGGTAATCTGGTTGTCCCGCATGGGGTTCCCAGTCTTAATCCCCATTTTACAGATGAGGTAACTGAGGCTCAGAGAAGTTAAGTGACTTGCCCAAAGTCACACAGCTGTCAAGTGGCGGAGCCAGGATTAGAACTCACAACCTCTGACTCCCAAGACTGTGCTCTTTCCACGAAGCCACGCTGCTTCTCTGAGACGCTTAGTGGCCGAGTGGCCTAGTGGATATGGCACAGGCCTTGGAGTCAGAAGGACCTAGGTTCTAATCCTGGTTCTGTGCCTTATCTGCTGCATGACCTTGGGCCAGTCACTTCATTTCTCTGTGCCTCAGTTACCTCATCTGTAAAATGGAAATTGAGGCTGTGAGCCCCGTGTGGGACTGAGTCCAATCTGATTAGCTTGTATCTACCCCAGCACTTAGTACAGTGCCTGGCCCAAAGTTAGTGCTTAATAAACACCATTTAAATATACCTACTGATGTGGCATTTGGAAGGGTATGACCAGGGGAGAAGCACAGTCAATTAGGGAATTCCTCCTGGAGGAAGTAGGATTTGAGGAAGACTCTGAAGACCGGGAGAGCTGTGGTCTGGTGGAGGGAGTTCCAGACAGGGAGGGACAAGAAGAGGAAGGAGAAAAGGACCAGGAGAAGGTGAGTTTGGGGGAAAGAAGAGTGTGAGATGAGGTATTAGGGAAAAGAGAGTTGAAAGCTAAGAGGGAGAGAGCTGTCACAGAAAACGTTGGCAGCCATCACAACTTTACTTCACTCTGAAACTTGATGCCAGTTTGGAACCAGATTGGTTTAATCTCCCCAGGGAGACTTTGGCTTAGTTCTTGCAGGGCAGTTCATCTTTAACCCTAGGTTTTCTCAGTGAAGTTGACCTTTAAGCTCATTGTGGACAGGGAACACGACTACCAATTCTCTTGTATTTTACTCTTCCGAGCTCTTAGAACAGTGCTCTGCACCCAGTAAACACTCAGTAAATGCCATTGATTGAATGATCTTTCGGAAGACATTTCCCCATCCTTCTGAGTCACCAATGTACGTGATTCTGTGTCCCTTAAGCACTTTGATACCTCGTTCCCAGCTATACATATACGCCGCCGCTTCCCCTGTCCGTAATTAATTTTATTGTCTGGCTTCCCCACTAGACTGTAAGTTCCTTGAGGGTAGGGACCGTGTCTACTAACTCTACTCATTTGATCACATTTATTGAGTGCTTACCTCGAATCTTTTGAAATGTGGTGTTGGAGAAGGCTTTTGCAAATACCACGGACTGCCTGAAAGACAAATCAATGGATTTTAGAGCAAATTAAACCAAAGTGGTCTTTGGAAGGCCAAATGACTTGACTTAGACTAGCATATTTTATACATATAATCAGGACAACTAATTCTCTGGAGAAGACACTAATCATCATCATCATCATCATCATCAATCGTATTTATTGAGCACTTACTGTGTGAAGAGCACTGTACTAAGCACTTGGGAAGTACAAGTTGGCAACAAATAGAGACAGTCCCTACCCAACAGTGGGCTCACAGTCTAGAAGGGGGAGACACTAATGCTAGGGAAAGTTCAGGAAAAACATGGAAGAGGCAGTTAGATGGATAGAGAGCATAACAACCATAATGGAAGAACCATTAGAAAGGTTATGGATTATGGCAGAAGTCAGGACGTTCTGGAGAAAGTATATCTATGGAGTTGCTAAGAATTGGAAATGACTCGATGGCACAATAATATAGTAATAATAATACCCTGTGCTATGCAGAGCTCCGTACTTAGTGCTTGGGAGCGAACAATACAACAATAAGCATGCACATTTCCTGCCCACGACAAGCTTACAGTCTAGAGGGGGAGACAGATATTAATATTAATAAATAAATCAGTTACAGATATTAGAAGTTAGTGCTGTGGGGCTGGCTGGGGGTGAATAAAGAGAGCAAGTTAGGGCGATGCAGAAGGGAGTGGGAGAAGAAGAAATGAGGGTTTTGTCAGGGAAGGCTAACCTGGAGGATATGTATCTTCACTAAGGTAATATAGACAGGCAGGCTTTGCCTCCAGGGTCTTATTATCATTATTATTACTATTATTATTATATTCATTAAGCACTTACTATGTGTCAAAACCAATTCCAAACACTTGGGTAGATACAAGTGCCCCTAGATCCACTCGGGGCTCACAGTTGCATGAGGGAGAAGGTTTTAATCCCCATTTTACAGATGAGGAGACTAAGGCACAGAGAAGTGAAGTGACTTGCCCAACGTCACACAGCTGAGAAGTGGTGAGACCAGAATGCAGGTCCTCTGACTCCCAGTCCCGTCTGTACTCTGCACTAAGCCATGCTGCTTCTTCAGTTTTCTTCAGTAACTCACTAGCCTATTTTGCACCATTCTCTCCCAAGCACTTAGTATAGCGCTCTGTGTAGTAAGCATGCAATGAACGCCATTGATTGATTAATTTCAGAGCAAAGATTATTGGTTTGCCATAGAAAGCAATGAGGAAGGGAATCAATTGGGAATGGAAAGTTTGCTAAATCCAAGGCTCCTCTGTGTTTGATTTGGGCCCTTTCTTTCCAAGCACTCCAGTAGACTGATATGCTGGCAGACCAGCTCTTTATTTGCAATTCTAGGGACACACTGATTGTGACCCAAGGAATTTGTAATTGTGCCTGTAACTATTTCCATAACCTCTTTTTACAAGGCTCCATGTCCAATTTGGTTTGCCATCTTTAAAATGTTAATCGGAGCTGCCGCTGAGTGCATTTAATCAGCGGCTGCTCTGAATGACATTAAACTCAACAGATGTGAGGTGACTCGTCAATGAATCTGCACTCCTTGATGCTCAAGATAATTATATAGTCCTGCTGTAGCTGAGCTGAGCAGAAGGGAATTGGGAAAACTTTCTCCATCACCTGACTCTTCTCTGTTCTAGGATTTTTTCCCTCTCCTCTACAAGAGCTTCTAGGCTCTTTGAGGGGTGCCTAAAACATCAGTGGAGAAGTAAAAAGGGACAGTGGAAGCAGGAAAGAGGATTAAGAAGGGGAGAGGGGATGGGAGGAGCTGGGCTTCTAGACTGTGAGCCCGTTATGTGCAAGGATTGTCTCTATTTTATTTTACTTGTACATATTTACTATTCTATTTATTTTGTTAACAATGTGCATTTAGCTTTAATTTTATTTGTTCTGATGACTTGGCATCTGTCCACATGTTTTGTTTTGTTGTCTATCTCCCCCTTCTAGACTGTGAGACCATTGATGGGTAGGGGCCAACTCTATATGTTGCCAAATTGTATTTCCCAAGCGCTTAGTACAGTGCTCTGCACACAGTAAGCGCTCAATAAATACAATTGAATGAATGAATGAATGTTGCTGAATTGTACTTCCCAGGCACTTAGTACAGTGTCTGAGTAAGTGCTCAACAAATATGATTGAATGAATGAATGAATGGAAGACAAGCATAGGAGGGAAAGCAAGTAGGGAAGCAAGAAGCAAATTAATCAAGGAAATGAGTGCTTAGTACAGAGGTCTTGCACACAGTAAGTGCTCAGTAAACTAATTTTACTTCTCACAGAGTAAGCACTTAACAAGTACCATTATTATTATTATTAATTGATTGAGATGAAAAGGAAATTCGTGGGCAACTGAGAGGGAAGATGAGGAAAGAAGACTTCACACTTTTTCCATATATACCCACTTCTAAAGTTTACCTAGGTTATTTTGAATTCCAAGCTCCTTCTCTGGGTACTTTGACTTTCCATCAGCCCCTTATGACAACAATAGGCATGAGAAAGGGTGAGATCTCCTGGGTAAACTCATTAAGCACTGCGATAAATTCCCATGGACAGCCTCTTGGACCTTCATGACCGAGGTTCATCTGTTGTTCTCGCTCGTCATTATCAATGGAAACATCAAAAACAACTGGGCTGTGAATCAAAGGTGGAGAAAATAACCCTCTTCTGGCTCTCATCACTGACCCCACCCTTCTGCAAATCCTAAATTTAAATAATCTAAAATTCGAAGGAACAGGCCACAGTCATCCTTGAGTTAGCTCTCTACCAAACTGGTCTAAGGAGGGCAAGGTATTTTTTTTTTCCTGCAAAAAGTGAGGAAAACCAGGCAGGCTCATGGGTTATCATTTATTTTGTTAATTCAGCAAAACGGGGAGTGAGGTCTGAGACAGTTTAGTGTTTTAAAATAATACAACCTTGCCCCTCATGAAAGTGGCAAGAGCGAAGAGGTCTCCGTGGATCTTCGTCTGCTACAGGAGAAGAAAAAAAAAAAGAAATTAAAAACCATCCACTAATGTGCTGGCGAGTAATGAAATAAGAATCTGACACTTGCTTGCATTGAAATGCAAACAAGATGTCTCTGTGTTACCCTGGCAATTCATCATAAAGGCCTGTGAGTTTCTGCTTATTATACATGAGGCACAGTGAATTATGACCAGTCGGGTTCGTCTAACAAACTTTTCAAAATAGGTATACAATGGGGTCAAAGAGGGATTTGTATATATGGATGCATGTATACTTGTGTGTGTGTTAAGAACACTTTATTGCACACACATCCCTGTAGACATCAGCTAAGTTTCTATTTCTGTGAGCAGGCATGTCTGGGGTGGTAAGGATGTGAAAGAGAGACTCACACAGTTATAATCAGCCTCTAAGCTCTTGGCCATCAGGGCTAAATTCAATAAGGTAATAAAATAATAAGGATAATAAGAATAACAAAAACAATAATAACGATAGTAGTATTTGTTAAGTGTTTACTATGTGCCAAGCACTTTACTAGGCACCGGGGTAGAGATATGATAACCTGGTTGGACCCAGTCCCTATTCCACATTGGGCTCACGGTCTTCATCCCTGTTTTAAGGTAACTAAGGCACAGAGAAGTGAAGCAACTTGCCTAAGGTCACACAGCAGACAAGTGGCAGAGACGGGATTAGAACCCAGGCCCTCTGAGTCCCAGATCTGTGCTCTCTCTGCTAGGCCATGGGGCAATGTCCCACATCTCTCAATATTCTGAAGAGATGAAAGAAGTTTGCACCCCTAAAGTAGTCAATCAGTGTCTTTCTGTATATCGAACACATTTTCCCAAGGATCTTGTCACTCTACCTTCCTTGTGGAATTCTCTGCAGTCATCAGTCAATCAATCAGAGGTATTGACTGTTTACCGTGTACAGAGCACTTCACTAAGTGCTTGGGAGAGTACGATATAACAGTATAACAGGCACGTTCCCTGTCCACAATGAGCTTACAATCCAGAGGATGGGTGACTGGGCAATACTTTCCCTGTACCTGTGGCAAAATTCTGTAAAGATGAATCTGATATAAGAATATTACATTCATTCTCTTATTTAGAAACATCCACTGGAGAAATTCCGTGTGTAGACATCTAGTGATGATCAATCATTAATTATATTTATTAATAGATTACTGTGTGCAGAGCATTGGACTAAATAGTAATAGTAATAATGATAATGACAATTGTGCTATTTGTTAAGTGCTTACTATGTGCCAGGCACTGTACTAAGAGCTGGGGTATATACAAGGCTGGACCCAATCTCTGTCCCACATAGGCTCATAGTCTTAATCCCCATTTTCCAGATGACGTAACTAAGGCCCAGAGAAGTGAAGTAATTTGCCCTAGGTCACACAGCAGACATGGTAGAGCCTGGATTAGAACCCAGGTCCTTCTGACTCCGAGGCCCATGATCTTTTCCACTATTTAGCCAGTAAGCCATGCTGCTTCTCCCAATGCTTGGAAAAGTACACTATAACAGAGTTGGTAGAGACACTCCCTGACAATAAGGGTTTTACAGTCTAGAGGGGGAGACAGACCGTAGAGAAGCAGTTTGGTTTAATGGAAAGACCATGAGTTTGAGAGTCAGAGGTCATGGGTTCTAATCCCGGCTCCGCCACTTGTCATCTGTGTGACTTTGGGCAAGTCACTTAACTTCTCTGTACGTCAGTTACCTCAACTGTAAAATGGGGATGAAGACTGTGAGCCCCATGTGGGACAACCTGATTACCTTGTATCTACCCTAGTGCTTAGAACAGTGCTTGGCACGTAGTAAGCGTTTAACAAATACCATTATTACTATTGACACAAATTATGGATATGTACCTAAATGCCTTAGGGCTCAGGGTGGGATGAATATCAATCAGTCAATGAGTAGTACTTATTGATCACTTGCTGTGTACAGAGCATTTAAGTGCTTGGGAGCATGTAATAAAACAAAGTTGGTAGAAATAAACCTTTAAGGTTCACAGATCCATGTGCGAAGGAGATCCAGAAAGGAGAGAGAGTAGGAGAGATGAGGGCATAGCTGTGGAATGCTTCTTGAAGGAGACATGATTTTATGAGTGTTTTGATAGTAGGGATTGTGATGATCTGTTATATATAAAGAAGGATGGAGTTTAGACCAGAAGGAGTATGCTCTGGGCATGTTACTACCCTCCTCAAAAATCTCCAGTGGCTCCCTGTCAACCTATTAATCAAGCAAAAACTCCTCACTCTTGGCTTCAAGACTCTCCATCACCTCGCCCCCTCCTGCCTCACCTCCCTTCTCTCCTTCTCCAGTCCAGCCCGCACCCTCCACTCCTCTGTTGCTAACCTCTTCACTGTGCCTCGTTCTCACCTGTCCCGCTGCCGACCCCAGGCCCACGTCCTTCCCCTGGCCTGGAATGCCCTCCCTCCACACATCCACCAAGCTAGTTCTCTTCCTCCCTTCAAAGCCCTACTGAGAGCTCACCTCCTCCAGGAGGCTTTCCCAGACTGCGCCCCCTTTTTCCTCTCCTCCTCCCCATCCCCCTCACCCTACCTCCTTCCCCTCCCCACAGCACTTGTATATATTTGTACAGATTTATTACTCTTTTTATTTTACTTGTACATATTTACTATTCTATTTATTTTGTTAATGATGTGCGTTTAGCTTTAATTCTATTTGTTCTGATGATTTTGACACCTGCCTCCAGGTTTTGTTTTGTTGTCTGTCTCCCCCTTCTAGACTGTGAGCCCGTTGTTGGGTAGGGACCGTCTCTGTATGTTGCTGACTTGTACAGCTTTGCACAAAGCCTGCAGCCCCAGCACTGGAATACTAACTTCAGTAGCAGATGTGAGCCCTAAGCTTATTACATGTTTCACCAGATGTTTCATTTATCTTCAGGGCATCCTTCTGGTTTGTTTGAGAAGCAGCGTGGCTCAGTGGAAACAGCCCGGGCTTTGGAGTCAGAGGTCATGGGTTCGAATCCAGGCTCCAACAACTCTCAGCTGTGTGACTTTGGGCAAGTCACTCAACTTCTCTGGGCCTCAGTTACCTCATCTGTAAAATGGGGATGAGGACTGTGAGCACCCCGTGGGACAACCTGATCACCTCTCCCCCTTCTCCCCATCCCCCTGCCTTGCCTCCTTCCCCTCCCCACATCACCTGTATATATGTTTGTATGTATTTATTACTCTATTTATTTATTTTATTTGTACATATTTATTCTATTTATTTTATTTTGTCAATATGTTTTGTTTTGTTGTCTGTCTCCCCCTTCTAGACTGTGAGCCCACTGTTGGGTAGGGACCATCTCTATATGTTGCCAACTTGTACTTCCCAAGTGCTTAGTACAGTGCTCTGCACACAGTAAGCGCTCAATAAATACAATTGAATGAAAGAATGAATCACCTTGTAACCTTCCCAGCGCTTAGAACATTGCTTTGCACATAGTAAGCACTTAATTATTATTATTATTGCACTTCCCAAGCGCTTATTCCGGTGCTCTGCACACAGTAAGCGCTCAATAAATACGATGGAATGAATGAATGAATGAATGACTGAATGAAAGGAGGATGTGGACAAGGGGTCAGTTGTGAGGTAGACCAGATCAAGGTACAGTGAGCAGAGTGGCATTGGTGGAGTGAAATATGTGGCCTGGATTGTAGAAAGAAATCAGTGAGGTATAGTAAAGCTGGTCAGTAAGATAACCAATGCTGTTTATGGAGCACTTAACTGGTAGGCACATTCCCTGTCCAGAAAGAGCTTACAGTTTAGATGGGGAAACAAGCATTAAAATCAGTTAAAATAAATAGGAATACCTGTTTGATGTAGAAGCAGGTGGGCAACAATTGGACAGTGCTTTGCACATAGTAAGCGCTTAACAAATACCATCATCATCATAATAATGATGGCATTTGTTAAGCGCTTACTATGTGCAAAGCACTGTTCTAAGCGCTGGGGGGGATACAAAGTGATCAGGTTGTCCCACGTGGGGCTCACAGTCTTAATCTCCATTTTACAGATAAGGTAACTGAGGCTCAGAGAAGTTAAGTGACTTGCCCAAAGTCACACAGCTGACTAGTGGTGGAGCCAGGATTAGAACCCATGACCTCTGACTCCCAAGCCCTGGCTATTTCCACTGAGCCATGCTGCTTCTCACCATCATTGGAGATTTTTGAGGAGTGGGGAAACATGGAATGAACTTTTTTTTAGAAAGGAAAGTTTGGACTGGAAGTGGTGAAAGACAGGAAGCCAGGAGATCAGCAAGGAGGCTAATTAGTTAAAACAGAATAGGATTAGTGCTTGTTTCAACGCAGTAGCAGTTTGGATAGAGGGAAAAGGATGGATTCTAGAGCTGTGAAGGTAGAATTTGGTGACGCGTGAGAGTGGAACGGAAGTGAGGATTTAGTCGAGAAAGTCATCTTGGAGGAGCTGTGCCTTCAATAAGGCTTTGAAAGTGGGGAGAGTAATTGTCCGAAATGAAGAGGGAGGATGTTCCAGGCCAGAGGCAGGATGTGGGCAGGAGTTTCATTGTGAGATCGATGAGACTGAGATAAAGGGGGTAGCTGGCATTAGAGGAGCAAAGTGCGCCAGCTGGATTGTAGTAGAAGCAGCATGGCTCAGTGGAAAGAGCACGGGCTTTGGAGTTCGAATCCCAGATCCACCACGTCTGCTGTGTGACCTTGGGTAAGTCACTTCACTTCTTTGAGCCTCTGTTACCTCATCTGTAAAATGGGGATTAAGACTGTGGCCCCATGTGGGACAACTTGATCACCTTGTATCCCCCCAGTCCTTAGAACAGTGCTTTGCACATAGTAAGCACTTAACAAATGCCATTATTATTATTATTATTATTATTCTTATTATCATCATAGTAGGAGAGCTGTGAGGTGAGGTAGGAGTGGGGCAAGGTGAATGAGTACTTTAAAGTAAGGAGTTTCTGGTTGATGCAGAGGTGGATAAGCAACTACTGGAGGTACGTGAGGAGTGGGGAAACATTCACTGAACCTTTTTGTAGGAAAATGATCCGGGCAGGAGAGTAAAGTATGGACTGGAGTGGAGAAAGACAGTGAGGTCAGCAAGGAGACATTTACAGTAGTTCAGGTGGGATAGGATAACTGCTTGGATTAACACAGTAATGGGAAACTGGTTCAATCTCTCATCCTATCCCAACTGGATTACTGCATCAGCCTCCTCTCTGATCTCCCTCCGCACATCTGCCAAGCTAGCTCTCTTCCTCCCTTCAAAGCCCTACTGAGAGCTCACCTCCTCCAGGAGGCCTTCCCAGACTGAGCTCCCTCCTTTTTCTCCCCCTCTCCATCCCCCCCGCCCTACCTCTGTCCCCTCCCCACAGCACCTGTATATATGCTTGTACAGTTTATTACTCTATTTATTTTACTTGTACATATTTATTATTCTATTTATTTTGTTAATGATGTGCATCTAGCTTTACTTCTATTTATTCTGATGACTTGACACCTGTCCACATGTTTTGTTTTATTGTCTGTCTCCCCCTTCTAGACTGTGAGCCCATTGTTGGATGGGGACTGTTTCTATATGTTGCCAACTTGTACTTCCCAAGCGCTTAGTACAGTGCTCTGCACACAGTAAGTGCTCA
Organism: Tachyglossus aculeatus; assembly: GCF_015852505.1. Classification (NCBI taxonomy): domain Eukaryota; kingdom Metazoa; phylum Chordata; class Mammalia; order Monotremata; family Tachyglossidae; genus Tachyglossus; species Tachyglossus aculeatus. The sequence continues at coordinate 23,999,129 of NC_052066.1, read as the reverse complement.
GTAAATACTATTGAATGAATGAATGAATGATTGAGCCCTCTAAAGAGACTGAGAATGAGCCGCTAGAGTGATAGGAAGAGAACTAGGAGAAGACAGGGTCAGTGAAGCCAAGGTTGGATTATGTTTCCAGGAAGAGGGGATGTTCGATGGTGTCGAAGGTAGATGAGAGGCTGAGGAGGATTAGGATGGAGGAGAGGCCTTAGATATGGGTTCGTGAATGGGGAGGAGAGTTGGGTTGTCTACAGTGATGGCAAAGGTATGGGGAAGACATGCAGCTCCTCTGATGCTAACCTCCTCACTGTGCCTCTTTCTCGCCTGTCCCGCCGTTGACCCCCGCCCACATCCCACCTCTGGCCTGGAATGCCCTCCCTCAACACATTCGCCAAACTAGCTCTCTTCCTCCCTTCAAAGCCCTACTGAGAGCTCACTTTTTCATTCATTCATTCAACATATTTATTGAGCGCTTACTGTGTGCAGAGCACTGTACTAAGCACTTGGGAAGTACAAGTTGGCAACATAGAGAGACGGTCCCTACCCAACAGCGGGCTCACAGCCTAAAAGGGGGAGACAGACAACAAAACAAAACATATTAACAAAATAAAATAAATAGAATAAATATGTACAAGTAAAATAAATAAATGAATAGTAATAATAATAATGATGGTATTTGTTAAGCGCTTACTATGTGCAAAGCACTGTTCTAAGCGCTGGGGAGGTTACAAGGTGATCAGTTTGTCCCACATGGGGTTCACAGTCTTAATCCCCATTTTCCAGATGAAGTAACTGGGGCAGAGAGAAGTTAAGTGACTTGCCCAAAGTCACACAGCTGACAACTGGCAGAGTCAGGATTTGAACCCATGACCTCCGACTCCAAAACCCAGGCTCTTTCCACTGAGCTACACTTCTTCCGAGTAATAAATCCATACAAACATATATACATATGTACAGGTGCTGTGGGGAGGGGAAGGAGGTAAGGCAGGGGGATGGGGAGAGGGAGGAGGCCTTCCCAGACTGAGCCCCCCTTTTTCTCTGCTTCTCCTCCCCTCCCCATCCCTTCCTCTGCCCTTCCCCTTTCCCCTCCCCACAGAAACTTGTGTATATTTGTACATATGTATTATTCTATTTTATTAATGATGTATATATAGCTATAATTCTATTTATTTTGATGGCATTGACACCTGTCTAATTGTTTTGTTGTCTGCCTCCCCCTTCTAGTCTGTGAGCCTGTTGTTGGGTAGGGACCATCTCTATATGTTGCCGATTTTACTTCTCCAGTGCTCTGCACACAGTAAACGCTCAATAAATATGATTGAATGAATGAATGAGTTCTGTTTTGGAGGTAAGTTTGAGATGTTGGTAGATCATGTGAGTAGAGATGTCCTGAAGGCAAGAGGAAATGCGAAACTGCAGAAAAGGGTGAAGTGATGCTGCCAATACCCATAAAAGGAAGACATTTAGTTAAGACTAAATTAAGATTAGATTAAGTTCAAGATTAGTTTAGACATTTAGGTTAGAGTAGCAGAGTGGCTCAGTGGAAAGTGCCTGGGCTTTGGAGTCAGACATCATGAGTTCAAATCCCGACTGCCAATCGTCAGCTGTGTGACTTTGGGCAAGTCACTTAACTTCTCTGTGCCTCAGTTCCCTCATCTGTAAAATGGGGATTAAGACTCTGAGCCCCCCGTGGGACAACCCAATCATCATCATCATCATCAATCGTATTTATTGAGCGCTTACTATATGCAGAGCACTGTACTAAGCACTTGGGAAGTACAAATTGGCAACATATAGAGGCAGTCCCTACCCAACAGTAGGCTCACAGTCTAATCACCCTGTAACCTCCTCAGTGCTTAGAACAGTGGTTTGCACATAGTAAGTGCTTAATAAATGCCATTATCATTAATCAGATCCCATGGATCTCTGGAGCTGCTCTTTGTTACTACATGAAGTTCCTTCCCATCTCTTGGAAAAAGGCACAGAAGGCAAGCTTGAGAAATCACATGATTCAGCCCCTGCCTTCTGGCCTGCTCCAGGAGACCTCCATATCTATTCTTTCCTCAGACAGCTCCAAGGTTAGAAATGCTAACACCTTCCTTGATCATCCGTTACCATGTTTTAGCACTTTGAGAGTCAAGACCTCCACCTAGCTGACATCTCTCCCGTTTTAATTTAAGATTGTTTCCTCTCATTTGGGCCTCAGGAGATGTGGAACAAAACTACTCAGCATAAAACCTCATAAAATATACCTAAAGATAGTTGTAAAGCCACCCTGTAGCCTTCTCTGCTCTAGGTTAAACAGTTCTGATTCCTTTCATCTTTCCCCAAAGGGCCCGTTTTCTAACCTTTTCATCATTTTTGTTGCTCTCTCTGGTTCCTCAGCACCATTCAAAATTCAGTGAGCCAAATTGCACAAAGCACAATGTGCAGCTAGCTGAAGGATCAGGGCTGCCTAAATTTTCACTCTCCTGTTGCTCCTTCCCAGTACTCCTTTGCCAACTTAATTATAATAATAATAATGATGGCATTTGTTAAGCACTCACTATGTGCCGAGCACTGTTCTAAGCACTGGGGGGATACAAGGTAATCAGGTTGTCCCACATGGGGCTCACAGTCTTAATCCCCATTTTACAGATGAGGTAACTGAGGCCCAGAGAAGTGAAGCGACTTGCCCAAAGTCACACAGCTGACTAGTGGCAGAGCTGGAATTAGAACCCATGACCACTAACTCCCAAACCCGGGCTCTTTCCACTGAGCCATGCTGCTTCTCAGTGTTACAGTGCTCACTCACATTCAGCTTTTGTTCAGACAGGACTCCAAGCTTTTTTTGGTTCCTTTATTCATTCATTTAATCAATCGTATTTATTGAGCATTTATTATGTGCAGAGTACTGTACTAAGTGCTTGGGAGAGTACAATAAACAGACATATTCCCTGCCCACAGCAAGCTTATAGTCTAGAGGGGAAGACAGACATTAATAGAAATAAGTAAATTACTGATAGGTACATAAGTACTGTGGGGCTAAGAGAGGGGATGAATAAAGGGAATACATCAATGTGACGCAAAAGGGAGTAGAAGAGGAAAGCAGGGCTTAGGGAAGGCCTCTTGGAGGAGATGTGCCTTCAATATGGCTTTGAAGGAGGGGAGAGTAATTGTCTGTTGGCTTTGAGAAGGGAGGGCATGCCAGGGTTGTATCTATGCCTATTTAGACTGCCCTTCCACCCTCTGCCATATTTAGCTATCTACATTCTGATTACAAGGTAATTCGGTCGGATGTAGTCCAGTTACCATATGGGGCCACTGAGGCACAGAGAAGTGAAGTGATTTGCCCAAGTTCACACAGCAGTTAATTGGCAGAGCTGGGATTAGAACCCAGGTCCTTCTTATTCTCAGGCGTATGCTCTATCCACTAGGACATACTCCTTCTCTTTTCCTAGGCTGCTCGTTGTGAGCAGGGAACGTTTCTGCCAACTCCCTCCTCTAGACTGTAGGCCCATTGTGGGCAGGGATTGTCTCTCTTTATTGCTGTATTGTACTTTCCAAGCGCTTAGTACAGTGCTCTGAAAACAGTAAGTTCTCAATAAATATGATTGAATGAATGAATGAATGACCTCTGTTGTACTGTACTCTCCCAAGCACTTAGTACTGTGCTCTGCACACGGTAAGTGCTCAAGAAATATGGGTGATTGACTGATTAATTGATTGATTGCCTACCATCTGTGGAGGTGGCATCAGATATCTCCTTCCCACCAACTTGGTGCTAGGAAGTTGGGATGGAGACTCCTTGGAGATCTGTGACCTTTGGGCATTTGACATTCACCCCACCCTCAGCTCCACAGCACTTACACACATATCTATGAATTATTTGTTTATATTATTGCTTTATTGTTTTATATTATTTTAGACTGTGAGCCCACTCTTTTAGACTGTGAGCCCACTGTTGGGTAGGGCCTGCCTCTTTATGTTGCCAACTTGTACTTCCCAAGCGCTTAGTACAGTGCTCTGCACACAGTAAGCACTCAATAAATATGATTGATTGATTGATTGATTATCATCTGCCTCGTGCTTTAGACTATAAGCTTGTGGGGGACAGGGAATATGTTTACCAACTCTGTTGAATTGTATTCATGAGAAACAGCATGACTTAGTGGAAAGAGCATGAACTTGGGAATCAGAGGTCGCCGGTTCTAATCCTGACTCCGCCACTTGTCTGCTGTGTGAAGTTGGGCGAGCCACTTAACTTCTCTGTGCCTCAGTTACCTCATCTGTAAAATGGGGATTAAGACTGTAAACCCCACATGGGACAACCTGATTACCTTGTATCCCCACTCAGTGCTTAGAACAGTGCTTGGTACATAGTAAGCGCTTAACAAATACCATACAGAGCAGCCCTCTCCCTGCAGCCGTGGACCCGAAACCCTACCTGCCGCCATGAGCCCGAAATACACCCTGCAGCCGTGAATCCCTGAGCCCCCAAGTCCCAAACTGAGCCCCCTCTTTCCTCTCCCCCTCCTCCCCCTCCCCATCCCCCCACCTTACCTCCTTCCCCTCCCTGCAGCACCTGTATATATGTATATATGTTTGTACGTATTTATTACTCTATTTATTTATTTATTTTACTTGTACATATTTATTCTATTTGTTTTATTTTGTTAATATGTTTTGTTTGGTTGTCTGTCTTTCCATTCTAGACTGTGAGCCCGCTGTTGCGTAGGGACCGTCTCTATATGTTGCCAACTTGTACTTCCCAAGCGCTTAGTACAGTGCTCTGCACACAGTAAGAGCTCAATAAATACGATTGAACGAATGAATGAATGAATAATCATTATTATTACTCTCCCAAATGCTTAGTACAGTGCTCTGCATAAACACTCAGTAAGTACCATTGATTGATGATTGATTGATACTAAATAGATTTAAGCTTCCTTTGATCACACTGCCCTACCAGTGTCCTCTGGGTGCCTGCTGCCTGCTATTACTTTTATTTGTACACATTTACTATTCTATTTATTTTGTTAATGATGTGCATATAGCTATAATTCTATTTGTTCTGATGATTTTGACACCTGTCTACATGTTTTGTTTTGTTGTCTGCCTCCCCCTTCTAGACTGTGAGCCCGTTGTTGGGTAGGGACCGTCTCTATATGTTGCCGACTTGTACTTCCCAAGCGCTTCGTACAGTGCTCTGCACACAGTAAGTGCTCAATAAATACGATTGAAGGAATGAAGGAATGAATCACAGCCGTGGGTGCCCCAGCACGCTCCCAGCATGACTTGTGCACTGTGGGCCGCCCATGTGGATTTAAGCTGCAGCTGAACGGTCCCTGGACAGCCCCCTCCATCAGATTGCTCCGTGACTCCTGTCTGTCTCACCATTTAGACTGTGAGCCCACTACTGGGTAGGGACTGTCTCTATATGTTACCAACTTGTACTTCCCAAGCGCTTCGTACAGTGCTCTGCACACAGTAAGCGCTCAATAAATACGATTGATATTGATTGATGATGATGATCTAGACCGTAAGCTCACTGTGGGCAGAGAATGTGTCTGTTATATTGTTATATTGTACCCTCTGAAACACTTAGTAGAGTACTCCGCACCCAGTAAGCAGAGGCCTTCCCAGACTGAGCCCCCTTTTTCCTCTCCTCCTCCCCATCCCCCACCCTACCTCCTTCCCCTCCCCACAGCACCTGTATATATGTTTGTACTGATTTATTACTCTATTTATTTTACTTGTACACATTCACTATTCTATTTATTTTGTTAATGATGTGCATTTAGCTTTAATTCTATTCATTCTGAGGACCTGACACCTGTCCACATGTTTTGTTTTGCTGTCTGTCTCCCCCTTCTAGGCTGTGAGCCCGTTGTTGGGTAGGGACCGTCTCTATATGTCGCCAACTTGTACTTCCCAAGCGCTTAGTACAGTGGTCTGCACACAGTAAGCGCTCAATAAATAGGATTGAATGTATCATATGGATACCCGCGGTCCTCCATTGTGATGCTCAGGACCCTCAGCGTCTTCCTCTACTGGACAGCCATGCTGCCTCCCCAGAGCTCTACTTCACTCCAAATCACAGAGGAACCTCCATGCTTACCTCCCTTGCTCCACATTGGAGCAAAAAGCAGGTAGAGCCTGTTGCCGCCTCCATAAGAGGCTCTAGACTGTGAGCCCATTGTTGGGTAGGACCGTCTCTATATGTTGCCAACTTGTACTTCCTAAGCGTTTAGTACAGTGTTCTGCACACAGTAAGTGCTCAATAAATACGATTGAATGAATGAATGAATGAATAAGACCTGGGGTAGACCGTGATGGCAACAGCTGGAGCCTTGACCACGGCGGGGGTGGTGACCGTCACTGAAGTATGAGGAGCCTGAAATTCTGCTTCTCTAGCCACAGTACCCTTCTATCAGTTAATCAATCAGCGATGTTCGTTGAAGGCTTACTGTGTGCAGAGCACTGTAGTAAACACTTGGAAGAGTAAGAATAATAATAACGGTATTTGTTAAGTGCTTACTAAGCATTAAGCACCGTTGGAAGCGCTGGGGTAGATATACGCTAATCAAGTTTAGACCCAATCCCTGCCCCACATGGGGCTTACAGTCTTAATCCCCATTTTACAGATGAGGTAACTGAGGCACAGAGAAGTGAGGTGAGTTGCCCAAAGTCACAGAGCAGGCAAGTGGTGGAGCCGGGATTAGAAACCAGGTCCTTCGGATTCCCAGACCTGTGTGCTATCCATTAGGTCATGAGTATAATAGAGTTGATAGACACATTCCTTGCCCACAATGAGTTTATAGTCTAAAGGGGAGTCAGAAATTAATATAGTTTATATATATAATTTATTATTAGATAAATAATTTATAAAATATAATGTACAGTTATATGCATAAGTGTTTTGAGGCAGTGAGGCTGAGGGCAGGGTGAAGCAGCATGGCATAGTGGATACAGCAAGAGCCTGGAAATCAGAAGGTCATGGGTTCTAATCCTGACTCTGCCACTTGTCTGCTGTGTGATCTTGGGCAAGTCACTTCACTTTTCTGGGCTTCAGTTACCTCATTTGTAAAATGGGGATTGAGACTTTGAGCCGCACATGGAACAGGGACTGTGTCCAACTAAATTTGCTTGTATCTACCCCGGCGTTTAGAACAGTGCCTGGCCCACAGTAAGCAATTAATACCAAAATTATTATTATTATTATTATTACTAAATACCCAAAGGTAACAGATCCAAGTGCAATCCTACTGAACTTTGTTTTGATCTGTATGTTGTCTTACTGTTTTGTTTCATCTCTCATGTATCTGTTGCCAGTTCCATCTCTCCTCCTTTATATTTTTAGATTATGAGCTTCCCTGTTGGACAAGTAAATTGTGAAGGATAGAGCATGGGCCTAGGAGTCAGAAGGTCATGAGTTCTAATCCCGGCTCTGCCACTTGTCTGCTGTGTGACCTTGGGCAAGTCACTTCAATTCTTTGCATGTGTTACCTCATCTGTAAAATGGGGTTCAAGACTGTGAGCCCCGCGTGGACAGGGATTGTGTCCAACCCGATTGTCTGTATAATAACAATAATAGTAATAATAATAATAATGGCATTTATTAAGCACTTACTAGGTGCAAAGCATTGTTCTAAATGATGGGAAGGTTACAAGGCAATCAGGTTGTCCCACTCAGTGCTCACAGTCTTAATCTCCATTTCACAGATGAGGGACTGAGGCCCAGAGAAGTGAAGTGACCTGCCCCAAGTCACACAGCTGACAAGTGGCGGAGCTGGGATTAGAACCCATGACCTCTGACTCCCAAGCCTGGGCTCTTTCCACTAAGCCACGCTGCTTCTCTTACCTCTCTTATCTTTCCTTATCTCTTCTGCTTATCCACCGCAGCGCTTAGTACAGTACCTGACACATAGTAAGTGATTAACAAATGCCACTATTAATTCCCACTTGTGTAATGTCTCCCAGTGCTTCATACAGTGTTCTGCACACAGTAAGTGCTTAATAAATACTATTTGCTACAATTACTACATGCAAAGCACTATATCATTTGCTGGGAAAATAACCTAGATGAGAATTAGAACTGGCCTAGATCCTCTAAATTCTTTTAGTTTAAGAATAAAATGGGGAGGATTGCTGACAGACTCTAGAGGAAAGAAGAAGTGTTATGGACATTTTTCCGGTTGTCTTCAGAGAAAGCAGCCTTGTGTGACAAGTCCATTGCTTTCAACTTATTTTGTGGTGTCTTGCTATTTTCTCACCCAAGCTAACCTTCTAACTTTCTCTTGCGCTTGCCTCCGTACCCTTTAAGTACTTGATTTCACCCCACTTTCAGACACTGGGATAGATACAAGCAAATTGAGTTCATTCATTTGTTCATTTAATTGTATTTATTGAATGCTTACTGTATGCAGAGCACTGTACTAAGCACTTGGAAGAGTACAATACAACAATTAACAGACAGGTTCCCTGCCCACAATGAGCATACAAAGTCACTGTCCTACCTGGGTAGTTTTAATCCCTATTTTACGAATGAGGTAACTGAGCCCCAGAGAAGTTAGTTGCCCCGGGTCACACAGCAGATAAGTGGTGGAGCCAGGATTAGAACCCAGGTCCTTCGGACTCCCAGTTCCATGCACTAACCACTAGTGAATGGGTCTGTCAGTGGGTTCCGGACAAAGTTCCGAACAAACAGTAACAACAGCTTCAGTACTTTTCTCGAACAGTGGCATGAAAATTCCTTGCAGATGATTTCATCTCTGACTGGTGAAGGGCAACAGTCTTCATTCAATCATACTTATTGAGCACTTATTGTGTGCAGAGCACTGCACTAAGCCTCCTGACCTTTCTTCTAGCCCCACAGGATCCAAACGGAATCGTGTCTCCCCCGCTAAGATGTTATGAAGAATTTGAAGGGCTTTTGAAAAATTCATATTTTTTTTCATGAGGCCTTTTTTTACATCTCCTCAATATACTGGGCTCATCATGGATATTTTTTTAGAGATCAAATTGTTCTAAAGAATTTGGGCCTAATACTGAAGAACGCTTTTCGAATACCAATATCCTGGTCCATGCACATTCCAATTGAAGAGAAGGAGCTCAGATATTTATAGTCTGCCATTCTGTTACCTTAGTAACCAAGTATCTATAGTAACATAGCTCAGCAAATAACTCAGTGACCTTGATGGCCTCTCAGTAACTTCAAAAACAACTTGCAGCTGGACAAGAACTTTGATTGGATGTTTTTTAAAGAAGCTTTTCTGCCCCTCGGCATAAGGTCTTCACCGGGGAACACTACTAACGTTTTCTGAACTCTTTGAATACTGTTCTGTCATGTGTCCAGTGACTTACTGTGGCAAAAGTCTCTATGCCTATCAAAGAAAATGATAAGATCGTTCACTATAATTTCCTCTATAAAAATCTGTTACAATTTCAAATATAAAATGATATTCCTGAGAGGAAGTTATTGGAATCCCGTGTCCTTAATCATTGCCCAAAACCCAGGGGAAGGTTCTAGTGCTATTTGGGTAGAAAATAGTGAACTGTATGCACTTGGGAAACGGAAGGGACCAGTTTTATAAAGAAGCTTTAATAATAATAACAATAATAATAATGACATTTATTAAGTGTTTACTACGTACAAAGCACTGTTCTAAGTGCTGGGGAGGTTACAAGGTGATCAGGTTGTCCCACAGGGGCTCATAGTCTTCATCCCCATTTTACAGATGTGGTAACTGAGGCACAGAGAAGTGAAGTGACTTGCCCATTGACAACTTAACAATTGGTGGAGTCGGAATTTGAACCCATGACCCTTTGACTCCAGAGCCCAGGCTCTTTCCACTGAGCCACGCTGTTTCTCTAGTTGAGATTCTAGTTCTCTAGTTCTTTAGTTGGAATCCACTTGATTACCACCTTAAAATTGTACATTTCTCACCATGTGACTTAGAAGCAGTTGGGCCTAATGGAAAAACCATGGGCCTGGGACTCAGATGACCTAGGTTCTAATAGTGGCTCAATTACTTGCTATGTGATCTTGGGAAAATCACTTAACCTCTCTGTACCTCAGTTTCTCCAATGTAAAATAGGGGTCAAATTCTACTCCCTTCTACTTAGACTGTGAGCCCCATGTAGGACAGGGACTGTGACCAACCTGGATAAACTTGTAAGCAGAGTGACAAGAAGCAGCGTGGCTTAGTGGAAAGACTAGACTGTGAGCCCACTGTTGGGTAGGGACCGTCTCTATATGTTGCCAACTTGTACTTCCCAAGCGCTTAGTACAGTGCTCTGCACACAGTAAGCGCTCAATAAATATGATTGAATGAATGAATGGAAATAGCCTGGTCTTCGGAGTCAGAGGTCATGGGTCCTAATCTCGCTTCTGCCACTTGTCAGCTGTGTGACTTTTCAAGTCACTTATCTTCTCTGGGCCTCAGTTCTCTCATCTGTAAAATGGGGATGAAGTCTGTGAGCCCTACGTGGAACACCGTGATTACCTTGTATCTACCCCAGTGCTTAGAACAGTGCTTTGCACAGAGTAAGTGCTTAACAAATGCCATTATTATTATTATTATAAAACACAAGCCTGGGAGTCAGAAGGTAATGGGTTCTAATTCCAGCTCCGCCACATGTCTGCTTTGTGAGCTTGGGTAAGTCACATCACTTCTCTGGGCCTCAAAATGGGGATTAAGACTGTGAGCCCTATTTAGGACAGGGACTGTGTCCAACCTGACTAACTTGTGTCCAACCCAGTGCTTAGAACAGTGCTTAGCACATAGTAAGCACTTAACAACTGACCATAATCATATTACTATGATTATCTACCCAAGTGCTTAGAACAGTGTTTGACATAGCCTGTTGTTGGGTAAGGACTGTCTCTATATGTTGCCGATTTGTACTTCCCAAGCGCTTAGTACAGTGCTCTGCACACAGTAAGTGCTCAACAAATACGATTGAATGAATGAATAGCAAGCACTTAACAAATGCCACACAAAAAACAAACAAGTCATCCCTCTCTGAGACATCAGTTACTCAATCAGTAGCATTCACGAGAAGCAGCGTGGCTCAGTGGAAAGAGCACGGGCTTTGGAGTCAGAGGTCATGGGTTCAAATCCCAGCTCCGCCAACTGTTAGCTGTCTGACCTTGGGTAAGTCACTTAACTTCTCTGGGCCTCAGTGTAAAATGGGGATTAAAACTGTGAGCCCCCAATGGGACAACCTGATCATCTTGTAATCTCCCCAGTGTTTAGATCGGTACTTTGCACATAGTAAGTGTTTAACAAATACCATCATTATTATTCACTGAGCACTTACTATATGCAGGACACTATAATAAACTTTTGGGAAAGTACTGAGGAGGCAGAATGTATGATCTCTGCCTTCAAGAATCCTACAATCTAATGGAAGATAGAGACTCAAATTAGAGATGAGAGGAAGAAAATGATAGAAAACTGATTATGTGGATTAAGTAGTAGCATTTGGATGTTAATGACTGCTTCACCAATCATTGCTGCGGGGTAAGGATATCTCAGGATAATAGGGTGAAGTATCAGTCTGCACCAGGGAAGCCGTTCTTCCATTCAGTCATATTTATTGAGCGTTTACTGTGTGCAGAGCATTGTACTAAGTGCTTGGGAAGTACAAGTCAGCAACAAATAGAGATGGTCCCTACCCAACAATGGGCTCACAGTTTAGAAGGAGGAGACAGACACACACACAACCATACACACAACCAAAAATTCATCTTGGCAGTGCAGAGCTAAAAGTTGTCACAGAGTTCTGCTACCTAGTTTGCACACAGAACAGAGATACTTTTAGAATGTGAGCCCAATGTTGGGTAGGGACTGTCTCTATGTGTTGCCAATTTGTACTTCCCAAGCGCTTAGTACAGTGCTCTGCACATAGTAAGCGCTCAATAAATACGATTGATGATTGATGATGATGATACTACAATAATAATATGATCGCATTTATTAAGCGCTTACTAAGTGCAAAGCACTGTTATAAGCACTGATACTAATAACTGTGATCTTTGTTGAATGAGCCCGTTGTTGCCTAGGGCCTGTCTCTATATGTTGCCGATTTGTACTTCCCAAGTGCTTAGTACAGTGTTCTGCACACTGTAAGCGTTCAATAAATATGATTGAATGAATGAATAAATGAATGAATGAATACTTATTATGTTCCAAGCACAGTACTGGGCACTGGGGTAAATATAAAATAATCAGGTTGGACACAGTCAAAGGCCCAAATGGGGTTCACAGTCTTAGTAGGAGGGATAAACATGTTTCACCTCCATTTACAGATAAGGAAACTGAGGCTCAGGGAAGTTAAATGACTTGCCCAAGGTAAGCCAGAAGGCAGTGGCAGATCTGGGAATAGAACCCAGGTCCTCTGACTCAGAAGCTGGTGGTCTATCCATTCTTCATTTCATTCATTCAAGCATATTTATTGAGTGCTTACTGTGTGCAGAGCACTGGACTAAGAGCTTGGGAAGTACAAGTCGGCAACATACAGAGACGGTCCCTACTCAACAACGGGCTCACAGTCTAGAAGGGGGAGACAGACAACAAAACAAAACATGTAGACAGGTTTCAATACCATCAGAATAAATCGAATTATAGCTATATACACATCATTAATAAATTTGAGTAATAAATATGTACAAATATGCACACGTGCTGTGGGGAGGGGAAGGGGGTAGGGCAGAGGGAGGGGGGCAATGAGGAGGGGAGGAGGAGGAGAGGAAAAGGTGGGCTCAGTCTGGGAAGGCCTCCTGGAAGAGGTGAGCTCTCAGTAGGGCTTTGAAGGGAGGAAGAGAGCTAGTTTGGTGGATTTGTAGAGGGAGGACATTCCAGGCCAGAGGTAGGACATGGGCCAGGGGTCGATGGCAGGACAGGCAAGAATGAGGCCCAGTGAAGAGGTTGGCAGTGACAGAGGAGCGGAGGGTGCGTGCCAGGCTGGAGAAGAAGAGAAGGGAGGTGAGGTAGGAGGGGGCAAGGAGATAGACAGCCTTGAAGCCAAGAGTGAGGAGTTTTTGCTTGATTCATAGGTTGACAGGCAACCTCTGGAAATTTTTGAGGAGGGGAGTGACATGTCCAGAGCATTTCTGTACAAAGATAATCCAGGCAGCAGAGTGAATATAGGCTGAAGCAGGGAAGAGGTTTCCAAGAGGTTACGGTGCAATGATAGAAAAGAAAGTAGAAAACAGTATAAAGGAGGCCAGCCCATGATTTGTGAGACTTTCAAACAGAGTGTGGTAATAAAAGTAATAATAATGATTGTGGTATTCGTTAAGTGCCAGGCTATGTGCCAGGCACTGTACTAAATGCTGAGATGGATATAAGCAAATAGGGTTGGACAGAGTCCCTGTCCTACAAGAGAAGCAGCGTGGCGCAGTGGAAAGAGCTCGGGCTTTGGAGTCAGAGGTCATGGGTTCAAATCCCAGCTCCACCAGTTGTCAGCTGGGTGACTTTGGGCAAGTCACTTCACTTCTCTGGGCCTCAGTTACCGCATTTGTAAAATGGGGATTAAGTCTGTGAGCCCCCCCATGGGACAACCTGATCACCTTGTAATCTCCCCAGCGCTTAGTACAGTGCTTTGCACATAGTAAGCACTTAATAAATGCCATTATTATTATTATGAGGCTCACAGTCTTACTCCCCATTTTACAGATGAGGTAACTGAGGCACAGAGAAGTGGAGTGACTTGCCCGAGTCACACAGGACACAACTGGTGGATCTGGGTTTAGAATTCAGGTCCCTCCAACTCCCAGGCCCATGCTCTATCCACTCCGCCATGCTGGTAGAAGGATTGCATCCGACTCCAGACCAAAATCAAGGTCTCCAGATCCACGTGTGTGTGTTCTCAGACTTTCTCTACGGTGCTGAGGCCTGGATTATTCCAACTCACTGATCAGTTCCACCAGCATCACTTATGCCCCAGACTCAATATCAAACAGCAATACAAGATCACAAACACTGAAGCTCTGGAATGGAGTCAGTCTACTAGCACAGAAGCTTTCCTTGCCTTAGCACAGTCACATTGAGTGGAATGTGTGAGGGGAATGAATAACAACCAAATACCCAAACAGCTGCTTTTGGAAAACTGAAAGGAAGGAGGGCAGAGGAAGCAATTTAAGGTCAAGGCCAAACTAAGCCTCAGACACTGCTGAATCTCTGCTGAAAATTGGGAGTCAATACTTATATTAATGTCTGTCTCGCCCTCTAGACTCTAAGCTCGTCGTGGGCAGGGAATGTGTAGGTTATATTGTACTCTCCCAAGTGCTTAGTACAGTGCCCTGCACACAGTAAGCACTAAATAAATAATATTGATTGACAGACCTGCATTGGCACACTGCAATCAAGAAGAGAGGGGCCTCTCTGAGCTAAATCTTCCCATAGGAAGAAAGCGTGGCAAAGAGGCAAAAAAGAAAACAGTACCTGGAGCTGAGATCATTAGGCACAACAACACAAGAGGCGCCTTCTGCTCTTCTCCCATCTCCCCTCCCCACCCCACAGCACATATGTATATATCTGTAATATATACCCCACCTCACCTTCCAGTTATCGTCCCATATCCCTCCTACCATTCCTTTCCAAACTCCTTGAACGAGTTGTCTACACGCGCTGCCTAGAATTCCTCAACAACAACTCTCTCCTCAACCCCCTCCAGTCTGGCTTCCGTCCCCTTCATTCCACGGAAACTGCCCTCTCAAAGGTAACCAATGACCTCCTGCTTGCCAAATCCAATGGCTCATATTCTGTCCTAATCCTCCTCGACCTCTCAGCTGCCTTTGACACTGTGGACCACCCCCTTCTCCTCAACACGCTATCTGAACTTGGCTTCACAGACTCCGTCCTCTCCTGGTTCTCCTCTTATCTCTCCGGTCGTTCTTTCTCAGTCTCTTTTGCAGGCTCCTCCTCCCCCTCCCATCCTCTTACTGTGGGGGTTCCCCAAGGTTCAGTGCTTGGTCCCCTTCTGTTCTCAATCTACACTCACTCCCTTGGTGACCTCATTCGCTCCCACGGCTTCAACTATCATCTCTACGCTGATGACACCCAGATCTCCATCTCTGCCCCTGCTCTCTCCCCCTCCCTCCAGGCTCGCATCTCCTCCTGCCTTCAGGACATCTCCATCTGGATGTCCGCCCGCCACCTAAAGCTCAACATGTCGAAGACTGAGCTCCTTGTCTTCCCTCCCAAACCTTGTCCTCTCCCTGACTTTCCCATCTCTGTTGACAGCACTACGATCCTTCCCGTCTCACAAGCCCGCAACCTTGGTGTCATCCTCGACTCCACTCTCTCATTCACCCCTCACATCCAAGCCATCACCAAAACCTGCCGGTCTCAGCTCTGCAACATTGCCAAGATCCGCCCTTTCCTCTCCATCCAAACTGCTACCCTGCTCATTCACGCTCTCATCCTATCCCGTCTGGACTACTGCACCAGCCTTCTCTCTGATCTCCCATCCTCGTGTCTCTCTCCACTTCAATCCATACTTCATGCTGCTGCCCGGATTATCTTTGTCCAGAAACGCTCTGGGCATATTACTCCCCTCCTCAAAAATCTCCAGTGGCTACCAATCAATCTGCGCATCAGGCAGAAACTCCTCACCCTGAGCTTCAAGTCTCTCCATCACCTCGCCCCCTCCTACCTCACCTCCCTTCTCTCCTTCTACTGCCCAGCCCACGACCTCCGCTCCTCCACCACTAATCTCCTCACTGTACCTCGTTCTCGCCTGTCCCGCCATCGACCCCCCGCCCACGTCACCCCCCGGACCTGGAATGCCCTCCCTCTGCCCCTCCGCCAAGCTAGCTCTCTTCCTCCCTTCAAGGCCCTGCTGAGAGCTCACCTCCTCCAGGAGGCCTTCCCAGACTGAGCCCCTTCCTTCCTCTCCCCCCTCGTCCCCCTCTCCATCCCCCCATCTTACCTCCTTCCCTTCCCCACAGCACCTGTATATATGTATATATGGTTGTACATATTTATTACTCTATTTATTTATTTATTTATTTTACTTGTACATTTCTATCCTATTTATTTTATTTTGTTAGTATGTTTGGTTCTGTTCTCTGTCTCCCCCTTTTAGACTGTGAGCCCACTGTTGGGTAGGGACTGTCTCTATGTGTTGTCAATTTGTACTTCCCAAGTGCTTAGTACAGTGCTCTGCACATAGTAAGCGCTCAATAAATACGATTGATTGATTGATTGATTGATTGTAATTTTATTTATTTGTATTGTTGTCTGTTTTTTGGTTTGATTTGGTTTGGTTTGTTGTCTGTCTCCCCCTTCTAGACTGTGAGCCTATTGTTGGGTAGGGACCGTCTTTATATGTTGCAGATTTTTACTTTCCAAGTGCTCTGCACACAGTAAGCACTCAATAAATATGATTGAATGAATGAATGAGTTCTTTTTTGGACGTACGTTTGAGATGTTGGTGGGTCATGTAAGTAGAGATGTCTTGAAGGCAAGAGGAAATACGAGACTGCAGAGAAGGGGTGAAATGATGCTGGCAATACCCATAAAAAGAAGACATTCAGTTAATCAGATCCCATGGATCTCTGGAGCTGCTCTTTGTTACTACACAAAGTACCTTCCCATCTCTTAGAAAAAGGCACAGAAGTGAAGCTTGAGAAATCACATAATCCAGCCCCTGCCTTCTGGCCTGTTCCAGGAGAGCTCTGTATCTATTCTTTCCTCAAACAGCTCCAAGGTTAGAAACACTAGCACCTTCCTTGGTCATCCATTACCCTGTTTTAGCACTTTGAGAGTCAAGACCCCCGCCTAGCTGACATCTCTCCCGTTTTAATTTAAGATTGTTTCCTCTCATTTGGGCCTCAGGAGATGTGGAACAAAACTACTCAGTGTAAAACCTCCAGATTGGATCAGGCACTTTCAAAATTGCTACTTGAGGGGCTGAGCATTGGGAGGAAAATAAGTTACTAGTGGAAAGAGTTAGATCGATCAGTCAATCAATCAATCAATCAAGAGTATTTATTGAGCACTTTGTGCAGAGCACTCTAATAAGCACTTGGAAGAATACAACAATATAACAGATCTATTCCCTGCCCACAGTGAGATTAGAGTCTAGAGGGGGAGACAGACATCAATATAAATAATAATAATAATAATAATAATAATGTTGGTATTTGTTAAGCACTTACTATGTGCAAAGCACTGTTCTGAGCGCTGGGGTAGATACAAGGTAATCAGGTTGTCCCACGTGGGGCTCACAGTCTTAATCCCCATTTTACAGATGAGGGAACTGAGGCCCAGAGAAGCTAAGTGACTTGCCCAAAGTCACACAGCTGACAAGTGGTGGAGCCGGGATTTGAACCCACGACCTCTGACTCCAAAGCCCGGGCTCTTTCCACTGAGCCACGCTGCTTCCCCAGATGACAGATATGTATATGTGTATATATATGTATATAAGATATGTATATAAGTGCTGTGGGAGTGGGAAGGGGGATGAACAAAGGGAGCAAGTTAAGGTGACACAGAAGGGAGTGGAAGAAAAAGAAGAGGGATTATTCAGGGAAGGCCTCTTGGAGGAGATATATGCCTTCAGTAATTTTCTGTCGTATATTATCAATCGTATTTATTGAGCGCTTACTGTGTGCAAAGTGGGAGGGGGTCCAGGACAGAAGCAGGACATGGGTGAGAGGTGGGCAGCGAGATAGACTAGATGGAGGTAGAGTGAGAAGGTTAGTAATAGAGGAGCGAAGTGTGCATGCCGAGTTGTAGAAGGAGAGTGGTAAGGTGAGGTAAGAGGGGACAAGGCGATTGAGTGCTTTGAAGCCAGTGGTAAGGAGTTTTTGTTTGATGTGGAGGTGGATGGGCAACCAACGGAGGTTCTTGAGGAGTGGGAAAGCATGGCCTGAATGTTTTTGAAGAAAAACGATCCAGGCTGCAGTGTTAAGAATAGGCTGGAATGGGGAGGGGGACAGGAGGTAGGGAGGTCAGCAAGGAGGCTTATACAGTAATCAAGGTGGGATTAGGATAAGTGCTTGGATTAAAATGGTAGAGTATGGACGGAGAGGAAAGGATGGGTTTTAGCAATGTTGTGAAGGTTGAATCAATGCGATTTAGTGATAGGTCAAACTTGTGGGTTGAATGAGAGACAGGAGTCAAGGATAAAGTCAAGGTTACGGGCTTGTGAGACCGGAAGAATGATGGTGCCGTCTGCAATGATGAGAAAGTCAGATGAAGGATAAGGCTTGTGTGGGAAGATAAAGAGTTCTGTTCTGAACATGGTAAGTTTGAGGTGATGGTAGGACATCCAAGTAGAGACATCTTGAAGGCAGGAAGAAATGGGAGACTGCAGAGAGGGAGAGAGATTAGGGCTGGATATATAGATTTGGGAATCATCTGCATAGAGGTAATAGTTGAAGTTGTGTAAGCAAATGATTTCTTCAAGGGAGTGGATGTAGATGGACAATAGAAGAGTCCACAGACTCAATCTCCAGGAGAAGAGAATGGTCATTAGTATCGAAGGCAGATAGAGGATGAGAAGGATTACGATGAAGTAGAAGATGGAGTAGATGCTGGCAACTTCCTTCTTGTCTTCCCCCTTAGCTCATCTCTTGCTTTTCTGAGGCTTCAGGAATTCTGGTGCAGAGGGGAAAAGGGTCTCTGCTTCAGTATCTGCTTCAGGGATTGTGAGACAGAGCAACTGCTAGAATAAATAGTTTTATATTCTCTTTGGGGTGTGGCCCGAGTGAGAACTGGAGTGAAAACTGGTCAGAAAGGACTTTGTACCATAAGCTTAGTTCAATGCCCTCCACACAGTAAACGACTTTGGGCAAGTCACTTAACTTCTCTGTGCCTCAGTTCCCTCATCTGTAAAATGGGGATGAAGACTGTGAGCCCCACGTGGGACAACCTGATCACCTTGTATCCTCCCCAGCGCTTAGAACAGTGCTTTGCACATAGTAAGCGCTTAACAAATGCCATTATTATCATTATTATTATTAAATGCACAGTAAATATAACTGAATGAATGAATTAGCTCCCAGCTTACTTGTACCTGTCAAAAGGGTTGAGCCAGTGGAATTGTTTCTAATTTTAGGAATTATTTCCATACTGCTAAGCCCACTGACCCTCTCAGGGTCACATCTGGAGAGTTTCCAGTACTCTACCAGTCTCGGCTACGGGAGGGAAAGTGAAGCAGAGGCCTACCCATTCCATTCCTAGCTTGGCCAGGGGCTAGTGAGTGGAAGGCAATCTGCCACAAGTCAAAACTCACCCGTGCTGGGCAGCAGCAGCATGGGAGACAGTCGAGGGTAGAGACTCAAGTTTACTGCACGGAAGGAGGCAATGGTAAACCACTTCTATGTTTTTACTGAGAAAAATCTATGAATATACTACCAGAACAGTTGCAGATAGAGAGAGGGGTGTTCCGGGAGAGATGTGTCCATGGTGTCACTATGGGTCATAAACGACTTGATGGCATAAGACAAGACAAGAGGCTCACTGAGGGACTAATTTGGTAATTTCTCTCCCAGGTACTTTTGAAGCAGCATGGCCTAATGGATAGAGCATGGTCCTGGGAGCCAGAGGACCTGGGTTCTAATCCCGGCTCCACCACTTGTCTGCTGTGTGACCTTGGGCAAGTCACTTCACTTCTCTGGGCCTCAGTTCCCTCATCTGTAATTTGGGGATTAATAATAATAGTAATAATAATGACATTTATTAAGCGCTTACTATGTGCAAAGCACTGTTCTAAGCACTGGGGCGGTTACAAGGTGATCACGTTGTCCCACAGGAGGCTCACAGTCTCAATCCCCATTTTACAGATGAGGTAACTGAGGCCCAGAAAAGTTAAGTGACTCACCCAAAGTCACACAGCTGACAACTGGCAGAGCCGGGATTTGAACCCATGATTGCTGACTCCAAAGCCTGTGCTCTTTCCACTGAGCCACGCACACTGCTTCCAGCCTGTGAGCCCCATATAATAATAATAATAATGGCATTTGTTAAGCGCTTACTATGTGCAAAGCACTGTTCTAAGCGCTGGGGGGGATACAAGGTGATCAGGTTGTCCCGCATGGGGCTCATAGTCATAATCCCCATTTTACAGATGAGGTAACTGAGGCTCAGAGAAGTTAAGTGACTTGCCCAAGGTCACACAGCAGACATGTGGCGGAGCCGGGATTTGAGCCCATGACCTCTGACTCCAAAGCCCGGGCTCTTTCCACTGAGCCACGCTGCTACTCCATATGGGACAGGAATGGTGTCTAACCTGATTACCTTGTCCCCATCCCAGTGCTTGTCACAGATTAAGTTTACAAATACCAATAAAAAATAAATAAATACCATCGATAGACTGATTGATGTTGGGGACCATTTGGAATGGGGATTTTTCACCCAGCCAGGATGACATCGAGGATTCCTCACAAATGAAAGGTTCTTAACTTTGTTGATCATTTGGCAGAATGTAGTTTACTTTTCTGGCAACCCGATGCAATTCAGATCTTAATTAGGAAAATATCTGAAGAGGTTTGGCCTCAAATGACCAAATTCATTCTGGAAAAGAGTTTGACAACGGTGTCAAAACTTTCTAGGAGGATCCGGCTTTATTACTGAAGGTGGCAGAAGAGGGAGCTCCAGCCTAAAGCATGTCGCTGTTGTTCTCTAGAACTTATTCATATCAGCTGTGTCAAGAGATTGAGAGAAAACAGAAGGAATTGGAATGATTTGGAGAAAAAGTAGGGATTGAAGGAATCAATCATTCATTCAATCGTATTTATTGAGCGCTTACTGTGTGCAGAGCACTGTACTAAGCACTTGGGAAGTACAAGTTGGCAACATATAGAGACGGTCCCTACCCAACAGTGGGCTCACAGTCTAGAAGGGGGAGACAGAGAACAAAACATATTAACAAAATAAAATAGAATAAATATGTACAAATAAAATAAATAAATCAATAGAGTTATAAATACATACAAACATATATGCATATATACAGGTGCTGTGGGGAGGGGAAGGAAGTAAGGTGGGGGGGATGAAGAGGGGAGGAGGGGGAGTGCTTAGCAAATACCAACATTATTATTATTATTATTAATTCATTCACTTGTATTTATTGAGTGTTTACTGTGTGCAGAACACTGTACTAAGCACTTGGGAAGTACAAGTTGGCAACATATAAAGATGGTCCCTCCCCAACAGCGGGCTCACAGTCTAAGAGGGGGAGACAGACAACAAAACAAAACATATTAACAAAATAAAATAAATAGAATAGTAAATATGTACTTAGCACTTAGTACAGTGCCTGGGACATAGTAACTGCTTAACAAATACAATAAACTCCCCCAAAACTAAGGTGAGATGAGAGAAAATTTGATGTCTCCTTAAAAATCTGTCCGACTGGACTCCCCCTTATACTGTGAGAAGTGGCAATGGTATTTATTGAGTGTTTACTGTGTACGGAGGACTTGGGAGAGTACAATGCAAAAGAGTTGGTAGACACATTTTCTGCCCACAAGTGGCTTACAAAAGTTCAATCAATCACCCAAATTTATTGAGCACTTACTGTGCACAGAAGAATGAACTAAGCACTTGGGAAAGTACAGTATAACAGAATGGGTAGACCTGTTCACTTTCCACAAAGAACTCCCAATCTAGAAAGGGATGCAGACATTAATATAAATAAACAAATGTGGTATAATAAATACTTTAATATAAATAAGTTACAGATAGGTACATTAGTGCCATGGGGCTGAGTGAGAGGTGAATAAAGGGAGCTAGTCAAAGTGATGCAAAAGGGAGTGGAAAAAGAGGAAATGAAGGTTTAGTCAGGGAAGCCCTCTTGGAGGAGATGTGGATTCAATAAGGTTTTGAAGGTGGAGAGAAAAATGGCCTCATCATTCTTTGAATGATCTCATTCATTTCTAGTGTTGATAAAAATTCAATATATTTACATATTATGAAAAATGATGGATTTTTCCCATTATTCTGAGGGATACAATGCGGTTGGGATTGGATTTCAAGCATGGGGTGATTTGTATGTATTTACGACACTTTTATGCTCTCATTGAGATTAACCATTCTCCAAGTTAATACGAAATAGAATAATACTCAATGCAAAACAAAAAAAAAATCATTTGCAAAGCTCCTTGAAGGATTCTTTTCCATTCAGAATTGGACAATGGTAGCTTGGCTCAAAAGTCTGCTTTTCTCTGACTTTGAAAACCTGAAATCATTTGTTTTTAAATAGGATCGTTCTCTCCGATCAATATTCCAGTATATCAGAAAGTTTCAGTTTTTCTTTAAATTTATAAATACACATTTATTGACAGATAATTATGTGGAAACTTTGGTGGGTACAATTAAAATTTGATT
This sequence comes from Tachyglossus aculeatus, assembly GCF_015852505.1. Taxonomy (NCBI): domain Eukaryota; kingdom Metazoa; phylum Chordata; class Mammalia; order Monotremata; family Tachyglossidae; genus Tachyglossus; species Tachyglossus aculeatus. The sequence goes on along the minus strand of NC_052066.1, from coordinate 23,976,810 downwards.
TTATTATCAGAATTTCTCTCCTTTATTAAGTACATGAATATTTGTAGGTAAGTGCTTATAAATGAAGAGACAAAATTAATTCAAATGCATTACTGTCTATTGCAATCTTGGGTATTTGACAAAAAGAGAGGGATATGCATCTATGTCTGAAATAATTTACATTTTTATAGCACTTTTCACTAAGCGATGCAAGTCTTTTATAAACTGATTTACATCATCCTTTAGTAGCATTATTCCCATTTTTCTGTTGAGAAGCAGAGGAGTTAGTGAGTTGCAATGGAAGCAAAAATACAGCTGAGGCAAGCCTACTCCTGCCCTTCACAAACTGAGATGTTTTTGTTGAACTGTGATGTCCTCAGTTTTTCATATTGATTTGGGAACCATTTCTGACCACCCTGATAGTACTCAATATAATAATGATGGTATTTGTTGAGTGTTTACAATGCACCAAGCATTGGGGTAGCTACAAGAAAATCAAGTGAGACACAGTCACCGTCCTATAGTCTTAAGTAGGAGAGAGAGCAGGTATTTAATTTCCATTTTACCCAGGTGAGGAAACTGAGGCACTAATTTCAATGCTGTGAAGCTATAGATGAGGTGAATAGCACATGCTTATAGAGCATAAAATAAAATCCAGTCCTAGTAAACTCATGGTGGGCAGGGAACGTGTCTACCAAATCTGTTATATTGTACTCTCCCAAATGCTTAGTGCAGTGCTCTGCACACAGTGAGCGCTCAATAAATACAGTTGATTGATTATAATAATGATGATAATTGTAGTATTTGTTAAGCACTTAGTATGTGTCAGGAACTATATTAAACTCTGGGTTAGATACAAGGTGATTGAGTCAGACAATGGCCCCTGTCCCCCGTGGGATTCACAGTCTTAATTTCCATTTTATAAATGAGGGAACTGAGCATAGAGAAGTGAAGTGACTAGCCCAAGGTCACACAGCAAACAAGTGGAGGAGCTAGGATTAGGATCCAGATCTTTCCAACTCCCAGGTCCTTGCTCTATCCACTAGGCCATGCTGCTTGATTAATATGTTGCCGACTTGTACTTCCCAAGCACTTAGTACAGTGCTCTGCACACAGTAAGCACTCAATAAATATGATTGAATGAATGAATGAATGATTGATCTCCCCTCTAGACTTTTAGCTCATTTTGGGCAGGGGACGTAACTACCAACTCTGTTATATTGTACTCTTCCAAGCACTTAGTACAGTGCCCTCCATATGGTAAGCACTCAATACATACAACTGATTGATTAAAATAGAGTGATCACTGACAGCTCTCATGAAAACTGAACAGGTTAGGGAAGCAAACCGGCCTAGTGGAAAGAACCCGGGCCTGGGGGTGTGAGAACCTGAGTTCTAATCCCAGCTCTGCCACAGTATTGCTGTGTGACCTTGGGCAAGTCGCTTCACTTCTCTGTGCCTCAGTTCCCTCATCTGCAAACTGGGGATTCAATACTGGTCCTCCTTTCTACTTAGACTGTGATCCCCGTGTGGGACTTGATTATCTTATATCCACCCCAGTGCTTAGTACAGTGATTGGCATATAGTAAGCACTTAACAAATACCACAACTATTATTATTACTATTAGCATGATGACAGTGATGCCCCATGCAGTTTGGGGAGCATGCAAAGTAATCAAACAATCAATGGTATTTAATGTTCCGCTTACTGGGTGTAGAACGCTGTACTAAGCGCTTGGGAAAGTATAATATGACAAACTTGGTAGATGCAATCCCTGCTCATAAGGGAAGCAGCATGGCTTAGCGGAAAGAGCATAGGCTTGGGAGTCAGAGGTTGTGGGTTCCAATCCCGGTTCTGCCGCTTGTCAGCTAACTTGGGGCAAGTCACTTCACTTCTCTGGACCTCAGTTCCCTCATCTGGAAAATGGGGATTAAGACTGTGAGTCCCACGTGGGACAAGCTGATTACCTTCTATCTACCCCAGCCCTTAGAACAGTGCTTGGCACTTAAGAAATACTATTATTATTATTATAAGGACCTTATAGCTTACAGAAGGAGATGGACATTAAAGTGGATTAAGGATACTGGAAATGGTAGAATATAAGAATATTTGCCTTGTGGGGGTTAAGGTGTGTATCAAAATGCATAAGGTATATGTGGCCAAATTTGTAGTAGAAGAAGAGTGGAGGGTGGATAGGGGAAATAAAGGGCTTAGTCTTAGAAGTCCTCTTGAGGGAAATGTGATTTTTGGAAGATTTTGAAGGTGGGTCGAGTAGTGGACTGAGCAGCATGGCCTAGTAGATAGAGCACGGAGCTGGGAGTCAGAAGTTCATGGGTTTTAATCCTAGCTTTGTCACTTGTCTGCTGTGTGACCTTGGGCAAGTCACTTCACTTCTCTGGGCCTCAGTTACCTCATCTGGAAAATGGGGATTTAGAATGTGAGCCCTACGTGGGACAGGGACTGTATCCAATCCAATTTGCTTGTTTCCACCCCAGAGCTTAGTACGGTGCCTGGCACCTAGTGAGTGCTTACAAATACTATAATAATAATAATGGTAATAATAATAATAATAATTATTGGTAATTATTGGTAATGGTAATTGTTATTATTATGTGAAGGAGGAGGGAGTTGTAGACCCTGAGGGAAAGTGCAGGGAAGGGATCAGTGGCAGGATAGACGAGACTGAGGAACAGAGGGTAGGTTGCTGTTAGATTAATTTATTCATTCATTCAATCGTATTTATTGAGCACTTACTGTGTGCAGAGCACTGTACTAAGTGCTTGGGAAGTACAAGTTGGCAACATCTAGAGACAGTCCCTACCCAACAACGGGCTCACAGTCTAGAAGGGGGAGACAGACGACAAAAACATGTGGACAGGTGTCAAGTCATCAGAATGAACTCTGTGGGTTGGGCTGTAATAATAATAATGATATTTATTAAGTGCTTACTATGTGCAAAGCATTGTTCTAAGCGCTGGGGAGGTTACAAGGTGATCAGGTTGTCCCATGTGGGGCTCAGTCTTAATCCCCATTTTACAGATGAGGTAACTGAGGCCCAGAGAAGTGAAGTGACTTGCCCAAAGTCACACAGCTGACAAGTGGCAGAGCCGGGATTTGAACCAATGACCTCTGACTCCAAACCCCGTGCTCTTTCCACTGAGCCATGCTGTAGAGAGAGATCAGAGAGGTTAGGTAGGAGGGAAAGTGCTGATAGGGTGCCTTAAAACTGATGGAAAGTAACATGACGGCATCATTTTGTGGGGGCCGGTTGAAGCTATCCAAACCTAGAGGATTTCTATAGTGTGCTCCTCACCTCCTCACTTGATAAGTACTTTGCACACAGTGAGTGCTCAATACATATGATTGGATGAATGAATGAATCCAAAGCTTTGGGGTCCACCTCCCCGGTCCCCCTGAATACAGGTACAGATGTCCGTGCCATGTCCACACTGGATGAAGTACAGAACAGTTGAAAAGTGGTATCAAAATGGTATCAAACCAGGTGACTGGTCAACTGGTCAGAATACAATCTTTTGCTCTCTGACTTTTCCTAACCAGAATTGGAATCTTCCACTCTTAAGGGTTTCAAAGATCATTCAGCCTATCTATCAATCAATCATATTTATTGAGCGCTTACTGTGTGCAGAGCACTGTACTAAGCGCTTGTATGTTTAAGGGGACGAGTTGTGAAGTTTCACCAAGGATATTCCAATTATAAATCAATCTATCATATTTATTCAGCACGTACTGTGAGTGGAGCACTGTACTAAGCACATGGGAGAGGACAATATAACAAAGTTGCTAAACACGTTCCCTGCCCATAATAAACTTACTGTGGAAAAAGCACGGGCTTGGAAGTCAGAAGGACATGGGTTCCAATCCTGACTCTGCCACCTATCTTCTGTGTGATCTTGGGCATGTCACTTCACTTCTCTGTGCCTCAGTTCCCTCATCTATAAAATGGGGATTAAGACTGTGAGCCCTATGTGGAACAGGCCCGTGGCCAACCCGATTATCTTGAATCTACCCCAGAGCTTAGAACAGTGCCTGGCACATAGTAAGTGTTTAACAAATACCACAATAATAATAATAATAATAACATTCATTAAGCGCTTACTATGTGTAAAGCACTGTTCTAAGCACTGAGTAGAATACAAGGTCATCAGATTGTCCCACTGGGTCTCATTATTATTATTATTATTATCATCTTTCCCTGCTATCCAATACAGATTCTAGACTGTGAGCCCACTGTTGGGTAGGGACTGTCTCTATATGTTGCCAATTTGTACTTCCCAAGCGCTTAGTACAGTGCTCTGCACACAGTAAGCGCTCAATAAATACGATTGATGATGATGATCAGTGGCTTTTTAGTCAGGTATTTTCATTTTCAACACGAACACACCCTCTGCTGTGGCTCCTGTTGCCAAGATCCACAGCTTGGCCATGGTGCCATAGACTAGGGAAAGGAACATAAAGGTTCTGCATTACATCTTTTTTTAATGGTATTTGTTAAGTGCTTACTATAATAATAATAATGATGGCATTTGTTAAGCACTTACTTTGTGCCAAGCACTGTTCTAAGCACTGGGGTAGATAGCAGGTAATCAGGTTGTCCCATGTGGGGCTCACCATCATAATTCCCATTTTACAGATGAGGTCACTGAGGCACAGAGAAGTTAAGTGACTTGCCCAAGGTCACACAGCTGACAAGTGGTGGAGCCGGGATTAGAACCCATGACCTCTGACTCCCAAGCCCGGGCTCTTTCCACTGAGCCATGCTGCTTACTATGTGCCAGGCACTATGCTAATCACTGGAGTAGATACAAGGTAATGAGATTGGTCGCAGTCCATGTCCATGTACAGTGCTTTGCACACAGTAAGTGCTCAATAAATATGATTGAATAAATGAATGAATGAATGTCCCACAAGGGATTCACAGTCTTCATCTCTGTTTTACAGATGAGGTAACCAAGTTACAAAGAAATTAAGTGACATGCCCAAGGTGACCCAGCAGACAAATGGCAGAGCAAGGATTCATTCATTCATTTATTCAATCGTATTTATTGACTGGGTACAAAGCACTGTACTAAGTGCTTGGAAGAGTACAATATAACCAAAAACAGACATATTCCTGGCCACAGCAAGCTCACACTCTAGAGGGGAAACAGACATTAATATAAATAAATAGATAAATAGATAAATGGATAAATAAATAAATAAATTACTGATATATACATATGTGCTGTGGGGTTGGGAGGGAGGATGAATGAAGGAGCAAGTAAAAGTGGCACAGAAAAGAGTGGGAGAAGAGGAATGGAGGACTTAGTCATGAAAGGCTTCTTCTTTCCCCCTTTTAGACTGTGAGCCCAATGTTGGGTAGGGACTGTCTCTATATGTTGCCAATTTGTACTTCCCAAGTGCTTAGTACAGTGCTCTGCACATAGTAAGCGCTCAATAAATATGATTGATTGATTGATTGATTGGAGGAGATGTTCCTTGAATAAGGTTTTGAAGTGGGGGAGAACGATTATCTGTGAGCCCGTTGTTGGGTAGGGACCGTCTCTATATGTTGCCAACTTGTATTTCCCAATAATAATAATGTTAATAATAATAATGGTATTTGTTAAGTGCTTACTATATGCAAAGCACTGTTCTAAGCGCTGGGGAGGTTACAAGGTGATCAGGTTGTCCCACGGGTGGCTCACAGTTTTAATCCCCATTTTACAGATGAGGTAACTGAGGCACAGCGAAGTTAAGTGACTTGCCCAAAGTCACACAGCTGACAGTTGGCAGAGCCGGGACTCTAACCCATGACCTCCAACTCCAAAGCCTGTGCTCTTTCCACTGACCAATGCTGCTTCCCAAGCACTTAGTACAATGCTCTGCACACAGGAACCGCTCAATAAATACGACTGAATGAATGAATATGAGGAGGGAGGGTATTCCAGGCCAGTGGTAGGATGGGGGCGAGAGGTCGGCGGTGAGGTAGAAGTTAAGTATTATGCCCAAGGACACAGAGCAGACAAATGGCAGAGCAAGGATTAGAAAAATGCCATGTGAAAAATGTTCCAGGAGCACCCAAACTAGGTATTCTTCTGCAAAGTATACTTTGAGAAGCAGCATGGCCTAGTGGAAAGAGCATGCAGCATGGCCTACTGGATAGAGCAAGGGCCTGGGATCTACTCTGGTTCCGTCACTTCATTCAATCATATTTATTGAGAGCTTACTAGGCGCAAAGCACTGTACTAAGCACTTGGGAGAGTACAATGAGGATGATGACTGTGAGCCCCCCATGGGACACCTGATCACCTTGTAACTTCCCCAGTGCTTAGAACAGTGCTTTGCACATAGTAAGCGCTTAATAAATGCCATTATTATTATTATTATTATTATTACAATACAACAACAAATGGACACAGTCCCTGGCCATAACGAGCTCACTGTCTACAATTGTATACTGTGTGACCTAAGGCAAGTGTCTTTACTTCTGTGTGCCTCAGTCATCTCATCTGTAAAATGAGGATTAAGCCTGTGAGCTCCAAGTGGGACATGGACTGCATCCATAGTGATTAGCTTGTATCTATCCCAGTGCTTAGTACAGTGCCTGTCACATAGTAAACACTTAACAAATACCAGAAAAAAAAGGAAATTCCCAACATTTGCCTTTGCAAAATACTTTGCAAAAGTGGCCGAGGGAGGGACAGAGAAGTAGATTCCCTCTAATCTGTAAGATCGTTGTGGGTAGGGAATGTGACTGTTTTTTGTTATATTGTCAAAACACCTGTGCTGGGCAGCAGTGGCATGGTAGAGAGATGAGGGCAGAGACTCAAGTTTACTGCACAGAAGATGGCAAGGGTAAACCAATTCCATATTTTTCCTAAGAAAATTCTATGGATACACTACCAGAATGATTGCTAGATGGAAGTGATACATTCTGGGAGAGAGGTGTCCCTGGAGTTGTTATGGGTAGGAGATGATACAAGAACATAAGACAAGACAACTCTCCCAAGTGTTTAGTACAGTGCTTTGCAAGCAGTAAGCACTCAATAAATATGATTGAATGAATGAACAATCCTGGCTCCACCATTTGTCTGCTATGTCATCTTGGGAAAGTCATTTAACTTCCCTGTACCTCAGTTACTTCATCTGTAAATTGGGGATTGAAGCTATGAGCTCCATGTGGGATATGAGCTGTATCCCACCTGATTAGCTTGTACCTAACCCAGCACTTAGTACAGTGCCTGACACGTAGTAAATGTCTAAGAAATGCCATTAAAAAGTGACATGTAATAATGATAATGATGGCATTTGGACTATGTGCCAAGTCCAGAACAATCGGATCAATAACAGTCCCTCTCTCACATGGGGCTCTCAATCTAGTAATAATAATGATGGTATTTGTTAAGCGCTTACTATGTGTCAAGCAGTGTAGCTCAATGGAAAGAGCACAGGCTCGGGAGTCAGAGGTCATGGGTTCAAATCTCAGCTCCACCAATTGTCAGCTGTATGACTTTGAGCAAGTCACATAACTTCTCTTTGCCTCAGTTATCTCATCTGTAAAATGGGGATGAAGACTGTGAGCCACCCATGGGACAACCTGATCACCTTGTAACCTTCCCAGTGCTTAGAACAGTGCTTTGCACATAGTAAGTGCTTAATAAATGCCATTGAAAAAAAGCACTAAGTGTTTATTCATTCAATCATATTTATTGAGTGCTTACTGTGTGTAGAGCAGTGTACTAAGCACTTGGGAGAGTACAAAATAATAAATAGGCACATTCCCTGATCAAGGGCTATGGTAGATGCAAGATCATCAGGTTGGACACAGTCTCTGTCCCACATGGTGCTCACAATCCTAATCCCCATTTTACAGATGATGTAACTGAGGCTCAGAGAAGTGAAGTGTTTTGCTCAAGGTCACAAAGCAGACAAGTGTCAGAGCTGGAATTAGAACCCAGGTCCTTTTGATTCCCAGGCCCGTGCTCTATCTAGGCCATGCTGCTTCCCTATCCCAATCTAAGGGGACGGGAGAACATTTTGCAGCCAAGATAATTGAGTCACAGAGAGGTTACGTGACTTGACCAAAGTCACACACCAGGCGGACGGAGAAATTAGGACTAGAACCTAGGTCTTTTGGCTTCTCATCTTGTGGTCTATCCATTAGGCCACACCGTGTGATGACATCACCACATTAAACCACTCCCCTGATGTAACATACGTAACATGTTTTCAAGGTCTGTCAGTGGCCACCCTATTTACTTCTGGTATAGACTCTCTCTTCATCCATTTCCTCTGAATTCAACTTTACTTCTAAGAGCCTGAGGTCTGGGCTGTGTTCTTTCATTCATTTATTCATTCATTCAATCATATTTATGAATCGTATTTATTGAGCGCTTTGTTCTCTAACCTGGGCTCATTCATTTATTCAGTCGTATTCATTAAGCACTTACTGTGTGCAGAGCACTGTACTAAGTGCTTGGGAGAGTACAATTAATGACTCCAACCCTTAACTTCTGCTCTCCATTCTTCTCTGTCTTGCCCTCCCTCAGGCCCAATTTATGAATCAGAACAGGCTAAACTTCTGTTGGTTCATTCATTCAATTGTATTTATTGAGCATGTACTGTGTGCAGAGCACTGTACTAAGCGCTTGGGAATTACAAGTTGGCAACATATACAGATGGTCCTTACCCAACAGCGGGCTCCCAGTCTAGAAGGGGGAGGCAGACAACAAAACAAAACATATTAACAAAATAAAAGAAATAAAATAGTAAATAAGTACAAGTAAAATAAATAGAGTAATAAATCTGTACACATATATACAGGTGCTGTGGGGAGGGGAAGGAGGTAGGGTGGGAGGATGGGGAGGAGGAGAGGAAAAAGGGGGCTCAGTCTGGGAAGGCCTCTTGGAGGACATAAGCTCTCAGTAGGCCTTTGAAGGGAGGAAGAGAGCAAGCTTGGCAGATGTGCAGAGGGAGGGCATTCCAGGCCAGGGGGAGGACGTGGGCTGGGGGTCGACAGTGGGACAGGTGAGAACGAGGCACAGTGAGGAGGTTAGCGGCAGAGGAGTGGAGGGTGCGGGCTGGGCTGGAGAAGGAGAGAAGGGAGGTGAGGTAGGAGGGGGCGAGGGGATGGACAGCCTTGAAGCCGAGAGTGAGGAGTTTTTGCTTGATGCATAGGTTGATTGGTAGACACTGGAGATTTTTGAGGAGGGGAGTAACATGCCCACAGTGTTTCTGCACAAAGATGCTCCGGGCAGCAGCATGAAGTATTGAAAGATTGAAGTGGGGAGAGACAGGAGGATGGGAGATCAGAGAGGAGGTTGATGCAGTAATCCAGCTGGGATAGGATGAGAGATTGAACCAGCAGGGTAGCAGTTTGGATGGAGAGGAAAGGGTGGATCTTGGCGATGTTGCGGAGGTAAGACCGGCAGATTTTGGTGACGGATCGGATGTGAGGGGTGAACGAGAGAGCGGAGTCGAGGATGACACCAAGTTTGTGGGCTTGTGAGACAGGAAGGATGGTAGTGCCCTCAACAGTGACGGGAAAGTCAGGGAGAGGGCAGGGTTTGGGAGGGAAGATAAGGAGTTCAGTCTTGGACATATTGAGTTCTAGATGGCAGGCAGACATCCAGATGGAGATGTCTTGAAGGCAGGAGGAGACATGAGTCTGAAGGGAGGGAAAGAGAGCAGGGGCAGAGATGTAGATTTGGGTGTCATCAGTGTAGAGATTATAGTTGAAGCCATGGGAGCGAATGAGTTCACCAAGGGAGTGAGTGTAGATAGAGAACAGAAGGGGACCAAGAACTGATCCTTGAGGAACCCCTACAGTAAGGGGATGGGAGGGGGAGGATTAGCCTGCAAAAGAGATGGAGAATGAATGGCTGGAGAGATAAGAGGAGAACCAGGAGAGGAAGGAGTCTGTGAAGCCAAGGTTGGATAGTGTTTTGAGGAGAAGGGGGTGGTCCACAATGTCTAAGGCAGCTGATTGGTCAAGGAGGATTAAGATGGAGTAGGAGCTGTTGGATTAGGCAAGCAGGAGGTCACTGGTGACCTTTGAGAGGGCAGTTTCGGTGAAATGTAGGGGACGGAATCCAGATTGGAAGGGGTCAAGGAGAGAATTGGCGTTGAGGAAATCGAGGCAGCAGGTGTAGATGATTCGTTCAAGGAGTTTGGAAATGAATGGTAGAAGGGAGATAGGGTGATAACTAGAAGGGGAGGAGGGATCAAGAGAGGGTTTTTTTAGGATGGGGGCGACGTGGGCATGTTTGAAGGCAGAGGGGTAGGAACCAGTGGAGAGTGAGCAGTTGAAGATGGAAGTTAAGGAGGGGAGGAGGTACGGGGTGAGAGATTTCATAAGATGAGAGGGAATGGGGTCAGAAGCACAGGTGGCCAGAGTAGCACTTGAGAGGAGGGAGGAGATCTCATCTGAGGATACGGCTGGGAAGGATGGGAGAGTAGCGGAGAGGGTTGAGAGCCGGGGGGTTGGAGAAGGGGGAGGAGTGGCTTTGGGGGACTCAGACCTGATGGAGTTAATTTTATTAATGAAGTAGAAGGCCGGATCGTTGGGGGTGAGGGAAGGAGGAGGGGGAGGAACAGGGGGCCTGAGAAGGGAGTTAAATGTACAGAAGAGCTGACTGGGATGAAGGGCATGGGTGTCAATAATGGAGGAGAAATAGTTTTGTCTGGCAGAGGAGAAGACAGAGTTAACACAGGAAAGGATAAACTTGAAGTGAATGAGGTTGGCTTGGTGTTTAGACTTTCGCCAGCAGCGTTCAGCATCTCGAGCATAAGACCGAAGGAGGCAGACAGTGGCAGCGATCCAGGGCTGTGGGTTAGTGGTACGAGAGCGGTGAAGGGAAAGTGGAGCGATGGAGTCGAGCTGAGTAGAGAGAGGGTAGAATCAAGAGCAGTAATCTGATCATCAAGATTGGGTAGAGAGGCGAGGTGGGGTGTGAGGCACTCAGAAAGATGGATGGGGTCGAGAGAGTGGAGGTCTCTGTGAGGTAGTAATATAGATTTACGGGGGAGAGGAGTGTGAGTGAGGAGGCGGGTTGTAGCATGGCTTATTGGAAAAAGCAAAGGCTTGGGAATCACAGGTCCTGGGTTCTAATTCCAGCTCTGCCACTTATCAGCTGTGTGACTTTTGGCAAGTCACTTAACTTCTCTGTGCCTCAGTTACCTCATCTGGAAAATGGGGTTTAAGACTGTAAGCCCCATGTGGAATGATCTGATTACCTTGTATCTACCGCAGTGCTTAAAACAGTGCTTGGCACACAGTAAGTGCTTAACAAATATCATCATCATCATCATAGTATGTGAGGACTTCTGATTTCTATGGAGGAGGGGGAGGTATCCATTCTTTTTCTCTGAAGGTTGTTCACCCTAAAACAAGTAGAAGTTTGGAGGTTGAAAGAATGTTCTGGCACCAATCAGCAGTGGGACTGAGGACAAAGAATAGCTTTTACTTGTACATATTTACTGTTCTATTTATTTTGTTAATGATGTGTATATAGCTTTAATTTTATTTGTTCTGACGATTTTGACACCTGTCTACATGTTTTGCTTTGTTGTCTGTCTCCCCCTTCTAGACTGTGAGCCTGTTTGGGTAAGGATCGTCTCTATATGTTGCCAACTTGTACTTCCCAAGTGCTTAGTTCAGTGCTCTGCACACAGTAAGTGGTCAATAAATATGATTGAATGAATGAAAGGGGCAGGGGGAATCAATCAGTCAATCAATCAATCGGGGAAACATTCTTGCAGTATCTGTTGCCGGGAATTGCATTTTTGCATTTTCCAGAAGCCATCAATCAATCAATCAGTGGCATTTATTGAGCACTCACTATGTAAAGAGCACTTTTCTAAGTGTTTGGCGAATACAATAAAAAAGAAGAAGCAGAAAAGTTCCCTGCCCCTAGCGAGCTCATAGTCATCAGCCTACATTCTCAAAATCACCTGGAATTGTGAGCCAATCAGTAAATCAGGTGATTCAATTTATTTCCAGGAAGAGGCTTTCTCTTTATCCAGGCTGCTGGGTAGAGCATTGCATCTTGAGTGTACGTCCTGCAGCTTGGGCCTACCTGTGAGTACTCTTGTTTGGAACTTTGTATATTTATCAATCATCGTTATATGCCTATTTGGGCAGACCACCATTCTAAGTGTTTGGGAAAATACAATATAACAGAGTTGGCAGACACATTCTCTATTGGTAGATGTGATACCAGCCCAGGAGGGGCTTACAGTGCGCAGGGAGAGGTAGACATTGAAACACATTATGGATATGTATGGGAGTGATATGGGGTGAATACTCTATTACTTTAATACTTTATTAATAAAGTACTTAATAGTACTTAAGTACTATTACTATTAATAATAATGATGATGATGATGGCATTTATTAAGCGCTTATAATGTGCAAAGCACTGTTCTAAGTACTGGGGAGGTTACAAGGTGATTAGGCTGTCCCACCGGGGGCTCACAATCTTAATCCCCATTTCACAGATGAGGGAACTGAGGCACAGAGAAGTTAAGTGACTTGCCCAAAGTCACACAGCTGACAACTGGTGGAGCCAGGATTTGAACCCATGACCTCTGATTCCAAAGCCTGGGCACTTTCCACCGAGTCATGCTGTTTCTCATTACTATTATTTATTACTATTAAGTACTTAAGTACGATTACTTAATAGTAATACTTTATTACTCTATTTTACTTGTACATATTTACTATTCTATTTATTTTGTCAATGATGTACATTTAGCTTTAATTCTATTCTGTTGACAACTGTCCACATGTTTTGTTTTGTAGTCTGTCTCCTCCTTCTAGACTGTGAGCCCGTTGTTGTGTAGGGACTGTCTCTATATATCACCGACTTGTACTTCCCAAGTGCTTAGTACAGTGCTCTGCACACAGTAAGCATTCAATCAATACGATTGAATGAATGAATATTAAGTGCTTAAAGGGGGAAAATCTACATATTTATTACTCTATTTATTTATTTTACTTGTACATATCTATTCTATTTATTTTATTTTGTTAGTATGTTTGGTTTTGTTCTCTGTCTCCCCCTTTTAGACTGTGAGCCCACTGTTGGGTAGAGACTGTCTCTATATGTTGCAAACTTGTACTTCCCAAGCGCTTAGTACAGTGCTCTGCACACAGTAAGCACTCAATAAATACGATTGATGATGATGATACAGAAGGGAGAGGGAGTAAGGGAAATGAGGGCTTAATTGGGAAAGGCTGATTTAATCACTGTGGTATTTTTTAAGAATTTACCATATGGTATTTGAGTGCCTTTTGTACAGTGAACTGCACTGTACTAAGTGCTTGGGAGAATACTGTATTAAGTGCTTGGGAGAGTACAATGGAATAGGTAGATATGATTCCTGCCTACAAAGAGCTTAAAGTCTGAAGGTGGAGGCAGATATAAAAATAAATTTCAGACAGGGGAAATGATGGCATGAAAGGAAGTGCTGTGGAGCTGAGGGTGAAGATCAAGTGCTGGAGGTTGCAGGTTCAAGTTCATAGGTGACACAAAAGCAGCGTGGCTCAGTGGAAAGAGCCCGGGCTTTGGAGTCAGAGGTCATGGGTTCAAATCCCGGCTCTGCCAATTGCCAGCTGTGTGACTTTGGGAAAGTCACTTAACTTCTCTGTGCCTCAGTTCCCTCATCTGTAAAATGGAGATTAAGACTGTGAGCCCCCCGTGGGCAACCTGATCACCTTGGAAGCTCCCCAGTGTTTAGAACAGTGCTTTGCACATAGTAAGTGCTTAATAAATGCCATCATTATGATTATTATTAAAAGGGAGAAGGAGTAGGGGAAATGAGGGCTTAGTCAGGGAAGGCCTCTTGGATGAGATGTCATTTGAGGACTTTGAAGGTGGATAAGGGATATGTGGGATATGAAGGGGGAAAGAGCTCCAGGTTAGAATTACAAAATAGCCAGATTGTTGATGATGAGATAGAAGAGATACACGAAGTTGGCATTAGAAGACGGAAGTGTTCGGGCTTGGTTACAGTAATAGATCAGTGAGCTTAGGTAGGAGGGGGACAGCCGATTAAGTGCCTTAAAGCCAACGGTAAGGAGTTTCTATTTGATGCGGAGGTGGATTGCCAGCCGCTGGAGGTTTATGAGGAATGGTGAAATGTGGATGGAACTTTTTTTCAGAGAAATAATCCGGGCAGCAGAGTGAAGTATGGACTGAAGGAAGAGAGAGACAGGAGGCAGGGAGGTCAGCGAGGAGGCTGATGTGGTAGTGAAGCTGGGATAAGTGCTTGGATTAGTGTAGGTGCAGTTTGGATGAAGAGGAAAAGGTGGATTTTAGCACTGTTGTGAATGTAGAGTCAACAGAATTTGGTTGCAGATTGAATATGTAGGTTGAATGGGAGAGATGAGTCGAGGATAATGCCAATATTATGTGCTCGAGACCCAGAAGATGATGGTGCCGTCTACAGTGATGGGAAAGTCACAGGGAAGATAGGGTTTGGGTGGGAAAATGAGCAGTTCTGTTGTGGACATGTTAAGTTCAAGGTGTTAGTGGGACATCAAAGAAGAGATGTCCTTCAGGAAAGAGGAAATACGAGGCTGTAGAGAAAGAGGGCAGTCGGCGTTGGAGAGGTATATCTGGGAATCGTCTGTGTAGTTAAAATCATGGGAGTAAATTCATTCATTCATTCAATCATATTTATTGAGCGCTTACTGTGTGCAGAGCACTGTACTAAGTACTTGATGAATTCTCCAAGGAAGTGGGTCTAGAGAAGGAATAGAAAGGGACCCAGAACTGTCTTGAGGGACACCCATAGAGGGTGGCAGAGAAAAAGTAGTGTGACCTAGTGGTTAGAACATGGGCCTGAGAGTTTAAACCTAGGTCTGCCACTTGTCTCTGTTGTGTGACCTTGAGCCAGTCACTTTACTTCTCTGAGCTTCTGTTATCTGTAAAACAGGGATCAAGACTGCAAGCCCTATGTGGGACAGGGATTGTGCCCAAACTGATTAGCTTGTATCTACCCCAGTGCTAAGTACAGTCCCTGAGACATAGTAAGTGTTTAATAAATGCCATTAAAAAAGTCCGTGAAAGAGACTGAGAAGGAGTGGCCAGAGAGATAGGAAAACCAGGAGAAAACAAGGTCAGAAGAAGTATTAAGGAGAAGGGTGGGGCCCAGAGTGTCTAAGGAATCTGAGGGTTTGAGGAGAATTAGGAGGTTGAAGAGGCTGTTTGGGTAAGAAAAAGGTCACTGGTGATATTAGAGAGGGCAGTTTCCATGGAGTGAAGGGGGAGGAAGCCCGATTTGGAGGGTGTCAAGAGAATTGGAAGAAGGAAGTGAAGGCAAATCTTACAGTTCATCTATTTATTTACAGACATTAATAAAAAAGAGAAAACAATTTCAAATTAAGACCTGATCCATCCATTACAGGAGCCCTTCCAGTCCTCAGAAATTCTAAAAACCAGAAATAATAGTGTGACAATTCCATAAATCCGTACCTGAAGGAAATCATCAAGGTCTGTGAATTTTTTTAAAAAAATCTAGTTTATTTGAGTGATCCCCAACCATATCATTCCTTCCCTGGTGTTGTCCAGTCCCACCTGAGCTGATCTTGGAAAGATCATATCTGACATGAGCACTCTCCCTATCTTCAAAGTGTTATTAAAAACACATCTCCTTCAAGAGGCCTTCCTCAATTAAGCCCTCATTTCTTCTTCTCCAACTCCCTTAGTCTCCAACCTATCCCTCCCAAACTCCTTAAGGGAGATGGACAAGGCACACAGACCCCTATTCCCTCACCAGAATGTGAGCCCCCCTGACATTAAGGGGAAGGGAGGGGAGAAGGTCCTTTAAGGGCAGTGACCTGGGGCATTTATTCCTTCTGTCCGACAATAAAAGGCGCCTGGCTTTTTAGTTCAGGGAAGCAATACAATGTGGGAGATAGCTAAACTTTAAGTGGGATCATTGCCATCTGTAACCTAGCACCATCGCGACTGACAAAAGAAATCATGATTATTTATCTTTTAATATGTTTTGGTCAGTATTTTCTTTGTTAAACTGAATGCTGCCTTTTTCACCACTGCCCCACCCCAATGTAACATTGAATATGCTTTAAAATAATTAACTAATTCATTCAATCGTATTTATTGAGCACTTACTGTGTGCAGAATACTGTACTAAGTGCTTGGGAAGTACAAGTTGGCAACATATACAGATGGTCCCTACCCAACAACGGGCTCACAGTCTAGAAGTGGGAGACAGGCTACAAAACAAAACATGTGGACCGGTGTCAAGTCATCAGAACAAATAGAGGTAAAGCTAGATGCACAACATTAACAAAATAAATAGAATAGTAAATATGTCCAAGTAAAATAAATAGAGTAATAAATCTGTACAAACATATATACAGGTGCTGTGGGGAGGGGAAGGAGGTAGGGTGGGGGGGGATGGGGAGGAGGAGAGGAAAAAGGGGGCTCAGTCTGGGAAGCCCTGGGAAT
Source organism: Tachyglossus aculeatus (assembly GCF_015852505.1). Classification (NCBI taxonomy): domain Eukaryota; kingdom Metazoa; phylum Chordata; class Mammalia; order Monotremata; family Tachyglossidae; genus Tachyglossus; species Tachyglossus aculeatus. Next base: position 23,960,352 of record NC_052066.1, on the reverse strand, counting down.
AATCCCTCAAACATTCCTGAGGTGATCTTAGAGAGAGAGAGAGAGAGAGAGAGAGAGAGAGAGAGAGAGGATCACAGCTTTCTTTGGGGATGAATACTAACTTATTGGCTGGATGGGGTAGCTTTAGATACCCAGGGAAAGGTGATTTATTGAATATTACCAACTGGCCCAAAAAAGTGCATTTCTGTTCACGTTCCGAGACATGGGAGAATTTTCGTTCCAGGTTTTCCTTTAAATCCTTGATGATAACAAGAGAAGCAGCATGGCTAGTGGAAAGAGAATGGTATAGGGAGTCAAAGGATCTGGGTTCTAACCCTGACTCTGCCAATAGCTATCTGTGGGAACTTGGGCAACTCATTTAACTTCTCTGGGCCTCAGTTTCCTCAACTGTAAGAAGGGGTTTCCATGCCTGTTTCCCCTCTTTCTTAGACTGTGAGCCCCATGTGGGACAGGGACTGCTTCCAACCTGATTATATCTGTCCAAGGGCTTAGAACCCTGTATGGCACATAGTACTCTTAACAAATAGAATGAGAATAATTAGAGAATCTGCTTAGAGAGGCAGCGTGGCTCAGTGGAAAGATCATGGACTTTGGAGTCAGAGGTCATGGGTTCAAATCCCTGCTCCGCCAATTGTCAGCTGTGTTACTTTGGGCAAGTCACTTAACTTCTCTGTGCCTGTTACCTCATCTGTAAAATGAGGATGAAGACTGTGAGCCCCGCCCCATGGGACAAACTGATCACTTTGTAACCTCCCCAGAGCTTAGAACAGTGCTTTGCACATAGTAAGCACTTAATAAATGCCATAAAAAATAACTGTAGACTGTAAGATCCATGTTGGCAGGGATCATGTCTACCAACTCTACTAAGCACTTGGGAAAGCAAATTCAATAAAGTGTTCCGCATGCAGTAAGCACTCAAATACCACTGATTGATAACGCTTTGTAGATTTCCCCTCAAAACTGTAGGCTCCTTGTGGGCAGGGTACAAGTCTGTCAGTTCAGTTGTACTCTCCCAAGCATTTAGTACAGTGCTCTGCACACAAGTGCTTAATAAATCCCATCTATTGATTGATTTGTAGATCTATCAAATGCCTTGGATGAGACATTGAGGTTGAGGGGTCTGACAGCCAAGGTCACCAGTGGTCTCTTTCTTGCTAAATAATAATAATGGCATTTGTTAAGTGCTTACTATGTGCAAAGTACTGTTCTAAGCATGGCCTCTACTCCATCCTAATCCTCCTCGACCTCTCAGCTGCCTTTGACATTGTGGAGTACCCCCCTCTCCTGGAAAAGTTATCCGAACTTGGCTTCACTGTCCTCTCCTGGTTCTCCTCTTATCTCGCTGGCCTTTCATTCACAGTCTCCTTCAAGGGCTCCTCCTCTGCCTCCCACCCCTTAGCTGGAGGGGGTGGGGGGTACCTTAAGGTTCAATTCAGGGTCCCCTTCATCTATTCTCCATCTACACCCAATCCCTTGGAGAACTCATTCGCTCCCATGGCTTCAACTACCATTTCTATCCAGATGATACCCAAATCTACAACTCCTCCCCGACTTCCCTCCCTTTCTGCAGTCTTGCATTTCTTTCTGCCTTCAAGACGTCTCTACTTGGATGTCCTTTTGCCACCTCAAGCTTAACATTTCCAAAACAGAGCTCCTTATCTTCCCACTCAAATCCTGTCCTCCCCCTGACTTTCCCATCACTGTAGATGGCACCACTATCCTTCCCGTTTCACAAGCCCGGAACCGTGGTGTTATCTTTGACTCATTGCTCTATTTCAACCCACATATTCAATCCATCACTAAATCCTGTCAGACCCACCTTCACAACATCGCTAAAATCTGCCCTTTCCTCTCCATCCAAACACCACGTTTATGCAATCACTTATCCTATCCAGCTTGGATCACTGCATCACGCTCCTTGCTGACCTCCCAGCCTCCTGACTCTCCCCACTCCAGTCCATACTTCACTTTGCTGCCCAGATCATCTTTCTACAAAAACGTTCAGGATATGTCATCCCACTCCTCAAAAAACTCCAGTGGTTGCCCATCCACCTCCACATCAAATAAAAAGCTCCTCACCATTGGCTTTAAAGCACTCAATCATCTTGCCCTCTCCTACTTCACCTCACTACTCTCCTTCTACAACCCAGCCCCACATGCTTTGCTCCTCTAGTTCTAGCCTTCTCACTGTGCCTTGCTCTCACTTGTCTCACAGCCGACTCCTCGCTCTCGTCCTGGAACGCCCTACCTCCTCAGATCCCACAGATAACTATTCTCCCCCTGACATTCAAAGCCTTCAACATTTTCTCCAAGAGGCGGCCCCAGAATAGGCCCCACCTTTCCTCTTCTCCCACTCCCTTCTGTGTCTCCCCGAGTTGTGCCCTTTGTTCTTCCCCTGTCTCAGCCCCACAACAGTTATGTACATTTCTCTAATTTAATTTTATTTATGTCCGTCTGCCCTGCTCTAGACTGTAAACTTGTTGTGGTCAGGGAATTTATCTGTTTATTGTTGTATTGTAATTTCCCAAGCACTTAGTACAGTGCCCTGTGCACAGTAAGCTCTCAAATATGACTGACTGAATGAATGAAAGTTGGGGTACTAAGATTGAGTGTGGGAAATGCTGGAAGGAGCAGGAGAATGGGGTGGGCCAGGGTGTTCTTGGCAGTAACACAAAAAGGCAGGTGTCAGGAGTCCCACAACAGAGCAGCATGGCCTAGTGGAAAGAGGCTGGGCTTAGGAAGCAGAGGACATGGGTTCTAATCTCAACTCCACCACTCATCTGCTGTGTGACCTTGGGTAAGTGACTTAACTTGTCTGTGCCTCAGTTACCTCATCTGTTAAAAAATAAGGATTAAGAGTGTGAGCCTAATGTGGGACAGGGACCGCGTCCAATCCGATTACCTTGTAACTAGCCCAGTGGTTAAAACAGTGCTTGACACATAGCGCTTAACAAATTCATTCATTCAATCGTATTTATTGAGCGCTTACTGTGTGCAGAGCACTGTACTAAGAGCTTGGGAAGTACAAGTCAGCAACATAATAAAAGTCTGGTCATACTAGCTGACTCGACTTTTACCCTTGTGCAAGGACTACACAGACTCTCAACCCAGGGAACACTCCAAAAAGTGCAGACACACCTCAGGAATGCCCTAGACCACCCAGACTGATCTCAGAGCGAGGATGCCCACCTTCATTGCAGAACGGGGTAAGGGAAAGGAGAGTTGGAGGGTATAAAAAGTGTCCAGCAGACAGTGGGCTTTGCTCTGTGGGGTGGAGAGACTGGTGAACAGGTGAGCCAGTGAACCATAATGTTGTGGACGTCTTGATGTGTCATCTAATTTTCTTGCATTGTACTCTCCCAAGCACTTTATACAGTGTTCTGCACATAGTAAATGCTCGGTAAATGCCTCTGGTTGGTTGGATTGGTAATTATACCCGAGGGGGCGGGCACATCCTTTTTCCTGTTTGAGGGAATAATAATAATAGTAATGATGGCATTTGTTAAGTGCTTACTGTGTGCAAAGCACTGTTCTAAGCGCTGGGGGGATACAATGGGATCAAGTTGTCCCACATGGGGCTCACAGTCTTAATCCTCATTTTACAGATGAGGTAACTGAGGCTCAGAGAAGTTAAGTGACTTGCCCAAGGTCACACAGCAGACATGTAGTGGAGCCGGAATTTGAACCCATGACCTCTGACTCCAAAGCCCATGCTCGTTCCATTGAGCCACGCTGCTTCTCTAAATAATAATAATAATAAAAAATAAATAATAATAAATAATCTTTTATTGAGAAGCAGTGGGGCTTTGTGGAAAGAGCCTGGGCTTGGGAGTCAGAGGTTGTGGGTTCTAATCCTGGCTTTGCCACTTGTCGGCTATGTGACTTTGGGAAAGTCACTTAACTTCTCTGGGCCTGTAAAATAGGTATTTAGACTGTGAGCCCCACATGGGACAACCTGATTACCTTGTATCTACCTCTGTGCTTAGAACAGTGCTTGGCATATAGTAAGCGCTTAACAAATACCATCATCACCATCACTGGAATTGCTGCTGACTGGAGGTTGTTGTCAGAACCACCTTTCCTTCGCCTTGCATTATTTCCTGCTGTATAAATCAATCAATCAATGGTATTTACTGAGCACTTAGTATGTGCGGTGCACTATTTTAAGTACCTGGGAAAGTACAATACAATAGAGATGGGTAGGCGTGATCCCTACCCACAAGGAGCTAATGATCTATAACGCTGCACACAAACTGAGAAGTGTGGCTTAGTGGATAGAGCACGGGGCTGGGAGTCAGAAGGACCTGGGTTCTAATCCTAGCTCTGCCACTTGTCTGTTGTATGACCTCGGGCAAGTCACTTCACTTCTCTGGGCCTCAGTTGCCTCATCTGTAAAATAGGGATGAAGAGTGTGAGCCCCACGCGGAACAGGGACTATGTCCAACTTGACTGACCTATATCTACCCTAGTGCTTAGAACAGTGCTTGGCACATAGTAAGGGCTTACCAAATACCGTAATTAGTATTACAATAATTATTACTATCTTTTCTTGCCACAATAGCTAGAAGGGCCCTAATGTTTCTCATTTTTTGTTTGCGAAGAGTACCAGACTCCTCCTGGGCTTTCTGCTCTCTTTGCTTAGGCTGTCCATTATTCTTCTTTATGAGGTGAGATTGCCAGATGAAATCCAACGGCACCCTCTGAGAACTGGTCGCGTGCTCGACACACCTAGGGAGAGAAACCATTCGAGCAGAGAGAGGAAAGAATATTGATTCCATTTACATTACTATTTGTGCACTTCCTCAGGGAGTGTAGCCTGGAGGGAAATGTTAACAGCCTGGTCATTTTATTTTTGACTTGTAAAGCCAAAGTAGTTAAAGTGTTTTTAATAGATTTTGTTGGAAAGCATGAAAAAATGCATTTTGCACGCTATAGTGACAAGTGATTTATGAAATATATATTTTGGATAAAGAAAAATAATCAGAATTTTAGGGAGGGATGTTGGGCAATGATGGACAGATATCTAAGGATTCTGAAGCCCATTCATTCAATCATATTTATTGAGCATGTACTGTGTGCAGAGCACTGTACTAAGCACTTGCACTGAACTAAACCCAATGTGTCTGGTCACACTAGATAATTCCACAGTGACTGAATGGTATGAAAATTGGGCCAAGTTGAAAAGAAATAGGGCTGTAATAATAATGGTGCTTAAGTGTCATGTACTGTACTAAGCACTGGAGTAATCAATCAATCAATCGTATTTATTGAGCGCTTACTATGTGCAGAGCACTGTACTAAGCGCTTGGGAAGTACAAATTGGCATCACATAGAGACAGTCCCTACCCGATAGTGGGCTCACAGTCTAAAAGGGGGAGACAGAGAACAGAACCAAACATACCAACAAAATAAAATAAGTAGGATAGAAATGTACAAGTAAAATAAATAAATAAATAAATAAACAGAGTAATAAATATGTACAACCATATATACATATATACAGGTGCTGTGGGGAAGGGAAGGAGGTAAGACGGGGGGATGGAGAGGGGGACGAGGGGGAGAGGAAAGAAGGGGCTCAGTCTGGGAAGGCCTCCTGGAGGAGGTGAGCTCTCAGCAGGGCCTTGAAGGGAGGAAGAGAGCTAGCTTGGCGGATGGGCAGAGGGAGGGCATTCCAGGCCCGGGGGATGACGTGGGCCGGGGGTCGATGGCGGGACAGGCGAGAGCGAGGTACAGTGAGGAGATTAGTGGTGGAGGAGCGGAGGGGGCGGGCTGGGCAGTAGAAGGAGAGAAGGGAGGTGAGGTAGGAGGGGGCGAGGTGATGGAGAGCCTTGAAGCCCAGGGTGAGGAGTTTCTGCCTGATGCGCAGATTGATCGGTAGCCATTGGAGGTTTTTGAGGAGGGGAGTGATATGTCCAGAGCGTTTCTGGACAAAGATAATCCGGGCAGCAGCATGAAGTATGGATTGAAGTGGAGAGAGACACGAGGATGGGAGATCAGAGAGAAGGCTAGTGCAGTAGTCCAGACGGGATAGGATGAGAGCTTGAATGAGCAGGGTAGCGGTTTGGATGGAGAGGAAAGGGCAGATCTTGGCAATGTTGCGGAGCTGAGACCGGCAGGTTTTGGTGACGGCTTGGATGTGAGGGGTGAATGAGAGAGCGGAGTCGAGGATGACACCAAGGTTGCGGGCTTGTGAGACGGGAAGGATGGTAGTGCCGTCAACAGAGATGGGAGATGAGTAGATACAAGATAGAGTAAGAAGCAGTGTGGCCACAGGCCTGAGAGTCAGAAGGACCTGGGTTCTAATCCTACCCTGCCAATCAACTGTTGCATGACCCTGGGCAAATCACTTAACTTCTCTGGGCCTCAGTTACCTCATCTGGAAAATGGGGATTAAAAATGTGAGCCCCATGCGGGACAACCTGATCACCTTGTATCTACCCCAGTGCTTCATACATTGTCTGGCACATAGTAAGTGCTTAAAATGCCATAAAAAATTAATAATCAAGTCTCACATAGGGCTCAAAGTCTAAGTAGGAGGAAGAATAGGGATTAAATCTCCATTTTGCAGATGAGGGAAGTGAGGCAAAGAGAAGTGAAGTGACTTGCCCCAGTTTGTACAGCCGGTACATGGTGGAGCAGTGATTAAAACCCAGGTCCTCTGACTCTCAGTCCTGTGCTCTTTCCACTAGGTGAAGACAGCTGAGTAATCAATTGAAAATTGAAAATAATACCTGAAACATGGCACTGTGCCAGCTAAAATACTACTACTACTAATAATAATGGTATTAAGTGCTTACTATGTGTCAACTACTGTTCTAAGTGCTGGGGTAGATACAAACAAATTGGGTTGGACACAGTTCCTGTCCCACATAATAATAATAATTATGGTATTTGTTAAGCACTTACTATGTCCCAGGCACTGTTCTAAGTGCTGGGGTGGTTACAAGATAATCAAGTTGGACACACTCTTCCATGTAGGGCTCACACTCTTAATCCCCATTTTACAGAAGAGGGAACTGAGGCACAGAGAAGTTAATAATAATGATGGTTTTTGTTTAGTGCTTACTATGTGCAAAGCACTGTTCTAAGCACTGAGGAGGTTACAAGGTGATCAGGTTGTCCTGGGGGGGCTCACAGTTTTCATCCGCATTTTCCAGATGAGGTAACTGAGGCACAGAGAAGTTAAGTGTCTTGCCCAAAGTCACACAGCTGACAGTTGGCAGAGCAGGGATTTGAACCCACGACCTCTGACTCCAAAGCCCGGGCTCTTTCCACTGAGCCACGCTGCTTCTCACACTGCTTAAATGATTTACCCAAGGTCACACAGCAGACAAGTGGCGTTGTTGGGATTAGAACCCACGTCCTCTGACTCCCAAGCCCATGCAGTTTCCACTAAGCCAGGGCTCACAGTCTTAATCTCCATTTTACAGATGAGGTAACTGAGGCACTGACAAGTTATGTGACTTGGCTAAGGTCACGCAACAGACAAGTGGCGGAGGTGGAATTACAAGTGCTTACTGTGTGTCAAGCACTATTCTAAGCTCTGGGGTAGATACAAATTAATTCGGTTGGACACTGTCCCCCACGTGGAGCTCACTAAATCAGTGGGGGTGTCCAGGTATTTCCCATTTTACAGTTGAGGAAACTGAGTCATAAAGAAGTTAAAAAAAATTGCCCAGGATCACTTAGCAAGCAGTTGGCAGAGCTGAGAATATAACCCAGGTCCTTTAGTGCTTTAATAAATACTAATAATGATAATTGTGGTATTTGTTAAACATTGACTACCTTACTTTCTATTTGTACTAAGTACTGGGATAGACACATGAGAATCAGGTCCCACCTGGGGCTCACAGTCAAAAATAGGAAGAAGAACAGGCATTGAGTCCTCATTTTGCAGATGAGGGTACTGAGGCACAGGGATGTCAAGTGACTTCCCCGAGGTCACACAGCAGATAAGTGGAGGCGATAGGATTAGGACCAGGTGGTGGGGGAGACAGACACTAAAATAAACTGCAGGAAGAAGCAAGCAACACGCTATGAATATATAGTTATATATTTATAAATATATTTGCAAATATATTAAACCTGTAATTTATTTATATAATTATTATACGTATATATATTTGAATCCCGCTGCTTGTGAATGTATGTGCATGTACATATACGTGTGTGTGTGTGTGTGTGTGTTTGCACATATACAGGGAACACTTCCTGGAGGAGATGTGATTTTTTAGAAGGATCTAGAAGATAAGCAGAGTGAAGATAAGTCTTTCAATCATCTCACTCCTCATTACTTCAGGCTTTCACATATTCTGAATGAGACACAACAGCAGTATTAGGGAAAGTTCTTGCAGCAGTGTCCATCTGTCTGGTTACAGTACTGCGTGGTGTTGGAAGAAAAAACAGTCAATCAGTGATCTTTGCTGAGCACTTACTGTGTGCAGAGCACTATACTAAGTGCTTGGGAGAGTACATAGCAATAGAATAGTTAGACATGATCCCTGTACATAAGGAGCTATTAAAAAAATAAAATAATGATGCTATTTGTTAAGCGCTCACTATGTGCCTAGCACTGTTCTAAGCGCTGAGGTAGATACAAGGTAATTCATTCATTCATTCATTCATTCAATCGTATTTATTGAGCGCTTACTGTGTGCAGAGCACTGTACTAAGCGCTTGGGAAGTACAAGTTGGCAACATATAGAGATGGTCCCTACCGAACAGTGGGCTCACAGTCTAGAAGGGGGAGACAGAGAAAAAACAAAACATATTAATAAAATAAATAGAATAAATATGTACAAATAAATAAATGGAGTAATAAATATGTACAAACATTATATATATATATATATATATAGGTGCTGTGGGGAGGGGAAGGAGGTAAGGTGGGGGGATGGGGAGGAGGAGGAGGGGGAGAGGAAGGAGGGGGCTCAGTGTGGGAAGGCCTCCTGGAGGAGGTGAGCTCTCAGTAGGGCTTTGAAGGGAGGAAGAGAGGTAGCTTGGTGGATGTGCAGAGGGAGGGCATTCCAGGCCAGGGGGATGACATGGGCCGGGGGTCGACGGTGGGACAGGTGAGAACGAGGCAAGGTGTGGAGATTAGTGGCAGAGGAGCAGAGGGTGCGGGCTGGGCTGGAGAAGGAGAAAAGGGAGGTGAGGTAGAAGGGGGCGAGGTGATGGACAGCCTTGAAGCCCAGGGTGAGGAGTTTCTGCCTGATGCACAGATTGATTGGTAGCCAATGGAGATTTTTGAGGAGGGGAGTAACATGCCCAGAGCGTTTCTAGACAAAGACAATCTGGGCAGCGGCATGAAGTATGGATTGAAGAGGGGAGAGATAGGAGGATGGGAGATCGGAGAGGAGGCTGATACAGTAATCCAGACGGGATAGGATGAGAGCTTGAGTGAGCAGGATAGTGGTTTGGAAGGAAAGGAAAGGGCGGATCTTGGAAATGTTGCCGAGGTGAGACCGGCAGGTTTTGGTGATGGCTTGGATGTGAGGGGTGAATGAGAGAGTGGAGTCGAGGATGACACCAAGGTGGCGGGCTTGTGAGACGGGAAGGATGGTAGTGCCGTCAACAGAGATGGGAAAGTCAGGGAGAGGGCAGGGTTTGGGAGGGAAGACAAGGAGTTCAGTCTTGGACATGTTGAGTTTTAGGTGGTGGGCAGACATCCAGATGGAGATGTCCTGAAGACAGGAGGAGATGCAAGCCTGGAGGGAGGGAGAGAGAGCAGGGGCAGAGATGTAGATTTGGGTGTCATCACCATAGAGATGATAGTTGAAACTGCGGGAGCGAATGAGGTCACCAAGGGAGTGAGTGTAGATCGAGAACAGAAGGGGACCAAGAACTGAACCTTGAGGAACCCCTACAGTAAGGGGATGGGAGGGGGAGGAGGAGCCTGCAAAAGAGACTGAGAATGAACAGCAGGAGAGATAAGAGGAAAACCAGGAGAGGACGGAGTCTGTGAAGCCAAGGTTGGATAGCGTGTTGAGGAGAAGGGGGTGGTCCACAGTGTCGAAGGCAGCTGAGAGGTCGAGGAGGATTAGGATAGAGTATGAGCCATTGGATTTGGCAAGCAGGTTGTCCCACGTGGGGCTCACAGTCTTAATCCCCATTTTACAGACGAGGTAACTGAGGCACAGAGAAGTGAAGTGTCTTGCCCAAAGTCACATAGCCGATAAGTGGCAGAGTAAGGATTAGAACCCAACCTCTGACACCTAAGCCCATGCTATTTCCACTAAGGCATGCTGTTTCACTAAGCCACGCTGAAGAGTTTACAAATTTTGCATATGTGAACTGGACATAGGATTTGTACAACATGATTTTTCCTCAACGTAGTGTTCTTTGATCATTGGTATTTATTGAGCACTTACTGTGTGTTGATCACCTTACTGTGTGTCAGGGAGAGAACGGTATAGAAGAGTTAGTAGACCTGTTCCCTGCCCTCAAGGTTCTCAAAGGAGACAGACATTTAAATAAATTACTGATAGAAGAAAGGAAGAGTATATAGATATGTACATAAGTGCTCTGAGGCTGGGGTGAATAGCAAGTGCTTAATACTACTACTACTACTACTAATAATAATAATAATATTGGCATTTGTTAAGCACTTACTGTGTGCCAAGCACTGTTCTAAGCTCTGGGGAAGATGCAAGGTAATCAGGGTGTCCCACGTGGGGTTCACAGTCTTCATTCCCATTTTACAGATGAGTTAATTGAGGCAAGGAGAAGCTAAGTGATTTGCCCAAGGTCACACAGCTGACAAGTGGCAGAGGTGGGATTAGAACCCACGACCTCTGACTCCCAAGCCCAGGTTCTTTCCACTAATCTACACTGCTTCTCAAGGGGTACAGACCTGAGTGAATAAGTGGTGTAGAAGGGAGGATGAATAGGAGAAATGAGGGCTTAGTCTGGGGGTTTCGATGATTTATATAGCCACTTTTTCTATATGCATTACTCTGACAAACAGCCTCATTCATCCTGTTTGTAAAGAAATTAGGGAAGAGACACGTATAACATTCCCTCTTTATAAATGCTGAGCTTGTGGCCCAAAGATGTTTCACAGTGAACGTTGGTCACTGTGATCCAGATCACCTGACACATTTTACAGTTTAGTTTTTGTTTTGTTTTTCTAAGCTATCCTGCCACTCTGGATGTGAAGTCAATGCCAGGAACATCTGGTAACTGCCCAGAAAACTGTGAGGTCCTAGAAAGAGTTTTCATTCATTCATTCGTTCAATCATATTTATTGAGTGCTTACTGTGTGCAGAGCACTGTACTAAGCACTTGGAAAGTACAATTCGACAACAGATAGAGACAATCCCTTACCCAACAACGGGCTAACAGTCTAGAAAGGGGGAGACTGACAACAAAACAAAACAAATAGATAGGCATATATAGCATCAATATAACTAAATAGAATTATATACCTGTTCCCTGCCCTCAAGGTTCTCAAAGGAGACAGATATTTAAATAAATTACTGATAGAAGAAAGGAAGAGTATATAGATATGTACATAAGTGCTCTGAGGCCGGGGTGAACAGCAAGTGCTTAATAATAATAATAATAATAATGTTGGCATTTGTTAAGCATATTAATACATCATTAATACAATAAATAGAATAATAAATACATATATACACAAGTGCTGAGGGGCAGAGGCGGGGGGGTAGAGCAGAGGGAGGGAGATGGGACGGGGAGGAGGAGCAGAGGAAAAGGGGAGGCTCAGTCTGGGAAGGCCTACTGAAGGAGGTGATATTTGTTAAGCACTTACAATGTGCCAAGCACTTTACTAAGCCTGGATTGGTTGCAAACAAACGGAGATGGGCACAGTCCCTGTCCCATGTGGGGCTCTCAGTCTCAATCCCCATTTTATAGATGAGGTAACTGAGGTACAGAGAAGTGAAGTGATTTTTTCCAAGGTCATACAGCAGACAGGTGGCAGAGCTAGCATTAGAACTCATGACCTTCTGATTCCCAGGCCCATGTGTTATCCACTATGTCACGCTGCTTCTCTACTTGAGTGTTTATTATGTGCCAGGCATGTGTAATAATAACGGCATGTACATATTTATTACTCTATTTATTTTACTTGTACATATCTATTCTATTTTATTTTGTTAGTATGTTTGGTTTTGTTCTCTGTCTCCCTTTTAGACTGTGAGCCCACTGTTGGGTAGGGACTGTCTCTGTATGTTGCCAATTTGTACTTCCCAAGCACTTAGTACAATGCTCTGCACATAGTAAGCGCTCAATAAATACGATTGATTGATTGATTTATTAAGCACTTACTATGTGCAAAGCACTGCTCTAAGCGCTGGGGTAAATATGCGTTAATCAAGTAGGACCCAATCTATGCCCCCCATGGGGCTCACAGTCCTAATCCCCATTTGACAGAGGAGGTAACTGAGGCACAGAGAAGTTAAATGCTTTCCCCGAAGTCACACAGTAGACAAGTGGCAGAGCTGAGATTAGAACCCAGGTCCTCCTGACTCCTGGGCCTTTGCTCTATCCACTAAACCATGCTGCTTCTCTAGCTTTTCTTGTTAAAAGCCAGATTCCTTCATAAAGAATTTGAATTTTCCCTTCATTCTTCTTTTTCTTAAAAAAACCCCAACAAACTGATTTGTGTGTAGCATGAAAGTTACACATTTTCTAAGATGCATTTGCTGTTTTATTTTCTTTCATTCAAAAATATGTCAGTAATCTTTTTGTTAACATGAAAGATAAAGGATTAGTAATGCAAGATGCAGTTTTCTTGTAACCTGCTTGAAAGCAGAATATAGTTTCTTATCTGGCACCAACATTCATTTTTCTGAAATGAAAAAATGACTTCTTAAAATGAAATAAACCATTTTTGATTCAGAAGAGCGTTGCTAGCAGGGAAATTTACTGCAATTGCTGAAATGGCCAGAAGTGGCATGACTTCCTTCTCTACCAGTGGATCCTTTGAAAACCCACTAATTTTATATTTTTTTTGTACAGTTGCAAAAGGGGAAGAACATGAACAACTTCCTATTGATCCCTTTCCAGATGAAACAAGACATCATCTGTCGGTCAGTTCTGAGCTGGAAGTTTGGGGGTCTTAAGAGAGTCAAGGTAAAGAATGAGTTCAAGAAGCAGCGTGGCTCAGCAGAAAGAGCATGGGCTTTGGAGTCAGAGGTCATGGGTTCTAATCCGGCTCTGCCACTTGTCAGCTGTGTGACTTTGGGCACGTCACTTCACTTCTCTGAGCCTGTTACCTCATCTGTCAAATGGGGATTGATTGTGAGCCCCCGTGGGACAACCTGATCACCTTGTATCCCCCCAAGTGCTTAGAACAGTTCTTCACACATAGTAAGCACTTAACAAATGCCATTATTATTATTATTATTATTATTATAACTTTTGGCCTGGAAGGGCAGAATTGTATACTAAAAATGGTGGCATTTAAGTGCGTAGGTGAAAGTGCTGGAGTTAGTAGCAATAATAATAATAATAATAATAATAATGATTTCGGTATTTAAGTGCTTACTATGTGCCAGGCACTGTATATTAAGCACTGGTTGGACTCAGTCCCCGTCCCACATGGGGCTCCCAGTCTCAATCCCCATTTAACAGATGAGGTAACTGAGGCCCAGAGAAGTGAAGTGACTTGCCTAAGGTCACACAGCAGACATGTGGCAGAGCCAGAATTAGAAGGCAGGACCTTCTGATTCTTAGGCTGGTGCTCTATCCACTGCATCATGCTGCTTCTGTGGGGAACAGTCCTTGTCTCATAAAAGGATCACAATCTAGCTTATTCCCTTTTTTATCAATCACTCATATTTTTTGAGCACTTCTTGGGTGCAGAGTGCTTGGGAGAGTAGAGTAGATACATTCTCTGTTTACAGTGAGCTTATAGCCTTTTATAGGTTGTGGAAACTGAGGCTCTGAGAAGTTGTGACATGCCCAAGGTTACCCAGATGGTTGGTGGTAGAGCTGGGACTAGAATCTCAGTCCTTTGACTGATCCAATAATGATAATTATGTCATTCATTAAGAGCTTATGATGTGCTAAGCAATGATCTCGATACATTTATTCATTTATTTTATTTGTACATATTTATTCTATTTATTTTATTTTGTTAATATGTTTTGTTTTGTTCTCTGTCTCCCCCTTCTAGACTGTGAGCCCACTGTTGGGTAGGGACCGTCTATATGTTGCCAACTTGTACTTCCCAAGCACTTAGTACAGTGCTCTGCACCTGGTAAGTGCTCAATGAATACGATTGAATGAATTAATTAATAATAATAATGGTATTAAGCACTTAGACTGGGGTGAATACAAGCAAATCAGGTTGGACACAGTCCCTGTCCCACTTGGGGCTCACAGTCTCGATCCCCATTTTACAGTTACCTAACTGAGGCCAAGAGAAGTGAAGTGACTTGCCCAAGGTCACACAGCAGACAAGGAGCGGAGCTAGGATTAGAACCCATGACCTTTTGACTCTCAGGCCTGTCCTCTATCTGTCACACCATGCTGCTTCATGCTTTGAGACTGGATGAAGTCTCAGTTCCCAGAGGGGCTCAATCTTTCAATTGTATTCATTGAGCACTTACTGCGTGCAAAGCACTGTACTAAGCACTTGGGAAATGCAAGTTGGCAACATATGGAGACGTTCCGTACCAACAATGGGCTCACCATCTAGAAGGGAAAGACAGACAACAAAACAAAGCATGTAGACAGTGCTCTGCACACAGTAAGCGCTCAATAAATACGATTGAATGAATAAATTAGAATAAATAGAATTATAGCTATATGCACATCATTAATAAAATGAATAGAGTAGTGAATATGTACAAGTAAAATAGAGTAATAAATCTGTACAAAAATATACAAGTGCTGTGGGGAGGGGAAGGAGGTAGGGTGGGGGGGCGATGGGAAGGAGGAGAGGAAAAAGGGGGCTCAGTCTGGGAAGGCCTTCTGGAGAAGGTGAGCTCTCTGGACTTTGAAGGGAGGAAGAGAGCTAGTTTGGCAGATGTGAGGAGGGAGGGCATTTCAGGACAGAGGAAGGACGTGGGCCGGGGTCGACGGCAGGACAGGCAAGAATGAGGCACAGTGAGGAGGTGAGCAGTGGCAGAGGAGCAGAGGGTGTGGGCTGGGCTGGAGAAGGAGAGAAGGGAGGTGAGGTAGGAGGGGGCGAGGGGATGGACAGCCTTGGTGAGGAGTTTTTACTTGATTCGTAGGTTGACAGGCAACCACCGGAGACTTTTGAGCAGGGGAGTGACGTGCCCAGAGCGTTTCTGTAGAAAGATAATCCGGGCAGCAGAGTGAAGACTGAAGCAGGGAGAGACAAGAGGATGGGATATCAGAGAGGAGGCTGATGCAGTAATCCAGTTGGTATAGGAAGAGAGATTGAACCAGCAAGGTAGCGGTTTGGATGGAAAGGAAAGTGTGGATCTTGGTGATGTTGTGGAGGTGAGACTGGCAGGTTTTGGTGACATTTGATGTGTGGGGTGAATGAGAGAGCAGAGTTGAGGATTTATTCATTCAGTCATATTGATTGAGAGCTTACTGTGTGCAGAGCAATGTACTAAGCGCTTGGGAAGTACAAATCAGCAACATGTAGAGATGGTCCCTACCCAACAATGGGCTCACAGTCTAGAAGGGGGAGACAGACAGAAAAACAAGACAAGTAAACAGTGTCAATACCATCAGAATAAAGTTATAGCTATATACCTATCATTAATAAAATATAGTAAATATGTACAAATAAAATAGAGTAATAAATATGTACAAATATATGCAAGTACTGTGGGGAGAGGAAGGGGGGAGGGCAGAGGGAGGGAGTGAGGGGGCGATGGGGAGGAGGAGAGGAAAAAAGGGAGGGTTCAGCCTGGGAAGGTGTCCTGGAGGAGGTGAGCTCTCAGTAGGGCTTTGAAGGGAGGAAGAGAGCTAGCTCGGTGGATGTGTGGAGGGAGGGCATTCCAGGCCAGAAGAAGGATGTGGGCCAGGGGTCAACAGCGGGACAGTCAAGAACGAGGCACAGTGAGGAGGTTAGCGGCAGAGGAGCAGAGTGTGTGGGCTGGGCGTCCTCGCCCCAACCGGGCGAGGTTGACACCAAGGTTGCAGGCTTGTGAGATGGGAAGGACGGTAGTGCCATCTATAGTGATGGGAAAGTCAGAGAGAGGACAGGGTTTGGGAGGGAAGACAAGGAGCTCAGTCTTGGACATACTGAGTTTTAGATGGCGGGCAGACATCCAGATGGAGATGTCCTGAAGGCAGGAAGAGATACGAGCCTGGTGGGAGGGAGAGAGAGCAGGGGTGGAGATGTAGATTTGGGTGTCATCAGTGTAGAGATGATAGTTGAAACCGTGGGAGCGAATGAGTTCACCAAGGGCTCACCATCTATTTTATCCCCATTTTACAAACAAGGAAGTGGAGACCAAGTGAGGTTAAGGGACTTTCTCTAGGTTACACAGTAAATCAGGGATGGAACCAGCATCTGAAACTGGGTCTCCTAACTCCCAGAATCCGATGTTCTTCCCACAAGGCCATTCTGCCCAATCTTATCGTAGCATTAAATTTCTGTCCCGAGACATGTCTTCGTGGTTTAGAGGGCAATGGAGTTAAGCACATAAATTTGAACGCAGGCAAGTTTTGGGCGAAATCACTCAGGATATTAACCTCCATTTTACTGTGTCTGCAGAGTCTTGCCTTTCAGGTTGGTATTGATTGCCATTTCAGATATACCCATCAATAAGTTATTTCACTGACTGCTAGATCTCTTGGGCAATTCTGTTTGTAAAGTCAGTCAAATGATGATGCCTCCAAATGATTCCATTCTATGTTTCCTTTTCCTGAATTCAAGCCAGTCTTTTCACTTCCCTTTCCAAGGACTTCTCACATTTGGTCCCACGCATGGGAAATTAGCCAAGCCATTTTTCTTTTTTTTCCACTACCCCTTCGGTTTTTCCAAATTCCATTCCTCTTCCCCCTTTCCCTGTTTTTGCTAATCCCCCTGGAGATTCTTTCCCTCTTTATATTTGTAGCGTGGCTCAGTGGAAAAAGCACAGGCTTTGGAGTCAGAGGTCATGGGTTCAAATCCCACTCCACCAGTTGTCAACTGTGTGACTTTGGGCAAGTCACTTAACTTCTCTGTGCCTCAGTTACCTCATCTGTAAAATGAGGATGAAGACTGTGAGCCCCCCGTGGGACAACCAGATCACCTGTAACCTCCCCAGTGCTTAGAACAGTGGTTTGCACATAGTAAGTGCTTAATAAATGCAATTATTATTATTATCGTAGGTTTAGAGCTCTGTAATAGGTGGAACAAAGAGTAATATTTTGAAACAGGACACATAATAATAATAGTTGTGGTATTTGTTGAATGCTTACTGTCATTAGCCTGTCTCTGGAGATTTCCCTCGCTCTAATTTCAGGCACCAAAGGTATGAGCTTGTCTCTGGGGATTCACCTCCCATTACCATCAGGCACACAATGACAAGTTCTCATCACCAATTTAATGTCACGAGCCCTTCACCTGAGCTGGGAAAATTCACTATTCTGATGTCCATGGTCGGGAGTCTCCTAAATGCTCCGGTACGTTTGAGACGGATCAATCAATCAATCAATCAATCGTATTTATTGAGCGCTTACTATGTGCAGAGCACTGTACTAAGCGCTTGGGAAGTACAAATTGGCAACACATAGAGACAGTCCCTACCCAACAGTGGGCTCACAGTCTAAAAGGGGGAGACAGACAACAGAACCAAACATACCAACAAAATAAAATAAATAGGATAGAAATGTACAAGTAAAATAAATAAATAAATAGAGTAATAAATATGTGCAACCATATATACATATATACAGGTGCTGTGGGGAAGGGAAGGAGG
This sequence comes from Tachyglossus aculeatus, assembly GCF_015852505.1. Taxonomy (NCBI): domain Eukaryota; kingdom Metazoa; phylum Chordata; class Mammalia; order Monotremata; family Tachyglossidae; genus Tachyglossus; species Tachyglossus aculeatus. The sequence continues at coordinate 23,942,497 of NC_052066.1, read as the reverse complement.
TAAGATGGGGGGGATGGAGAGGGGGAGGAGGGGGAGAGGAAGGAAGGAGCTCAGTCTGGGAAGGCCTCCTGGAGGAGGTGAGCTCTCAGCAGGGCCTTGAAGGGAGGAAGAGAGCTAGCTTGGCGGAGGGGCAGAGGGAGGGCATTCCAGGCCCGGGGGATGACGTGGGCCGGGGGTCGACGGCGGGACAGGCGAGAACGAGGTGCAGTGAGGAGATTAGCGGTGGAGGAGCGGAGGTTGCGGGCTGGGCAGTAGAAGGAGAGAAGGGAGGTGAGGTAGGAGGGGGTGAGGTGATGGAGAGCCTTGAAGCCCAGGGTGAGGAGTTTCTGCCTGATGCGCAGATTGATTGGTAGCCACTGGAGATTTTTGAGGAGGGGAGTGATATGCCCAGAGCGTTTCTGGACAAAGATAATCCGGGCAGCAGCATGAAGTATGGATTGAAGTGGAGAGAGACACGAGGATGGGAGATCAGAGAGAAGGCTGGTGCAGTAGTCCAGACGGGATAGAATGAGAGCTTGAATGAGCAGGGTAGCAGTTTGGATGGAGAGGAAAGGGCGGATCTTGGCAATGTTGCGGAGCTGAGACCGGCAGGTTTCGGTGACGGCTTGGATGTGAGGGGTGAATGAGAGAGCGGAGTCGAGGATGACACCAAGGTTGCGGGCTTGTGAGACGGGAAGGATGGTAGTGCCGTCAACAGAGATGGGAAAGTCAGGGAGAGGACAAGGTTTGGGAGGGAAGACAAGGAGCTCAGTCTTCGACATGTTGAGCTTTAGGTGGCGGGCGGACATCCAGATGGAGATGTCCTGAAGGCAGGAGGAGATGCGAGCCTGGAGGGAGGGGGAGAGAGCAGGGGCAGAGATGTAGATCTGGGTGTCATCAGCGTAGAGATGATAGTTGAAGCCGTGGGAGCGAATGAGGTCACCAAGGGAGTGAGTGTAGATTGCGAACAGAAGGGGACCAAGCACTGAACCTTGTCAGAAGCAGTGCCCAGGCCAAGCATTCTGTGGCAAGTTCAAAATGAAAACTTTATTCAACTCTTGGTCCAATTATACACATATACATATACACACACAGTCACACTCACTCTAGAACAAAAATAACTACCCATCTGGCTGCCCCGTGTTCATGAAGATGGTCCAAAGTCAGAGGATTTCTAGGAGTCTAGCTATTCGTGTAGGCCATGCCATGTTAATTTGGCTGTGACGAGTGGTGTGGACTCCCAGTATAAGTCCTAGCTGGTTTGTGGCATGTGGCAACCACGTTGGTGCATGATGGAGGTGGTTTAGCTTTCGTGGTTGCGTGTTGGCACTTAGGTGGTTCAGATGCACCAGTAGGCATCCCATGATGGTGATTGTTGTCTTGTCTCTGGGCCCCCAGTTTCTCTCCAGGTCTTTTATCTGCCTTTGCCTCAGACGTCACCGCGGCTACTCTTTCTCTGCCTCTGTCCTTATGGCGGTTGTTGATGGACCCAGGCCCATTATTGGATACAGCAGGGAGGGAAGGCTACTCTTCTCTCCGTTCCCACACCACGTACTGGTTTTGCGATGATCTGCCCTGCAGCAGAACAGCCTAGGTCCTTCTCAAATTCCTTCTTCAGTGTTGTTGCTCGTGGGTTCAAAAAACAGTCATTCGTAAAATGGCTTCTTGGCCAATGAAATGGCTCCTTGCGGGCTCACTACACTTTCTATGTGCCAAGCACAGTACTAAGCACTTGGGTAGTTATAAGATAATCAGGCTCCACAAAGGGCTCACAGTCTTCAAGGGGAAACATGTATTGAATCCCCATTTTGCAGATGAGAGAACTGAGGCACAGAGAGTTAATTTAGTTGAACAAGGTCACACAGAAGAGAGGTGGTGGAGTAGCGATTAGAACCCAGGTCCTATGACTCCCAGGACCATGCTATTTCCACTAGGCCATGTTGTATCAGTGATATTGGTTGTTCTCTTGAAATATTCATTTTTCTGCATTAGCTTTTGTAAAGTGCCACTCCAGAGCAATGATAGCAGTGCTACTACTACTACTAATGGTATTTAAGTGCTTACTGTGTCAAATACTGTTGTAAGAGCTGAGGTAGAAACAAGTCAGTCAGGTTGGACACAATGCCTGTCCCACATGGGATTCACAGTCTAAGTAGAAGAGCAAAAAGATACTGAATCCCCATTTTTACATTCGAGGAAATGGAGGCACAGAGAAGTTAAGTGACTTGTATAAGGTCACACAGCAGACAAGAAGCAGAGCTGGGATTAGAACCCAGTTCCCCTGACTCTCAAGCCTGTGATGGTTGCATTAGGCCATGCTTCTTCAGTGATGTTGGTGTCTTGTAGAGCTAGATTGTTTCACTTTAGAAACTAAGCACATACTCCATATCTTTCCTCCTCTAATGGAATCAGTTCCTTTTACTGCAAGTGGTATTTTCATTTAGAAGGGACCATTTCAGAGACAAAGAGGACCTCCAGCTTTAAAATAAACAACTTAAATTTCAAGGTGCTGTGTTTTCTTTTAGGGTGAGATGGGATTAAAATAGCACGATGGTAAGCAAAGGCCAAGTCCTCACTGTCACAGTCATAAACCCGGTCCCGAAGCAAACACGAAAGCCAGCCATTAATTCCAAGAAAGGTCAGTCTGTTCTATTTCTCCTGGAACAAATTCCAAGAAACCCAACTATGTCACTTTCAAACAGGTGGGAGCAGCTGAAGGAGATAGATAATGTGAATGAACAGATTTGTTTGGTTTCAAGCAGGGGTATCAAGGTTTAAGCCTCATTCTAAGATGAAAATCCGATTCACTAAGCAATTAACTAATGGGATCTAGATTCACTCATGAAAATGTTTTCCTGCTTAAAGGATGCATTTTGTTTATATCAATTGAATAGCGGTCTCAATTGGCTGAGAGTATCTTGTTTGGAACCCAAGAAATTTGATATTTCTTTTTCCTTTACCTCAGGAAAGAAAATTTTCCTAAGGTACCATTTGCCCAGATCTACAGTTGAGCTTTCCAAAAGAAAAATGATGTTTTCAGGTCAAGAGGAAATTTTCCCTTCCCACACTTTTTAAATTTTTTAAATCTCATAAATGGCCCTGCTTTTCTGCCTTTCTCTTCAAAAGGGAACTTGTTTGTGGAAGAGCCAGGCTTTTCTGGAATCTGGGAAGTGGAGTGGCAACTCATTTCATCAGGAGAGATAACGGCATTCGTATTTAATCGTGCTGAATTTCTAAAAGGAAGAACCCTCTGCAAACATTTCACATTGTTTAGGAAGAGCTGAGCCAGATGAAGACTTTCAGTGATCAGCTCTCTGCCAGGGCATTTGTTGATAAACACCATCTTGGTGAAACAAGGGTGAAAATCCACTCGGCCATTGTAAAAAGTATATTTTTAAATTAAATTCATATTTTTGAGGAAATTCTCTTATGGGGCTTCTATAGGAAACATATTTTCCTGAAATGTTTCCTCAGATTTATGCGGTATTTGCTGCTGTTGAGAATGCTCTCTGGTTTTAATTTACATTCTCAGATATTCAGGAACCCCTCTCAGGGTCGCACCTGGAGAGTTTCCTGCACTTTACCAGTCTCGGCTGCGGGAGGGAGAGTCAAGCAGAGGCCTAACCATTCCTAGCTTGGGCAGTGGCTACAGAGTGGAAGGCAATCTGCTACAAGTCAAAACTTCCCTGTGATGGACATTAGTGGCATGGGTGGGGTACAGTGAAGCAGTGTGGCTCAGTGGAAAGAGCACGGGCTTTGGAGTCAGAGATCATGGGTTCAAATCCCAGCTCTGTCAGCTGTGTGACTTTGGGCGAGTCACTTATCTTCTCTGTGCCTCAGTGACCTCACCTGTAAAATTGGGATGAAGACTATGAGCCCCCCGTGGGACAACCGGATCACCTTGTAACCTCCTCAGTGCTTAGAACAGTGCTTTGCACATAGTAAGTGCTTAAAAAATACCATCATTATTATTATTATGGGAGAGAGTCGAAGGTCGAGACTCAAGTTTACTGCGTGGAAGGAGATAATGGTAAAAACTCTTCCATATTTTTACCAAAAAAACTCTGTGGCTACACTACCAGAATGACTGCACGGGAGAACGGGGCATTCTGGAAGAGATGTGCTTGTGGTGTCACTGTGGGTCAGAAATGACTTGACGGCATAAGACAATATTCAGGAAATTTAGATTTTGGATTCCTCTGTGATGCTCCTTATTCCTGAATCATGATCTGAAGATGTTAGAAGCAGACCATTCCCTATTCTAGAATATAGAACGTAGACCCTAAACCATCACAAATCATCCAAAATCTTGACTATTCATGCTTGCAGAGAAATTATTGTATAAACTCTTGTATGAATTCTTGTGGCATGCAATTTTAAATATTTTTTTCTAATTCACGCTCAGTGTTGGGGTGAAATTCTAGAAGTTAAAGAACAAAATGGCCTTTTACTTTCCACCCGCTATGTAATCAATCAATCAATCAATCATATTTATTGAGTGCTTACTGTGTGCAGAGCACTGTACTAAGCGCTTGGGAAGTACATGTTGGCAACATGTAGAGACAGTCCCTACCCAACAGTGGGCTCACAGTCTAAAATTCACAATCCAAATTTAGATAATGAATGTAGACGTAGACATTAAAAATAGGAGTAATTTAATTTAAAAAAATTAAATGCAAAACAAGGAGGTATTTACAAAGACTGATTTGGAGGGGGCAAGAAGCTCTGAGAAACAGTGGTAGTCTAGGGTGGGAAGCAGTGGTGTCTAGTGGAAAGAGCACGGGCCTGGCATCAGATTCATTCAATCGTATTTATTGAGCACTTACTGTGTGCAGAGCACTGTACTAAGCGCTTGGGAAGTTCAAGTCAGCAACATATAGAGACGGTCCCTACCCAACAACAGGTTAACAGTCCAAAATGACCTGGGTTCTAATCCTGCCTCTGCCACTTGCCTGTTGGGTGAATGTCATCCGTCACATGGGGATGGGTTTGAGGATTGGTGTGGTAAGAGTGACAGACCAGAGTCAGAAAGGGTGAGTCATTCAAAATGTATTCCATGTGGTGAATTGAACTCCCTTTAAGGAAGAATGCACATACTTTTAGTTATTCAAACGCGGCACATTGAACTTCCGTCTCAGGAGGAATACACTTAATTTGGCACACTGCTCAATACAAACACTTCCCACTCCCAGGGGGATATTGTATTGTACTTTTCCAAGTGCTTAGTACAGTGCTTTGCCCATAGTAAGTGCTTAGTAAATATGATTGAATGAATGAATGAATACACTTCAGCGCTACCCACACATGGCAAAGCACCTATCTCCTGCACACTAACATTATCCACTTTGGCAGAATCCACTCCTGCATCACTCACAAGTAGCATCACCCCCCATCCATGAACACACAGACACTCATCTGCCCCTTGTCTTGTCTTATTTATTCATTCAATTGTATTTATTGAGTGCTTACTGTGTGCAGAGCACTGTACTAAGTGCTTGGGAAGTACAAGTCGGTAACATATAGAGACGGTCCTTACCCAACAATGGGCTCACAGTATAGAAGGGGGAGACAGACAACTGTTGAGTCATCTCCGACCCATAGTGACACCATGGACACATCTCTCCCAGAACGCCCCATCTCCACCTGCAATCGTTCTGGTAGTGGAGCCGTAGAGTTTTCTTGGTAAAAATATGGAAGTGGTTTACCATTGCCTCCTTCCGGGCAGTAAATGCTAATCACCACCCTCGACTCCCTCCCATGCTGCGGCTGCTCAGCAAAGGGGAGTCTTGACTTGTAGCAGTTACCTTCCACTTGCTAGCCACTAGCCAGGCTAGGAATGGAATGGAATGGTCGACTCTCCCTCCCATAGTCAAGACTGGTTGAATACTGGAAACTCTCCAGGTGCGACCCTAAGAGGGTGTCATCTGCCCCACGGTCCCTTAATTGGTTCAGAGCAGGCTTCCCATGCTCTAGGCAGAGGTGAAACGCAGCTGGCTGTTACAAGTCTCAATTTTGCATGAAGCAAAAACTCCTCACTCTCAGCTTCAAGGCTGTCCATCACCTCGACCCCTCCTACCTCACCTCCCTTCTCTCCTTCTACAGCCCAGCCTGCACCTTCCGCTCCTCTGCCACCGCTCACCTCCTCACTGGGCCTCGTTCTCGCCTGTCCCACCACTGGCCCCTGGCCTGCAATGCCCTCCCTCTGCCCATCCGCCAAGCTAGCTCTCTTCCTCCCTTCAAAGCCCTACTGAGAGCTCACCTCCTCCAGGAGTCCTTCCCAGACTGAGCCCCCTTTTTCCTCTCTTCCTCCCCAGCCCCCCCCACCCTATCTCCTTCCCCTCCCCACAGTACCTGTATATATGTTTGTACAGATTTATTACTCTATTTTACTTGTACATATTTACTATTCTATTTATTTTGTTAAAGATGTGCATTTAGCTTTAATTCTATTTATTCTGATGACTTGGCACCTGTCCACATACTTTGTTTTGTTGCCTGCCTCCCCCTTCTAGACTGTGAGCCCGTTGTTGGGTAGGGACTGTCTCTATAAGACATAAGTAAGTAAGTAAGGAGGAGCAGCGTGGCACAGTGGAAAGAGCCCGGGCTTTGGAGTCAGAGGTCATGGGTTCGAATCCCGACTCCACCACATGTCTGCTGTGTGACCTTGGGCAAGTCACTTAACTTCTCTGAGCCTCAGTTACCTCATCTGTAAAATGGGGATTAAGACTGTGAGCCCCACATGGGACAACTTGATCACCTTGTAACCCCCCCAGCGCTTAGAACAGTGCTCTGCACATAGTAAGCGCTTAACAAATGCCATTATTATTTATTTATTATTATTATTCTTTATATGTTGCCAACTTGTACTACCCAAGTGCTTAGTACAGTGCTCTGCACACAGTAAGCACTCAATACATGCAATTGAATGAATGAATGAATGAATTGGCTGCATAGAATGTCACAAGTGGCAAGTATTTATTATCTGTCCTTCCAGAACATGTGGGCTTCTGGATTTTGCTTGTTCACTTGGTGTCTCCGCCGTCAACTTCTCCATACCTTATTTAGTTGGCACAGGGAGATGCCCCTTCCCCATCCCCATCCCCGTCCCCACCCCCAGTGCTTCCAGATCTTTCCTCACTCCAGCAGTCACCAGATACTGTTTGGACCTTGAGATGGTGGCTGCCCCGTTCACTTTGGAACAGCACCCTTGGACAAGCCATTTCTCTAGACTACAAACTCGTTGTGGGCAGGGAATATGTCTGTTCATTGTTATATTGTACTCTCTCAAGTACTTGGCATAGTGGACAGAGCAGGGGCCTGGGAATTAGAAGGTCATGGATTCTAATCCCGGCTCTACCGCTTGTCTGCTGTGTGACCTTGGGCAAGTCATTTCACTTCTTTGGGCCTCAGTTACTTCATCCTTAAAATGGGGATTGAGACTGTGAGCCCGACGTGGGACAGGGACAGTGTCCAACCCGATTTGCCTGTATCCACCCCAGGGCTTTTTATAGTGCCTGGCACATAGTAAGCACTTAACAAATACCATAATTATTATTGCAGTGCTTTGTATGCAGTGAGCACTCAATAAATATGATCGAATGAATGAATTCTCTGGGCCTCAGTCTCCTCCACTGCAAAATGGGAGTGAGCCCGTTGTTGGGTAGGGGCCGTCTCTATATGTTGCCAACTTGTACTTCCCAAATGCTTAGTAGAGCGCTCTGCACACAGTAAGCGCTCAATAAATATGATTGAATGGATACCTGTTCTTCCTGCTACTTAGACTGTGAGCCCTATATGGGACAGAGACTGTGTCTAACCTGACTAACTGGTATCTCCCGAAAGGTTTAGAACAGTGCTTGATACATAGTAAGCACTTAACAGATACTATAACAGGAACTGATTCTAAATGAACTGGTAAACACAAAAATGTCATTTTTAGAGTAGCAAAAGTGAGATTTGAATGTATTTGTAATGAATGAAAGAAGGAATTGTCAGGTGGGACTAAATATCCTTTCCATTGTGTCACATCTCTCTCCAAAATCAAAGTGTTCTTGTTAATGAAGATTGCTCTCTGTCTTCTGATAAATCCAAAACACTCTATCCTCAACTGCAGAGGTGGCTTGTTTGTAATAGTAGTTTTAAAGTTAGTGAGTTCAGAGCAAATACGAGTAGTTAATTTAGTTTCTCTTCTCGTGAATTATGCTATTTATCGAAGAGCTCAGAATGTTCTCAGCACTGTGCTAAACGTTTGGGTAGAATTGTACTTTCCAAGCACTTAGTACAGTGCTCTGCACATAGTAAGTGCTCAGTAAATACGATTGAATGAATGAATAGAAACATAACAGATTAGGTTTAGTCCTTGCCCAATTTGGGGATCATAATCTAGGTCAGAGTAGACAAGAGTAATAATAGAGTGCAAAAGAAACTGCACCTGAAAGAGTCAATGAGCCAAGATGACAAGGTTAAAACAAGTAAAAGAATGCCTTTTTATGGTAAAATACATTGATGATGTTAAATAGGTAAGCCGGTAATGAAAACCCGCCCATAAATGTGCCCGAGGAAAAGAAAACAGAATGATTATAACTGAACATGTTTTGTTTTGTTGTCTGTCTCCCCCTTCTAGACTGTGAGCCCATTGTTGCGTAGGGACCATCTCTATATGTTTCTGACTTGTATTTCCCAAGTGTTTAGTACAGTGTTCTGCACACAGTAAGCGCTCAATAAATACGAATAAATGAATGAAGTTATCTTTTTCTTCTAGTTCATATTATGTGATGTGTGTTTTCCCTGACCTTTAGAATGTGAATTTTGCCAAACGTGTTATTTGCTAGGAATTTAACTCTAGTAACAGTGAAAGAGACTATGAGTAGGACTAAAGAGTGACCTAGTGGAAAGAGCCCAGGCCTGAGAGTGAAAGGACTTGGGTTCTATAATCCCAGCTCTACCACTAATCTACTTTGTGACCTTGGCCAAGTCATTTAACTACCCTGAGCCTCAGTTCCCTCATCAGTAAAATGGGGATTAAGACTGTGAACCATATGTGGGACAGGGACTGTGTCCTTCCTGTGTTATCTTGTATTTACCCCATGGCTCGGTTCAGTGCATAGTCCAAAGGAAGCACTTAACAGATACCATTAGAAAAAATGCAAGATAAGAACAATATTCACCTCTTTGAAGAGCTAATGCAGAATTTATCAATCCAACAGCTGCCCATAGCAGTTAGGTTTATTCATTTGTATTTAACGTTCATGTTATTTTCCACTTTTGCTGATTTTACACTTTATTGATCCTTCCCCACTTCTAGTATCAACACTTGTGCTCTCATGCTCCCAATATTTGTGAAAATTAGCCTGCTAATCTCCCCCATTCAATAGTAAGCTCCTTGGGGGGAGAAATCAGGTCTTTCACTTTTTCTGTAGCCTTCCAAGTGTTTAGTACAGTGCTCTGCATGCACCAGGGTGCATGATAAATACAATTAATTGATCAATTAACATCTTTTTTGGGGAAGGACAGACAAAGAGCATAGGAAAAGACCCTTTGAGGGAAACTGTCTCAAAATAGCTGTAAATCGATAGGCATGGAGCCAGGGATGGGCACATAAATATTGCAGACGCTCAATAAAATAAGAATCTTTTCGATGGCATCATAGTAATAATTATAATAATTGTGGTATTCAAGTGTTCACTGTGTGCCAAGCACTGTAGTGAGCTCAGTAATAGATACACTATAGCCAGAAAGCACACAGCCCCTGTCCCACAAAGGGTTTCACCATGTAAGCATTGGGGAAAATAGGTATTGGATCTGTATTTTACGTTGAGGAAACTGAGGCCAAGAGTAGCACGTGATTTGCCCAAGTTTCCACAGCAGCCACTCGACAGACCCAGAATTAGAACCCAGGTCTTTTGTGACTTCCAAGCCTGTGCGCCAATCAATCAAATTTATTGAGAGCTTACTCTGTCCAGAGTTTCCAATAAGCCACACTACTTCTCTCTTCCACTCCAGCCCAGCTCTTACACTTCACTCATCTAATTCCAACCTACTCTTTCTTGTCTTATGTTAATTTAATAATGGCATTTATAAAGCGCTTACTATGTGCAAAGCACTGTTCCAAGCGCTGGGAAGGTTACAAGGTGATTAGGTTGTCCCACAGGTGGCTCACAGTCTTAATCCCCATTTTACAGTTGAGGTAACTGAGGCCCAGAGAAGTTAAGTGACTTGCCCCAAGTCACACTGCTGACAATTGGCAGAGCCGGGATTTGAACCCATGACCTCTGACTCCAAAGCCCGGGCTCTTTCCACTGAGCCACGCTGCTTCCCTGTGAACAGGGAACATAAGTGCTGCTTATGTTGTCGAGTCGTGTCTGACCCATAGCGACACCATGAACGCATCGCTCCCAGAACATCCCACCTCGATCTGCAATTGTTCTGGTAGTGTAGTCATAGAGTTTTCTTGGTAAAAATATGGAAGTGGTTTACCATTGCCTCCTTCTGCGCAGGACACTTGAGTCTCTGCCCTCGACTCTCTCCCAAGCCGCTGCTGCCCAGCACAGGGGAGTTTTGACTTGTAGCCGATGGCCTTCCACTCATTAGCCACTGCCCAAGCTAGAAATGGAACGAGTAGGTCTCTGCTTGACTCTCCCTCCAATAGTCGAGACTGGGAGAGTACTAGAAACTCTCCAGGAGAGTGGCTCAGTGGAACGACCCTGGGCTTTGGAGTCAGAGGTCACGGGTTCAAATCCTGGCTCTGCCACTTGTCAGCTGTGTGACTTTGGGCAAGTCACTTAACTTCTCTGGGCCTCAGTGACCTCATCTGCAAAATGGGGATGAAGACTGTGAGCCCCACGTGGGACAACCTGATCACCTTGTAACCTCCCCAGAGCTTAGAAAAGTGGTTTGCACACAGTAAGCGCTTAATAAATGCCATTATTATTACCCTTAAAGGTGCTACTCTACCTTCCTCTCAACTCTTTCTTGCCAGCTCCTTTCCCTTGCCCTTCCTCTTGCCTGGGATCACCTCCCTCTTCATATCTGACAGACCACACTCTTCCTTCCTTCAAAGTCCTACCAAAATCATATAATGATGATAATAATAATAATTGTAGTCCTTGTTAATAGTTAGCTATGTATCAAGCACTGTTCTAAATGCTGGTATAGATACAAGTTAATGAGGTTGACCACAGATGCTGTCCAAAATTTGGGCTCACTCTCTTAATCTGCATTTTACAGAGGAGGTAACTGAGTCCCAGAGAAGTTAAGTGACTTCCCCAAGGTTACGTAGCAGATCTCCTCCAGGAAGCCATTCCTGATTACCCTCATTTCTCCTCTTTATTCTGCCTCTCTTCTGCAGTGTCTGTTCCATTGGATCTGTACTCTTTATGCGTTTTTATACTCCACTCCTGCAACACTTATGTATATATCCTTATTCTCTGCTGCTTCCCCTACCTGCACTTTATTTTAATGTCTGTCTCTTCAAATAGATTGTTAGCTTCTTGTGGGTAGAGAACCTGTCTAGCAACTCTTGTGTTTTTTCCCAACTGCTCAGTACAGTGCTGTGTACATTGTGGCTCAGTGGAAAGAAGCCGCGTGGCTCAGTGGAAAGAGCTCGGGCTTTGGAGTCAGAGGTCATGGGTTCAAATCCCAGCTCCACCACTTGTCAGCTGTGTGACTTTGGGCAAGTCACTTAACTTCTCTGTGCCTGTTCCCTCATCTGTAAAATGGGGATGAAGACTGTGAGCCCCATGTGGGACAACCTGATCAACTTGTAACCTCCCCAGCACTTAGAACAGTGCTTTGCACATAGTAAGTGCTTAAAAAATGCCATTATTATTATTATTACTGTAAGTGCTCAATAAATAACACCTTTGATTCATTAAATTCCAAGAACGTATGATAGAGGTTCTTCATTCAAACATGGCACAAATGGTGGAAGGATGGTGTGGATTTTGAACCGTCAATCAGTGTTATGTATTGAGCATTACTATGTGCAGAGCACTGTTCTAAGTGCTTGGTAGAGTACAGTACGAGAGAATAAGCAGAATATTTGTGTGGCACAGACAGTGTTGATAAGGGTGGGAGTCATTAAAGCAAACACAAAGAATGGGAATTTTTTTATCATATCATGTTACCTATAGCATAATATAATAACAACAATAATAATAATAATAATAATAATAATAATAATAATAATTTTGGTATTTGTGAAGTGCTTACTATGTGCCAAGCACTGTTCTAAATTCTCGGGGAGATACAAGGTAATCAGGTTGTTCCACATGGGGCTCACAGTCTTAATCCCCATTTTCCAGTTGAGGGAACTGAGGCACAGAGAAGTTAAGTGGCTCACCCAAAGTCACACAGCTGATAAGTGGTGGTCAGGATCAGAACCCATGACCTCTGACTCCCAAGCCTGCGCTCTTTCCACTGAGTTACTTCTTAATATAATCCTTTCAATTAGCCAGTGACATAAGACTTAGTGCCTGGGGAGGGTACTTACCTCCTATGCTATATTTATCATTTTTCAAACGCATGAGCACTTTCAAAGAGCAATATGTAATTTAAATGTCCATTGTCTAGGATCAGGCTGATTTGGAGTCCCCTGTAATCAGGAAAATGTGGGATTAAGCAGATGAGTCTTGCTCCAAGTCCTCAATACTAAAACATCTAACAGCTCCAAAAGACAATGTGGATAAACTGGGTTTTGTGGTTCAAGAAGGGTTATCCAATTTCAAACGTGATTTGCTAAGCTCTTGGCAGGACTGTGTTTCTGTTCACCTCCTTCCTTTTCCCCATTTTGCTAAGAAAAATGCTACTTCAACACAAAACATATATATATATTATATATATATAATATATAATATAATATATAATATATTAGAGAATATATATTCTAATATATATTCTCTAATATATTATATATTATATTATATTTTATATTTTATATAAAAACTATATATATTAAAGAATATATATTAGACTATATATATTCTCTAATATATATCTAATATATATATTAGAGAAGCAGCGTGGCTCAGTGGAAAAGAGCCCGGGCTTTGGAGTCAGAGGTCATGGGTTCAAATCCCGGCTCCACCACTTGTCAGCTGTGTGACTTTGGGCAAGTCACTTAACTTCTCTGGGCCTCAGTGACCTCATCTGTAAAATGGGGATTAAGACTGTGAGGCCCCCGTGGGACAACCTGATCATCTTGTAACCTCCCCAACGCTTAGAACAGTGCTTTGCACATAGTAAGTGCTTAATAAATGCCATCGTTATTATTATTATTATTATTATTATTATTATTATTATATACTCTTTCTCGGACACACGCACACACTCACACATAATTTTTCTGGTTGATATACTCAGGCCCAAGCTGATTCTAGTCTCTTTCTTCCACCTTGGGGTCTGTGTTATTAGTTAAGCACTTACTAGGTGCTAAGCACTGTACTGAGAGCTGGAATAGACAAAGGATAATTGGGTTCACATACAGTTCCTGTTCTGACGTGGGTTCACAGTCTAAAATTGAGGGAGAACAGCTATTTAGTCCTCATTTTACAGATGAAGTAACTGAGGCACAGAGAATCTAAGTGATGTGCCCAAGGCCACCCAGGAGGGTAGGGGCGGAGTCCAGATTAGAAAGCACATCATTTGATTTCCAGACGCGTTCTCTTTCCACTTGGCCTTGCCACTCCCCCATCACCATCAGTGGTATTTATTGAATGCTCATTCATTCACTCATTCAATAGTATTTATTGAGTGCTTACTGTATACGGAGCACTGTACTAAGCATTTGGGAGAGTAGAGTATAACAAACAGGCAGCATGGCTCAATGGAAAGAGCACGGGCTTAGGAGTCAGAGGTCATGGGTTCAAATCCCAGCTCCGCCAATTGTCAGCTGTGTGACTTTGGGCAAGTCACTTAACTTCTCTGTGCCTAAAAAATGGGGATGAAGACTGTGAGCCCCACCTGGGACAACCTGATCACCTTGTATCCTCCCCAGCATTTAGAACAGTGCTTTGCACTTAGTAAGCATTAACAAATGCCATTATTATTACTATTATTATTCCCTGCCCACAGCAAGCTTACAGTCTAGACAGGGAGACAGGCATTAATATAAATAAATCAATTAGAGATATGTACAGAAGGGAGTGGGAGAAGATTAAAGGAGGGCTTACTTTGAGCAGAGCACTGTACTAAGTGCTTGGGAGAGTACAATGCAGTAGAGTTGTCAGACACAATAGTAAACCCCGCAGGGAACAGGGAGTGGTTCCGATGGTAAGTTACAGCCTCAAGCAGTGAGGCAGCTGCTTCTGCAGGAGGTCCCCAGCCAGGCTGGCTCCCAAAATTTCCTGGGAAATCCCAGACAGGAAAAAAGGTCACACAGCAGGTAAGGGACAGAGGATTAGAATCCAGGCCTGGGCTTTTTCCACTCAGCCTCACTCCATAGGGCAGGATGTGTGAGATTCTGGCAGAGCATGCCATTCTCCTTCTCACGAGAAGCAGTGTGGCCTAGTGGAAAGAGCCCAGGCTTGGGAGTCAGAAGTTACAGTCCCTTTAGACTGTAAGGTCATAGTCATTGTCCAAGACTGAACTTCTTGTCTTCCCTCCCAAACCCTGCCCTCTCCCTGACTTTCCCATCACTGTTGACGGCACTACCATCCTTCCCGTCTCACAAGCCCGCAACCTTGGTGTCATCCTCGACTCCGCTCTCTCATTCACCCCTCACATCCAAGCCGTCACCAAAACCTGCCGGTCTCACCTCCGCAACATTGCCAAGATCTACCCTTTCCTCTCCATCCAAACCATTACCTGGCTTGTTCAAGCTCTCATCCTATCCTGTCTGGATTATTGTATCAGCCTCCTTTCCGATCTCCCATCCTCCTGTCTCTCCCCTCTTCAATCCAAACTTCACGCTGCTGCCTGGATTGTCTTTGTCCAGAAACACTCTGGGCATGTTACTCCCCTCCTCAAAAATCTCCAGTGGCTACCAATCAACCTATGCATCAGGCAGAAACTCCTCACCCTTGGCTTCAAGGCTGTCCATCCCCTCGCCCCCTCCTACCTCACTTCTCTTCTCTCCTTCTCCAGCCCAGCCCGCACCCTCCGCTCCTCTGCCGCTAACCTCCTCACCGTTAGGCCTCGTTCTCGCCTGTCCCGCCATCGACCCCCGGCCCACGTCATCGCCCTGGCCTGGAATGCCCTCCCTCTGCCCATCCGCCAAGCTAGCTCTCTTCCTCCCTTCAAGGCCCTACTGAGAGCTCACCTCCTCCGGGAGGCCTTCCCAGACTGAGCCCCTTCATTCCTCTCCCCCTCCTCCCCCTCTCCATCCCCCTGCCTTACCTCCTTCCCCTCCCCACAGCACTGTATATATGTATGTATGTTTGTATGTATTTATTACTCTATTTTATTTGTACATATTTATTCTATTTATTTTGTTAATATGTTTTGTTCTCTGTCTCCCCTTTCTAGAATGTGAGCCCACTGTTGGGAAGGGACTGTCTCTATACGTTGCCAACTTGTACTTCCCAAGCGCTTAGTACAGTGCTCTGCACACAGTAAGCGCTCAATAAATAGTATTGAATGAATGAATGAATTGTGGGCAGGGAATATATCTGTTTATTCTTGTATTGTACTCTCCCAAGCGATTAATACAGTGTTCAGCAAACAGTAAGTGCTCAATCAATCAATCAATCATATTTATTGAGTGCTTACTGTGTGCAGAGCACTGTACTAAGCGCTTGGGAAGTGCTTGGGAAGCTCAATAAGTATGATTGAATGAATGAATGAATAAAGTGGGGATTAATACTGGGAGTCCAAATGAGGGACAGGGTCTGTGTCCCATCTGATTTGCTTGTATCCACCCCAGGGCCTAGTACTGTCCCTGGCACATAGTAAACACTTAACAAATGCCTTATTATTATTATTCAAGGACACCAGGTAGCATGTTGATTCTTGATGCCCCTAATACCCTGAGAATGCTGAGTTGGCCCTGAAATTCTTTGACCAACATGGGAAGCAGCATGGCCTAATGGAAATAGCCTGGGAATCAGAGGACTTGTTCTAATTCTGGCTCTGCCACTCGTCTGTTGTGTGACTTTGGGCAAATCCCTTAACTTCTCTGTATTTGTTACCTCATCTGTAAAACAGAGAAGCAGCGTGACTCAGTGGAAAGAGCCCGGGCTTGGGAGTCAGAGGTCATGGTTTCGAATCCTGACTGCCATATATCTGCTGTGTGACCTTGGACAAGTTACTTCACTTCTCTGAGCCTCAATTACCTCATCTGTAAAATGGGGATTAAGACTGTGAGCCCCACTTGGGACAATTGAGCCCCATGTGGGACAACCTGATCACCTTGTATCCTCCCAGCGCTTAGAATAGTGCTTTGCACATAGTAAGCACTTAACAAATGCTATTATTATTATTATTATTATTATTACTATTATTATTAAGACTATGAGCCCCATGTGGGACACGAGCTGTGTCCAGCCTGATCATTATGCATTTACTCCAGCTCCTAGTACTGTGCCTGGCACAAAGTAAGCGCTGAACAAGTACCATTAAAAAGCAAAAATGAAACAAAACAACCTCATGCAGGTTGGGTGAAAGTGTACAGGAGAGGAGTCCGGGGTGTACTGGGGTAGAATTCCCTGATTCGCTGTGGAAGATGTCCTGTTTGTGTTATCATAGTTCAGCAACTCAGTCAACTGCAGTCAACTAGCTGTTTGGTAGAACAATCATCCCTTCAATGGTTGTCAGAGGATGGGAAGACATGATTATGCCTCTAATAGCTTTATGCGCTACAGAGCATATGATTGAATAAGTAGACAAGATCCCTGATTTCAATGAGCTTTATCTATCAATTGTATTTATAATACATATTAATAATCCTAGTTAATCTAGTACAGTGCTCTGCACACCGTAAATGTTCGATGAATACCATGGAATGATAGTGAGGGAGATAGACATAAAAATACATTACAGAGTGGAGGAAGAAGGTAAAGGGGGCTTGTACACATGTTAGTGCTGATGTAATAGGGTATGTAAGATAAGAATATAAATGCTATTTAAAACATGGGCGCATGCATGCATACACACACACATGTCTTCATTCATGAAACTCCTGGATGCCGTGATTGGCAGAGCAAATTCACAAAAATTCACCCAAGGTCTGCATGCTGGACAAAACCAATCGAGGGTGGACATTGCTGTAACACAATCATTACCTTGTAAGCTCGTTGTGGGCCAGGAATGTGTCTACCAACTTTATTGTGTTGTGCTTTCCCAAGCACTTACTACAGTGCTCTGCACCGTGAGTGCTCAATAAATACCACTGATTGATAGAAGCTTCCACTTTAATTGTTTTTGGCAAGATAGTTTGATGTTTATGTTGTACTTTCCTAAGTACTTCGTTTAGTACTTTGCCTCCATTGGGCATGCAGTACATTCCTTTATTCATTCATTCATTCAGTTGTATTTATTGAGCACTTACTGTGTGTAGAGCACTGTACTAAGCGCTTGGGAAGTACAAGTTGGCAACATATTAAGACGGTCCCTACTCAACAGTGGGCTCACAGTCTAGAAGGGGGAGACAGAGAACAAAATCAAACATATTAACAAAATAAAATAAATAGAATATGTACAAGTAAAATAAATAAATAAATAGAGTAATAAATACGTACAAACATATATACATATATATCCTTTACTACTACTACGTAAGGTGAAGGAAGTCTGTTTCTTGCTTCTTAGATATTAAATCTAAGATATTGTTTTAACGGTGGCAAAGAGCAAGAAAACTTGCTGCCCTAAGTGTTGGGGGAAGAAAATCGATTTTAGAATTATTCAGAGAAGGGAGAACTCTCACCAATGGTAGTGTGATCTTAAAATATAATAATAGTAATGATGGCATTTGTTAAGCACTTACTATGTGCCAAGCACTGTTCTAAGTGCTGGGGTAGATACAAGGTAATCAGGTTGTCCCATGTGGGGCTCAGAATCTTTGTCCCCATTTTACAGATGAGGTAACTGAGGCACAGAACTAGCTGTCCCAAGGTGACCCTGGGATATCGGCCATCTCAAGGTCAAATGCTATCTCGTGGCCACCTGAGCCAGCAGGTGGAATTTGGAAGTGAGGGTGGGATACCGCCCCCACAACCAAAACTCCTAGATTGATAGCCCGAGCCAGGAATACAGAAGGTGTCCCTTGCCCCCGTGCCAATCAAATTAGGTATGGGGGAGGGCAGAGATTGGATAAACTGAGGCCAGAAGCTGGAATGGCTTAGGAGCACAGGTGGTAAATATCTGCAGCCTCTGGCCTTCTGTGCAGAGGATCGAGACTCGCAGCAGACGGCTGCAATCAATCAATCAATCGTATTTATTGAGCACTTACTGTGTACAGAGCACTGTACTAAGTGCTTGGGAAGTACAAGTCGGCAACATATAGAGACGGTCCCTACCCAACAGTGGGCTCACAGTCTAGAAGGGGGAGACAGAGAACAAAACAAAACATATTAACAAAATAAAATAAATAGAATAGATATGTACAAGTAAAATAAATAGAGTAATAAATATGTACAAACATGTATACATATATACAGGTGCCTCTGTCCAGAGCATGAGAGGCCTGCTCTGCCTGCACCAAATGAGGAGCTGTAGGATCGATGGGTTGAGTGTCCCATCCTGCTGGACGCTTGCGGGGCTGGAAACCAGGTGCTTTGCCATGGGTATGGAATGCATGAATGGATTCCTCCCAAGTGGAAAGTACTCATGGGTGGGAGCCATATGTTGCCAACTTGTCCTTCTCAAGCGCTTAGTACAGTGCTCTGCACACAGTAAGCGCTCAATAAATATGATTGAATGAATGAGCGAGGGGCTTCTCCATGGGTGTGTAACTCAAGTGGATTCCTCCTGAGTGGGAAGAGCACATGGGTGAGAGCTAGCCACCCCACCACATGCAAACAAACTGACAGAGAATTCCGCCTGGATGGGACCTGGGGATTCTGCCACGCGCGAGGAATGTATAAGTGTGTTCCTCCCATTAGGGAAGCTCTAATATTACTAAATAATCACTTTCCTCCCAAAAGGGCAGTTCAACTCATTGCGCCTAAGCAATTAAATAATTCAATTCGCCTCACGGAATAAATTTTATATAAAACTCAGGCTTTCATTCATTCATTTCTGTCATTCAATTGTATTTATTGAGTGCTTACTGTGTGTAGAGTACTGTATTTAAGCGCTTGGGAAGTACAAATAGGCAACATATGGAGACGGTCCCTACCCAACAATGGGCTCACAGTCTAGAAGAAGGAGAAGCAGCGTGGCTCAGTGGAAAGAGCCCGGGCTTTGGAGTCAGGGGTTCAAATCCCGGCTCCACCACTTATCAGCTGTGTGACTTTGGGCGAGTCACTTAACTTCTCTGGGCCTCAGTTACCTCATCTGTAAAATGGGGATGAAGATTGTGAGACCCCCGTGGGACAACCTGATCACCTTGTTAACCTCCCCAGCGCTTAGAACAGTGCTTTGCACATAGTAAGCGTTTAATAAATGCTATCATTATAATTATTATAGAAGGGGGAGATAGACAACAAAACAAGTCCTGTCCCCATCCCCGGTCTCTCTCTCTCTCTCTCTCGCCACGCAGATTCCCAAACGAACATGTCCCCGGGCAATGGGCGATACTTGCCCAAGGTCACGCAGCAGACAAGTGGCAGAACCAGGGTTAGAACCCATGTCCTCTGACTCCCAAGCCCCTGCTCTTTCCACTAAGCTATGCTGCTACTTTCCCAAAATATGAAGGGCAATTAAATGGCACCCATTTGTGTTTGCTGAATTCCCACGTCAGAGGGTGGGCCTTTCAAGGGTAAGGTGACTGGAGGTTTGTACCCCCTTGCAAAAGCCTGGAGCCTATAAAGGAAAACCAAAAGAAGCTAGGCCTTTTTCCTAAAATGCCTGAAAATGCCTTTTTTATGGCATTGGTTAAGCGCTATGTGCCAGGTACTATACTAAGTGCTGGGGGAGACACAAAGTAATTAGTTTGGACATAGTCCCTGTCTCACATAGGACTCACAGTCTTAATCCTCATTTTATAGATAAAGAACTGAGGCACAGAGAAGTTAATTGACTTGCCTATGGTCAAACAGCAGACAAGGGGCGGAATTCTGCTGAGTCCCAAGCCTGTGTTCTACCCACTAGGCCAGGCTGCTATAACCATGGGCTCTCTCTTTTAATATTGGATTGGCTAAAAAAACTTCTGAGGGAGGCAGAAATCACAGCTAGTGAAGGGACAGTTATCCTCAACTCTCTTAAAATCTAAAGTCCAGTGAGAGCACTGTGTGGGTTCAGTTTATTTTGTATTTCTATCGAAGCCTGATGGCTTTCTCGCTCCAAATATTTTATCAAGACAATCCACCTTGTACCAATTTCCAAAGAAAGTGGTTGGGTTCTGTTAAGTCAACAATTTGCCTTTTTAGAGTGGCTAAATATGGTTTTACACAACAGCCCCTTCCTATTCCCAGGGGAACCAAGTGTTTGTCACAGCTTTTTTTTTTTTTTTTAATCCCCCCACTTTTCCAAAACTGCTGTCAAATAGCAGATGAAATGTCAGGATTTCAGAATGGTCAGAAGGTTTTTAAATCGAAATGCAGACTATTTTCCTTTTTGTAAGAGAGAAAAGAGTGGACAGACACAATGTATAAATAATCCTATTGTACTTTCAGATGCGTTTTAGTCTTTCAGAAGAGGGCAAGGCGCAAAGATGCGAGATAGCAAAGCGGCATGGGCCTTTCCGCATGCTATTTCCAATTCTGGGGTCTAAACTGCTTCTGCAAACACAAGCACATATAGCCACCCTCCTGAAATAATGAATATTCACATTGATTGTGCTTAGATATTCAGATTAAATGACCTCTCAGATTGTGCTCTTTGAAGAAGACAATGAGATTTATTTTCAGCCAATGTTTGAAAGGATATTAAATCTATTTGACTTTTCAGTGGCTAACACTTTTGCCCCTCCAAAAAACTGTTTTTGACACAATGGGTTGCCCAGCCTCAAGTTCTAAATTCCCAGGTCTTTTTTAAGCAGTCATCGCTCTTAATGGGACTAATCTCGATATTAGGAAGAAGCAGACTTTTTTTGAATATTCATTCATTAAATTGTATTTATTGAGCACTTACTGTGTGCAGAGCACTGTACTAAGTGCTTGGGAAGTACACGTTGGCAATATATAGAGACGGTCCCTACCCAACAGCGGGTTCACAGTCTAGAAGGGGGAGGCAGACAACAAAACAAAACATATTAACAAAATAAAATAAATAGAATAGTAAATATGTACAAGTAAAATAAATAGAGTAATAGAGTAATGGCACCTCAGTGCTTAACCTTTCTTATCTTATTATTTTGCTTCAGCTACTGTGGCTAAACTGTACAGTGGCAACCCTGGAGGATGCTTGTTCTTGTGGCTCCGTCCCTGACTAAGCCTTCCTTTCCTCTTCTCCCGCTCCCTTCTGTGTCTCCCTTACTTGAACCTTTTATTAATAATAATAATAATAATAGTCTTTGTTAAGCACTTACTATATGCCAAGCACTGTTCTGGGGGTAGCTACAAAGTAATCAGGTGTCCCACGTGGGTCTCACAGTCTTAGTCCCCATTTTACAGATGAGGCACAGAGAAGTGAAGTGGCTTGCCCAAGGTCACAAAGCAGACAAGTGGTGGAGCCAGGATTTGTACCTATTTATTACTCTATTTATTCATTTTACTTGTACATATCTATTCTATTTATTTTATTTTGTTAGTATGTTTGATTTTGTTCTCTGTCTCCCCCTTTTAGACTGTGAGCCCACTGTTGGGTAGGGACTGTCTCTATATGTTGCCAACTTGTACTTCCCAAGCGCTTAGTACAGTGCTCTTCACACAGTAAGTGCTCAATAAATACGATTGATTAGAACCCATGTCCTCTGACTCCTAAGCCTGTGCTCTTTCAGCACTTAATGTGCATATCTGTAATTTCTTTATATTAATGTCTGTCTCCCCCTCTAGCCTGTAAACTCACTGTGGGCAGGGCATGTGTCTGTTTATTGTTGTTTTGTACTCTCCCAAATGTTTAGGACAGTGCTGTGCACACAGTAAGTGCTTAATAAATACAATTAACTGACTGTCTGACTGACCGGATACACCCCCTCCTTTCTAAGTTTGATGTGGGCCTGGAATGTGTCTACCAACTCTGTTTAGTGTACCCTCCCAAAGCGCTTAATACAGTGCCACAGCACAGAGTAAGCACCCAACTGATTGACTGGTTGATTGGAGAGAGGGGTCGTTACTACCTCAGCTATCTCTGGACATTTTAAGTGGAATGGGGAACTCTTCTGCAAATGGATCGAGAGATGGAATTTAAGAGGAAAGAATAAAATAATTGGGATTCACTCACCTGGAGGAGAGTGGTCCTTGCCTTAGTCTCCTGGAAAGCTCTGTCCTCTAGATGGTAACCTCCCTGAGGGCAGGGAATATGTCTACCAATTCTTTCATATTGTACTCTCCAAAAGTACAGTGCTCTACACACCGTAAGTGCTCAGTAATACTGTTGATTGATTGGTAAGCCAGTCAATTGTATTTGTTGAGCACTTACTGGGTGCAGAGCACTGTACTAAGCACTTGTACAATATAATAAAAACATTCCTTGCCCACAGTGAGCTTACAGTATAGAGGGGGAGGCAGACATTATTATAAATAAATTACAGATAGGTAAATTGAGAAGACTGAGTGGTAAGAGCAAGAAACTAACTGTAAGCTCGTTGTGGTCAGGGAATATGTCTGTTAATTATTATATTGTACTCTCCTAAGTGCTTATTACAGTTCTCTGAACACAGTAAGATTTCAATACATACGAATAAATGAATGAACTGTAAGCCCAATTCTGTTACGTTGAATAGCATATCACTAGACTCCTTGTCCACAATCCCAACTGGTATTGGTGGAGAAATGATAATGATAGTATTTATTAAGTGCTTACTCTGTGCCATGCACTGTTCTAAGCACTGGAGTAGATACAAGGTAGTCAGCTTGTCCTATGTGGGGCTCACAGTCTTAAGAGAAGCAGCATGGCTCAGTGGAAAGAGCACGGACTTGGGAGTCAGAGGTCATGGGTTCAAATACCGACTCCGCCAATTGTCAGCTGTGTGACTTTGGGCAAGTCACTTAACTTCTCTGTGCCTCTGTTGTCTCATCTGTAAAATCGGGATGAAGACTGTGAGCCCCAAGTGGGACAACCTGCTCATCTTGTATCCTCCCCAGTGCTTAGAACAGTGCATTGCACATAGCAAGCACTTAACAAACGCCATTATATTAATCCCTAGTTTACAGATGAGGGAACTGAGGCTCAGAGAAGTTAAGTGACTTGCCCAAAGTCACACAGCTGACAAGTGGCAGAGCCAGGATTAGAACCCATGACCTCTGACTCCCAAGCCCGTGCTCTTTCCACTGAACCACACTGCTTCTCCAAATGCAATTTAACAAAGAATAGAGGTAGATTCTTTCTGACCTAGGAAACCTAATGATAGAGATTCCTTAACAGGAAGTTCATTTTGGAGGAATCGTGCAGATACTGTTTGCTTTGCACACAGTAAGCGCTCAAAAAATTCATTTGAATGAATGAATACTATTTGGAGGGGCTACCATGCCCTGGGAGTCAATATTTTAATACTAGATTCTCCTGGTTCCATTTTAGGCTTCTAGAGGTTTAATAGATCATCACCACCCAACCTTTTTCTGCTGCTTAGTCAGTCATTCTTGAGGGTTTGAAATTAGTACCACTTGTTACCATTGGTGCCCCCTCTGGACTGTGAACTCATTGTGGGCAGGAATGTGTCTTTTTGTTGTCATATTGGACTCTCCCAAGTGCTTTGTACACAATAAGTGCTCAATAAATGACTGAACCTGTCCCTATATTTTTGACCAAGGCTATCAATCAAATACCATCATCATCATCATAGATCAATCCATGGAATTTGTTGACCACTTACTGTGTGATGATGGTGATGATGCTGGTATTTGTTAAGGGCTTACTATGTGCCACTGGGGTACAAGCTGGAGCTCACAGTCTTAACCCCCATTTTACAGATGAGGGAACTGAGAAGTGAGCTGAGAACCTAGATTGAGTGGGCAGTTTTAGTTTCAGCTTTATTGTGCTAATGTTCCGTGTTCATTCACTGCTGGAAAGCTGCTTCAACACCAGTCTGATAAAAAAGTTTTCTTTCCAAATACCACAGTCCCATCCTCTTCCCTCCCCACACCCCTGTTCCCCAGGGAAACCCAGTGGTTTAGATACGAAGTAAATCAACATCAAAGACAGAGTTTAAAATGAAATTATGAATGAATGGGTCTAGGTTGGGAAGGGCATTCCCACTGATACTGTCTTCTTGGGAAGCCCTAATATAAGCACAGCATTCAGATGAAGGCATTTATGAAGGCATCAAGCGCTTAGTACAGTGCTCTGCACATAGTAAGCGCTCAATAAATACGATTGATGATTTATGTTCTAGTAATTATTGAGTGCTTACTCTGTGTGCACATAGTTATTTATTTATTTATTAATTTGAATTAGTGTCTGTCTCCCCCTCTAGACTGTGAGCTCGTTGTGGTCAGGAATGTGTCTGTTGTTTCATAAATATATATACATATATTACACACACACACACACACACATATCTATCTATCTATCTATATATCTATATATAGGTATATATAGATATATATAATATCCTTCCTTCTGGTCTCACAACCCCAAAACCTTGGTGTCATCCTTGACTCCGGTCTCTCATTCACCCCACATAACCAATCCGTCACCAAAGCCTGCCTGTCTCACCTTCACAAAATTGCCAATACCCGCCCTTTCCTCTTCCAAACCGCTACCTTACTGGTTCAATCTCTCATCCTATCCCGATTGGATTACCGCATCAGCCTCCTTTCTGACCTCCTATCCTCCTGTCTCTCCCCACTTCAGTCCATACTTCTCTCCACGGCCCGGAATATCTTTCTACAGAAATGCTATGTCACCCCCCTTCTCAAACGTCTCCAGTGTTTGCCTATCAACCTCTGTAACAACCAAAAACTCCTCACTGTTGGCTTCAAAACTCTCCATCACCTTTCCCCCTCCTACCTCACCTACCTTTTTTTTCTACATCCTAGCCCACACATTCTGCTCCTCTAGTGCTAATCTCCTCACTGTGCCTTGTTCTCGCCTGTCCCGCTGTCGACCCCTGGCCCACATCCTACCTCTGGCCTGGAATGCCCTCCCTCCTCAAATCCACCAAGCAATCACATTTCCCCCCTTCAAAGCCCTACTGAAAGCTCACCTCCTCCAAGAGGGCTTCCCAGACTAAACCCCCTTTTCCTTATGTCTCCCTTCCCTCTGCATCTCCCTGACTCTCTCCCTTTGTTCTACCCCACTCTCACGGCCCCACAGCACTTTTGTATGTATGTACCTATCTATAATTCTGTTTATTTATACTGATGCCTGATTACTTGTTTTGATGTCTGTCTCCCCCCTTCTAGATTGTAAGCCTGGTGTGGGCAGGGATTGTCTCTCTTTATTGCTGAATTGTATTTTTCAAGCACTCTGTACAATGCTCTGCACACAATAAGCGCTCAATAAATATGATTGAATGAATGAATGAATATTATACACTCCCACACACTTAGTATAGTGCTTTACACACAGTAAGCACTCAATACGTACGATTGAATGAATGAGTGAAATGCACAGCATTGAGCTAGCTACTTGGGTGAGTATAATAAAGTTAGTAGACTTGATCCCACATAGACTATGAACCCCATGTGGGACAGGGACTGTATCCAACCTGATTAACTTAGTGCTTAGAACAGCACTTAACTTAGTGCTTAGAACAGTTTTTGGCCTATAGTGAGCACTTAGCAAATACCATAATCTCGATCATCATCATCTCTGTGCTCAAGGAATTTACAATATAGCAGGAGGGAGACAGACACTAAAATAAATTTCAGGGATGGGGAAGCAATTATTCTATTTATTTTATTTGGTTTATATGTTTTGTCATCTGTCTCCCCCTTCTAGACTGTGAGCCCGCTATTGGGTAGGGACCGTCTCTGTATGTTGCAAACTTGTACTTCCCAAGTGCTTAGTACAGTGCTCTGCACACAGTAAGCACTCAATAAATACGATTGAATGAATGAATGAAATGTTTCATTTTTGCTCCTTGCTGGAAAAAAATTCTCGGGGTCTCTTTGGAGTTGGATGACTTCTGTTGTGAACAGAACTTACTGTGAAGGATGGGAACTTGTCATCTAAGGATCTCTGGAGAGTTGATAAGGATGTCATTTCTAGAGGTAAAAAGGAGCCAGACGGTTGTTTCTGTACCCAATTGGCGTCAAAGAAATCTTAGTCTAAACACCTGGGCAGAGTGCCTATGCCTGGTGACTGTGTGGTTAGTTGGAAAGGGTGTCGTGTTTCCAAATGATCCTTCTATGCTCTAATCCCCCCGCTACAAAAGTTGAGGTTCCAAAGTCCAGTGTTTCCCTTGATAGGATCTCAAACCATCTGGACCAGAGCTGGTTCCTATGGCAGCCCCCTCAGCAGCAGATCCGAGGGGGATCAGGAGAGTGATGGGGTTGGGAAAGAAAGATGTTACGTTTTTGTTTCATTGGAAAGCAGCATGGCCCAATAACAAGCAACATGGTCTAATGACAAGAGCCTGGGTTTGGGAGTCAGAGGACGTGGGTTTTAATCCCAGCTCATTAGCCTTTTCAACCAACCGCAGACTCATAGATGAACTTCACCATTATTAAGGTCTTCTCTATATTTATACATAAGAAGCAGTGTATTAACTTTGTGCAGAAATACTCTGGGCATGTTACTCCCCTCCTCAAAAATCTCCAGTGGCTGCCTATCAACCTACGAATCAAGCAAAAACTCCTCACTCTTGGCTTCAAGGCTGTCCATCACCTCTTCCCCTCCTATCTCACCTCCCTTCACTCCTTCTCCAGCCCAGCCCGCACCCTCCGCTCCTCTGCCACTGCTCACCTCCTCACTGGGCCTCGTTCTCGCCTGTCCCGCAGACGACCCCTGGCCCACATCCTTCCCCTGGCCCGGAATGCCCTCCCTCCACACATCCGCCAAACTAGCTCTCTTTCTCCCTTCAAAGCCCTACTGAGAGCTCACCTCCTCCAGGAGGCCTTCCCAGACTGAGCCCCCCTTTTCCTTTCCTCCTCCCCATCCCCCCTGCCTTGCCTCCTTCCTCTCCCCACAGCACTTGTATATATTTGTACAAATTTATTATTCTATTTTACTTGTATACATTTACTATTCCATTTATTTTGTTAATGATGGGCATATAGCTTTAAATTGTATTTGTTCTGACAATTTTGACATCTGTCTTCATGTTTTGTTTTGTGTCTGTCTCCCCCTTCTAGACTGTGAGCCCGTTGTTGGGTAGGAACCGTCTCTATGTGTTGCCGACTTGTACTTCCCAAGCACTTAGTACACTGCTCTGCACACATTAAGTGCTCAATAAATACGACAATGAATGAATGAATGAATGAAAGAGCTTGGGCTGGGGAGTCAGAGGACATGGGTTCTAATCCCGGCTCTGCCACTTAATAATAATAGCATTTATTAAGTGCTTACTATGTGCAAAGCACTGTGTGACCTTCGGCAAATCGGTTCATTTTTCTGGGCCTCAGTTACTTCATCTTTAAAATAGGGATTAAGACTGTGAGCCCCATGTGGAACAGGGAGTGTGTCCAACTTGATTATCAGGTATCTACCCCAACACTGAGAAGGGTGCATGTCACATATTAAGTGCTAAATAAATACCATTATAATGATTATTGTTATTCTTAGCTTTATTTGAATAAGAGAATATTAAAATACTTGCAAATTGATTTTCCGAATGTGTTTACCAACTCTGTTATATTGGACTCTCCCAAGTGCTTAATATAGTTCTCTGCATACGGTAAGCACTCAATAAATACGATTGATTGACTGAGTGATTGATTGATATGTTTGACCCAAAGGGAGACCTGAGGTAGTTTCCACTTTTTTGTTCTTAAAAGGGGCAGCTCACACTCATGCGGTAAGCATGAAATTTTAGTTCACCTAGGATGAACAAGTACGTGCAAGTCTAAGTGAAGTTTGGTGTTTATAAAGCATTTGTGTTGGGACTGCTGGTTTTACAGGGAAGGGATTACTAACTGTGGTATTTAAGAGTTTGTTTTGTCCCAAGCACTGTATTAAGGGCTGGAGTAGATTTGAGACAATTAGGTGTGAAAAATGTGGCCAGATACAGTCTCTGACCGACATTGGGCTCACAGTCTAAACTGGAGGAAGAGCGATATTTAATCCCCATTTTACAGATGTGAGGAAAATGTGGTTCAGAGAAAAATAATAATAATAATGAGAAGCAGTATGGCTTAGTGGAAAAAGCACCAGCTTGGGAGTCAGAGGTGATGGGTTCTAATACCGGCTCTGCTACTTGTTAGGTGTGTTACTTTGGGCAAGTCACTTAACTTCTCTATGCTTCAGTTACCTCATCTGTAAAATGGGGATTAAGCCTATGAGTCCCGTGCGGGACACCCTGATTGCCTTGTCTCTACCCCAGTGCTTAGAACAGGGCTTGGCACATAGTAAGTGCTTAACAAATACCATTATTATTATTATTATCATTATTATTATTACTAATACTAATTAATACTACTACTGCTACTAATGATGGTATTTGTTAAGTGTCTACTTTGTGCTAGGTGCTGGAGTGGATACAAGCAAATCAAATTGGACACAGTCCCTGTCAATCAATCAATCGTATTTATTGAGCACTTACTGTGTGCAGAGCACTGTACTAAGCGCTTGTCCCATGTGGGGCTCACAGTCTCAATCCCCATTTTACAGATGAGGTAACTGAGGCCCAGAGAAGTGAAGTGACTTGCCCATGGTCACACAGTAGACAAGTGGTGGAGCTGGGATTAGAACCCATGCCGTTCTGACTCGCATGCCCATGCTCTATCCACTGCGCCAAGTGATTTGCCCAAGGTCAACCAGCAGGCAAGTGGCAGAAGCAGGACTAGAACCCAGATCCTCTGACTCCTAGGCCCTGCTCTTTCCATTAGGCCTCGCTGAGTTTCCTCCCTCTATTGTACTCTCCCAAGCAGTTGATACAGTGCTTTCCACATAGTTCACAATAATAATAATGGCATTTATTAAGTGCTTACTATGTGCAAAGCACTGTATTAAGTGCTGGGAAGGCTACAAGGTGATCAGGTTGTCCCATGGGGGCTCACAGTCTTAATCCCCATTTTACAGATGAGGGAACTGAGGCCCAGAGAAGTGAAGTGACTTGCCCAAAGTCACACAGCTGACAATTGGAGGAGCCGGGATTTGAACCCATGACCTCTGACTCCAAAGCCCATGCTCTTTCCACTGAGCCATGTCTGTAGATACTACTGATGATGGTGGTGGTTGGCATTTCAATCAATCAATGGTATTTACTGAGTGTATCCTGTGTGCAGAGCACTGTACTAACTGCTTGGGACAGTGTGACACAACAATATAACATACACATTCCCTGCCCTCAATAGGCTTACAGTGGTTAGCCTTTCAATCAAAATCAATCTTATTTATTGAGCCCTTACTGTGTGCAGAGCATTGTACTAAGTGCTTGGGACAGTACAGCACAACAGTAATAATGATAACAATAATAATGATGATAAATAAATAAAATAAATACATTTATAAAATAAATAAATAAAAATGATAATAACAGTACAACACAACAATAATAATGATGGTATTTTTTAAATGTGTACCATGTGCCAAGCACTGTTGTCACACGTGGGACTCCCAGTCCTAATTCCCATTTTACAGATGAGGTAACTGAGGCACAGAGAAGTTAAGTGACTTGCCCAAGGTCACACAGGGGCCTAGAGTTGGAGCCGGGATTAGAAACCATGACCTCTGACTCTCAAGCCCCTGCTCTGGCTACTAAGCCATGCTGCTTCATCATAAAGCACATTCAGTTCTCCTACCCAGGGGAATTGTCATCTAATCCCCATGTTAAGGGAAACAATGCTGTCCCATACCATGTTTTCCCTGTTGACCTGTATCTAAGCTGATTTGCGTCATTAAAAAACCCCAGATATTTTGAAAGAACTGAGTGATCAGGTCACTTGAGGGCAGTTAAGTTCATTGCTGCCAATAAAAGCATCCCATAGAGCTGGGAGAATTAATTCCCAAACTAATCAGGGAATAAACTGAAGCCCTGGGAGAATTGGACACATTCAAATGAATTCTACGAACTGTACCAGATTTGCGTTTGAAGAAGCACTTCTTTCCCTGTCACTCTGTTCCAGAAGGGAGAGTCCCGTTTTAAGGATTTAAAGTTAAGGTTTAAGGTGTCTTGTCTTAATTTTTAATTTTTTATGTTCAATCATATTTATCGAGTGCTTACTATGTGCAGGGCACTGTACTAATAGCTCAGGAAAGTACACTACAGCAATAGAGACAATCCTTGCCCATGTCTTTGCAAACCAGTTCCCTTCTCCATACTCTTCAGCCCTTCTTGCTTTCATCTGATAGATTGCTGAAGAAATCTTTCTCCCTAAATCAGGCCCCCCATTTACCCATGCTACATCAATTGATCAATCAGTGATATTTACTGAGCACCACTGGGTGCAGACAACTGTACTATGCACTTGGGAGTAAAATATAACGAAGTTGGTAGACACAGTCCCTGCCCACAGTGAGCTTATAGTCTAGAGAAGCAGCATGGCTCAGTGGAAAGAGCCCGGGCTTTGGAGTCAGAGGTCATGGGTTCTCTGTCTTCCCCTTTTAGACTGTGAGCCCACTGTTGGGTAGGGACTGTCTCTATATGTTGCCAATTTGTATTTCCCAAGCGCTTAGTACAGTGCTCTGCACATAGTAAGTGCTCAATAAATATGATTGATGATGATGATGGGTTCGAATCCCGTCTCCACCAATTGTCAGCTGTGTGACTTTGGACAAGCCACTTCACTTCTCTGGGCCTCAGTTAACTCATCTGTAAAATGGGGATTAAGACTGTGAGCCCCACATGGGACAACCTGATCACCTTGTAACCTCCCCAGCGCTTAGAACAGTGCTTTGCACATAGTAAGCGCTTAATAGATGCCATCATCATTATTATTATTATTAGAGAGAGCGGTAGAGATTAATATAAATGAATTATAAATATGGACATAAATGCTGTGGGTCTGGGAGAGGGGTGAATAAAGGGTACTGGTCTAAGGGCCAAGACAAATCCTACTTGCTCCTCATTTCAAATCTCTTTTTTAATTAGCGGGGCCCATCGCCTGTTTTGCAGTGGAGACCTCATTTTCAGATGAACTTTCCCCCCCCATTCAGCACACATAGCAGATAGAGCATAGAGAAGCAGCGTGGTTCAGTGGAAAGAGCAAGGGCTTTGGAGTCAGAGGTCATGGGTTCGAATCCTAACTCCGCCACATGTCTGCTGTGTGACCTTGGGCAAGGCACTTAACTTCTCTGAGCCTCAGTTACCTCATCTGGAAAATGGGGTTTAAGATGGTGAGCCCCACGTGGGACAACCTGATCACCTTGTATCTCCCCAGTGCTTAGAACAGTGTTTTGTACAAAGTAAGCACTTAACAAATGCCATTATCATCATCACAGGTCTGGGAGTCCGAAGGACCTGGTTTTTAATCCAAGCTCTGTCACTTGTCTGCTGTGTTACCTTGGATAAGTCACTTAACTTCTTTGTGCCCCAGTGATCTCATCTGTAAAATGGGGATTCAGATTGTGAGGCCCCAGGGGGACAGGGACTGTATTCATCCCGATTGACTCGTATCTACCCCAGCGCTTAGTACAGTGCCTGTCACAGAGTAAGCACTTAACAATTACCAAAATTATTATTATTATTCTCACTGGGCTCCACTGCTGCCTCTCGTTGACTTTTCTGTCCCCAACAGCTCCTGCTATTTACCAGGTCTCCTTTACCTGAGATTCTGTATTGCTTCTGGATTTAAGGGTGTGTATGATAGTGTCAGGGGTGGGAGCAAGCCACAGTTGTGCAGGACATATGTAAGGTGTTCTTTGTATTTTTCCTGAGATGAAGTGCTGTTCACCCCACATGAGATCAACCAGGGGATCTTAGTTAATCGGAGAAAGCAGTTTGGCTTAGCAGAAAGAGCACATTTGCCTGCTGGGTGACCTTGGGCAAGTCACTTACTGCCTCAGTTACCTCATCTGTAAAAGGGGAATGACATCAGTCAATCAATGGTATACTTGGAGTGCTTGCTGTGTGCAGAGCACTGTACTAAGCAGTTGGGAGAGTCCAATACAACAGAGTTGGTAGATATAATCCTGGCCCACAAGGAGTTTACAGTCTAGAGGGACTCAGACTGTGAGCTCCATATGGGACAGGGACTGTATCTACCTTGATTAGTACAGTGCTTGGCACAAATGAAATGCTTAACAAGTACCATTATAAAAAAAAAAACAAATCAAAGGAGAGTCTGAGCCTACTTTATCCAATGGTCCAGGCTTGTGATTCATTCATTCATTCAGTTGTATTCGTTGAGTGTTTACAGTGTGCAGAGCACTGTACTAAGCTCTTGGGAGAGTACAATATAAAAATAAACAGACCCATTCCCTGCCCATAATGAGGTTACAGTCTAGACTTGGTCTAGTCATATTATTGCCATATTGAGGCACAAGGTGTAGACTGTACCTCCCCCAGGGCTTAGAACAGTGTTTGACACACAATAAGCACTTAACAAATATCACTTTTTTAAAAAGTGCCTAGAATGTCAGCTCCTAGAGGGCATAAAATGGGCCTTTTCTTTGCTTTTAACACATACAGTATCTACAAAAAAGCGGTGTGGCTCAGAAGAAAATACGTGGACCTCCTGAGAGTCAGAAGTCGCGGGTTCAGATCCCAGCTCTAAACTTCTCAGTGCCTCAGTTTCCTCAACCGTAGAGGAGCAGCATGGCCTCGTGGCAAGAGCACGTGCTTGGGAGTCAGAGGTCGTGGGTTTTAATCCCGGTTTCATCACTTGTCTGCTGTGTGACCTTAAGCAACTCACATAACTTCTCTGTGCCTCAATTACCTCATCTGTAAAATGGGGATTGAGACTGTGAGCCCCACGTGGGGCAATCTGATTACCTTGTATTTACCCCAGTGCTTAGAACAGTGTTTGGCTCATAATAAGCACTTAAATACTATTATTATTATTACTGGGATAACAACATCTGCTTCCTCCTACCTCTTTGTGAGGGCAAAATAAGATAAATAATGTGAAAGCATGTGAAAGTGGGAAATATAAACTTGCTCAGGGGAAGCAGCATGGCTCATTGGTAAGAGGACGGGCTGTGGAGTCAGAGGCCATGGGTTCAAATCGCGACTCCGCCAATTGTCAGCTGTGTGACTTTGGGCAAATCACTTCACTTCTCTGTGCCTCAGTTACCTCATCTGTAAAATGGGGATTAAGACTGTGAGCCCCCTGTGGGACAACCTGACCACCTTGTAACCTCCCCAGTGCTTAGAACAGTGCGTTGCACATAGTAAGCACTTCATTAATGCCATCATTATTATTATTATTATTGATAGAAATTCAAGCTATTGCCATCGGGAGGTTCGATAAGTATTGGTGAAGGGAAAGAGAGAAGCTACTTATCTGGTTGTTTAAGAATTCAGTACACTACCTCTTAGAGGGGTGAGGGAAAGGGGAATTGGAAGAAAGAGAAGCTTCCATGGAGAGAGGCTGCTTTTCATTAAAATTTGTTCTGTTTCCAGTCTCTGAATCCATGATTTGTACAAATGGATACATAGATAATTAAATCACTATTGCTGTTTCCTTGTCTATGTCACAGAATCAATAGAAGCCATAGCTGACTCCGATTTTTCACCCTAATTGTATTGACAATCTCTGGTGCATTTTTTTGAGGGGGTCAGGATTTTGTGAGAAGAGGGAATTCAGCACTCATTTTTGCCATTTGGGCTAATTTCTGTATCCACACCTTTCCTCCTTCAGGTGACTCTTGCTGAGTCAGGTGAACTAGCCAGGTTTCAAAGCCTGATTTAAAAAGATCCTCCATCCACCCACATGAGCACTCCACATTAATAGAGTTTCTTGATTCCGTATCAACTCTGAGTTTTGGCTCAACCATCATCACCTTCATACCAGTCTCTAGGATTTTAAGAAGTGGAAAATCTTTTGTGATTTTTGCAGCATGATAGAGAAGCAGCGTGGCTTTGCGGATGGAGAACGGGCCAGGGAATCACAAGGACCTGGGTTCTATTCAGTTCTGCCACTTTGCTGTGTCACCTTGGGCAAGTCACTTCCCTTCTCTGTGCCTCAGTTATCTGTAAAATGGGGATTTAACACTGTGAGCCCCAGGTAGGACATGGACTGTGTCCAAACTAATTAACTTGTATCCATCCCAGTGCTTAGTACAGTGCCTGGCACATAGTTAGTGCTTAACAAATACCATTAAAAAAACCTTCAGTAAGTTTTTTTCCAGGTCCCAGGCTCTGAATGTGAGATAAATGCAAGATAATTAAGTAGGAGGCAGTCCCTGTCCCACATGGGATTCACAAGATAACCTGAATGGAAACAACAGGTATTTTATCCCTGTTTTATAAGTAAGGAAGCTGACACAGAGAGGTTAAATGATTTGCCCAAGATTGTAGAGCAGGCAAGTGTCAGAGGGACTAGAACCCAGATAAGGATTGTCTCTCTTTATTGCTGAATTATACTTTCCAAGTGCTTACTACAGTGGTCTGCACATAGTAAGAGCTCAATAAATACGATTGAATGAATGAATGAATGAGCTCACTGTGGGCAGGGAATGTGCCTGTTATATTGTTGTGTTCTACTCTCCTAAGTGCTTAGTACAATGGTCTGCATGCAGTAAACAGTAAATATGATTGATTGCTTGATAGGTGTCCCGACTTCCAATCTGGTGCTCTTTCCACTAGACTAGAAGTCTTGTGGCTTCTTGGGACATAATTGGCTATTCATTCATTCATTCATTCAATTGTATTTATTGAATGCTCACTGTGTGCAGAGCACTGTACTAAGCGCTTGGGAAGTACAAGTTGACAACATATAGAGACGGTCCCTACCCAACAGTGGGCTCACAGTCTAGAAGGGGGAGACAGACAACAAAACAAAACATATTAACAAAATAAAATAAATAGAATAAATGTGTACAAGTAAAATAAATAAATAAATAGAGTAATAAATATGTACAAACATATATATATATATAGCCAGTTCTGAGTGTGTTCACTTTGTGATGTGATAATATTAATAATAACTGTGGGGATTGACAAGCCCTTACAATGAGCCAAGCTTTGAATAAAAACTGAAGTAGACATAAAATGTTCAAGTTGAACAGAGTTCCTGACCAATATGGAGCTCACAGGCCCAGTTGAAGGGACAATATCTATTAATCCCCTTTAAACAGGTACTCACTATTCCTTGACCTTGCCTATTTCACTGCTGACCTCTTGCCCACATCCTCCCTCTGTCCTAGAACTCCATCCCCCTTCATATAATAATAATAATAATAATAATAATAATAATAATAGTACTTTTTAAGCATTTACCGTGTGCCAGGCACTGTACTAAGTACTGGGGTGGATACAAGCAAATTGGGCTGGACACAGTCCCTGTCCCACATAGGGCTCACAGAGTCAATCCCCATTATACAGATAAAGTGACTGAGGCACAGAGAAGTGATGTGACTTGCCCAAGGCTGCGCAGCAGATAAGTGGCAGAGCTGGGATTAGAACCCACAACCTTCTGACGCCCATGCCTGTGCTCTATCCACTACACCGTGCTTCTTCAGCGTGGCTCACTGAAAAGAGCCCAGGCTTTGGAGTCAGAGGTCATCAGTTTAAATCCTGGCTCCGCCACTTGTCAACTGTGTGACTTTGGGCAAGTCACTTCACTTCTCTGAGCCTCAGTTCCCTCATCTGTAAAATGGGGATTAAGACTGTGAGCCCCATGTGGGTCAACTTGATCACCTTGTAAACTCCCCAGTGCTTAGAACAGTGCCTTGTACCTAGTAAGCACTTAATAAATGCCATCATCATCATCATTATTATTATTATCTACTACAGGCCATCACCCTCAACACACAGCCCTCAATAAATACCACTGATTTGATTGATCTACTTTATGGATGAGGAAACTGAGTCCCAGAGGAGTTGTGACTTGTGATGAACTTGAATCTACCCCAGGGTTTTGAACGATGCTGGACACATAGTAAGCTTTTAATAAATACTACTGTTATTACTATTATTATTACCCAAGTGGTAGAGCCAGGATTAAAACCCAGGCCCTGTGACTCCCAGCCCATGCCCTTTCAAATAGTCCATGCTGCTTCTCCACAAGCTCAAACTCTACAGGAAAAAGGAAGTGGTTTGCAATGTGAGGCAGCTGTTTCTGTAGAAGCACCTGGGTTATTCAGGCCGGGAAATTCACCAGGGAATCCCTGGAAGGAAGGCTTCCAAGCGATGGAGTTGGAGAAGTGCAGTGTGGTCTTGTAGAAAGAGCACAGGCTTGGAAGTCAGAAGGACGTGGGTTCTAATCCCGGCTCCACCACTTGTCTGCTCTGTGAACTTGGGTAAGTCTGAGTTCCAGACTGAGCCCCCTTTTTTCCTCTCCTCCTCATCATCCCCCCCGCCCTACCTCCTTCCCCTCCCCACAGCACCTGTATATATGTTTGTACAGATTTATTACTCTATTTTACTTGTACAGATTTACTATTCTATTTTGTTAATGATGTGTATCTAGCTTTATTTTTATTTATTCTGGTGATTTGACATCTGTCCACATGTTTTGTTGTCTGTCTCCCCGTTCTAGAC
This sequence comes from Tachyglossus aculeatus, assembly GCF_015852505.1. Classification (NCBI taxonomy): domain Eukaryota; kingdom Metazoa; phylum Chordata; class Mammalia; order Monotremata; family Tachyglossidae; genus Tachyglossus; species Tachyglossus aculeatus. The sequence continues at coordinate 23,905,638 of NC_052066.1, read as the reverse complement.
TGTGAGCCCATTGTTGGGTAGGGATCGTCTCTATATGTTGCCAACATGTACTTCCCAAGCGCTTAGTACAGTGCTCTGCACACAGTAAGCGCTCAATAAATACGATTGAATGAATGAATGAATAAGTCACTTCATTCTCTGCTCCTCAGTTATCTCATCTGTCAAATGAGGATTAGACTGCGAGTCCCATGTTGGACAGAGACTCTGTCCAACCCGATGTGTTTTTATTTACCCCAGCACTTGGTACATTACCTGGCACATAAGTGCTTAACGAATACACAATTATTATTATTATCACCTAGACTGTGACCTCATGCGGGACAGGGATTGTGTCCAACTTGATAAACTTGTATCTAGCCCTGTGCTTAGATCAGTGCTTGGCATAGAATAAGCACTTATCAAATACCATAATTAATTAATAGATTAATTCATTCCTCCCTGGACACAGACTTGACCCTGAATGACCTTTCAGGATTAGCTCCTCCATCTCAGGGAGCCAATACAGCTCTGATCAGCTTACCCAGAGCAGGGCACCATAGAAAGGGGGCAACGTTACCATCTGTGGATTGCCCTTTGGTGAGATGAGGGTAATGGACTCTGGTAACAAAAACCTTTTGCTATCAAGAAAACAACCTGCTTGGTTTGTATTGTTCTACGTACCATTATTTGTTCTTATTGTAGCCTCCTATTTCTTATTAATGTAATTAAGTTTTAGAGCAAATTTAACCAAAATAGTCTTTGGAAGGCCAAGTGACTCGACTTAGATTAGCATATTTTGGTCATATAATCAGGAGGACTAATTCTCTGGAGAAAACACTAATGCTAGGAAAGGTCCAGGGAAAACATAGAAAAGGCAGACGGGAAGCTGGATGGCTAGAGACCATAACAATGGTAATGGAAGAACCATTAGAAAAGTTGAGGATTATGGCAGAGGACAGGATGTTCTAGAAAAAGTATATCCATGGAGTGAGTTGCTATGAATCGGAAATGACTCGATGGAACTTAATAATAATAATAATAATAATAATAAACCATTATTTACACCATACAGATTTAGATCAAAAATGGATCTTTCTACTAGTTTGGTAAATTATGCCTGCCTGGGGTTGACTTGGTCTAAACCTTCCTTGTTCTCTCAAGATGTCTTGAATAACCATAATAATAATAATGGTGATGGTATTTGTAAGCATTTACTACTATGTGTCAAACATTGTTCTAAGCTCTGGGGTAGATACAGGCTAATAATAATAATAACAATAATAGCATTTATTAAGCGCTTACTATGTGCAAAGCACTGTTCTAAGCACTGGGGAGGTTACAAGGTGATCAGGTTGTCCCACGTGGGGCTCACAGTCTTAATCCCCATTTTACAGATGAGGTAACTGAGGCACAGAGAAGTTGTGACTTTCCCAGAGTCACACAGCTGACAATTGGTGGAGCCGGGATTTGAACCCATGACCTCTTACTCCAAAGCCCGTGCTCTTTCCACTGAGCCACGCTGCTTCTCTGTTCTGCTTCTCTGTTTCTAATCAGGTTCATTCATTCAATCATATTTATTGAGCGCCTACTGTGTACAGACCACTGTACTAAGCGCTTGGGAAATACAAGTTGATGACATATAGAGACTGTCCCTACCCAACAACGGGCTCACGGTCTAGAAGTCTAGGTTGAACACAGTCCCCGTTCCACATGGGAAACATGGTCTTAGTCTTCAATTTACAGATGAGGTAACTGAGGCACAGAGAAGTGAAGTAACGCCCAAAGTTGCACAGCAGACAAGTGGTGGAGCTGGGATTAGAACTCATGACCTTCTGAATCCCAGGCCCATACTCTATCCATTAGGCCATGCCGTTTGAAGAGAAGAGAGAAAGAAACAAAAGTTTAGTTTAGACACGCTCCTTCAAACTTGAGTCAGAGTAATAACAGCGATGATAGTCATGGCATTTGTTAAGGACTTATTGTGTACCAAGCACTGTGCTAAGAGCTGGAGTGGATAGATACAAGGAAATCAGGTTGGACACAGTTCTTGTCCCACATGGGACTCCTGGTAGGACAGTGAACTAGTATTTTATCCTTATTTTACGTGATATGAAGTCACAAAGCAGACGAGTGGCAGAGTTAGGTTTAGAACCCACGTCTTGTAACTTCCAGGTCTGTGATCTTTCCACTAGGCCATACTGCTTCTCTGAGAGAAGACAAAGAGACCTGCCAGAAAGCAGAAATACCAACAAGGCCAAAACAAAGCCAGCCTCAGGAACTTCACAGAAGGGAAAAAAGTTCAGAAACGGTGATTTTTATGGAAGTACAGCTCAGAAGGACTTTGGTCTATTCAGTTTCATACATGTTTACGGATTTAATATCAACATCATTAGAAGCAGCATAGTCAGGCAGGACTGGAAGTCAAGAAACCTGTAATCTAATCCCAGTTCTGCCATTTGCCTGCAGTGGGACCTTGGTCAAATTATGTAAATTCTCTCGCCTCAGTTTTCTCATCATCTAAAATGGGGTCTAAATATGTGTTTGCCCTCACTTTTAGACTGTGATCCCCAAGTTTCTGATCTGATTGCATTGATCAATCCCAAAGCTTAGTGCAGTAACTTAGTAAGTGCTTTGCAATACCATTAATATTATTATTATTTTTGTTCTTCATATTTTTGAACCCGAAGAACAATCTCACAAACACAACCCGGCTCTACCACTTGTCTGCTGTGTGATCATGGGCAAGTCATTTCACTTCTTTCGGCCTCAGTTACCTCATCTGTAAAATGGGAATATGAGACTGTGAGCTTCATGTAGGACAGGGACTGTGTCCAACCCCATTTGCTGGTATCCACTACAGGGCTTAGTAGAGTGCCGGGAATATAGTATTCATTCATTAATTCATTCATTCAATTGTATTTATTGAGCGCTTACTGTGTGCAGAGCACTGTACTAAGCCCTTGGAAAGTACAATTCAGCAACAAATAGAGACACTCCCTACATAACAGTGGGCTCACAGCCTAGAAGGCACTTAACAAATACTATAATTATTATTTTTAATTCTACAGACATACATGTTTATACATATAATAATAATGATGGTATTAAGCCCTTACTATGTGCAATGCACTGTTCTAAGCACTGGGGAGGTTACAAGGTGGTCAGGTTGTCCCACGGGGGGCTCACAGTTTTAATCCCCATTTTACAGATGAGGTAACTGAGGCACAGAGAAGTGAAGTGACTTGCCCAAAGTCACACAGCTGACAGTTGATGGAGCCGTGATTTGAACCCATGACCTCTGACTCCAAAGCCCGTGCTCTTTACACTGAGCCACGCTGCTTCTCAGTAATACTAATGTCCCCAGTGATAATTCCTTTTATAAGAGGAGCTGTCCTAGCGTCAGTGAGCTAGCAGGTTATTCTCGTGTGTTTTCATGTTGAACCACTGATATGGCAATGAGCACCATGAAGTCAGCTTGTTGGCAAATAGTAATCAGAGGCATAGCCTAGTGAAAAGAGCCCCAGCCTGGGTGAGTCAGGAGGCCTGGGTTCTAATCCCATCTCTGTCATTTGCCTGCCTAGTGACCTTGTCATGTCACTTAACTGCTCTCAGGCTCAGTTTCTTCATCTGTAAAATGGGCATTAGAGTATCTCTTCTCTCTCCCTCTTAGACTGTGAGCCCCATGTGGGACAGGGACTGGGTCCAATCTGTTTATTTTGTACCAATTCCTCATTTAGTACACCGCTCATCACATGTTAAATGCTTAACAATTTTCTTGCTCTTATTAATAATAAAGATAATATGTAATAATAATAATAAAAAGTTGGGACTGGCATAAAAGCCCAGAGGCCATTCACGTTATTGAACATGGATCAAGTGGAGTAGCAGCAGTAATTACAGAAAGGTTTTTTCTGCAAATCTTAAAAGTGCAGCAGCAGGTATCCCATTGTTTGGGAATAGTAAGCGACATTGTCGAATACGTCAAAGAGGATGATAGTCTGGATTTCTTTCAGTGGAGATTGAGGCAACTTTCAGTTACAAAACCCCGACTTTATTGAAAATACTAAAAGAGAAAAGATTAGATTAGGATAAATAGAGTGACAGTTTATGGGAAATTCAGAAGAAATGTTTGGGTATTGTAGGAAGATTGAAACGGGAGAGTGAAAAGCATCCATTAATGTCAGATTTTTTTTAAGAAAATGTAGAAGAATGCTAAAAGCTTCATCCGAGGGCCACTCAATTTCATAGATAGATAAGACCAAGTTTTCAGGTAGGAGCTGGCAAAGTTTACACCAGCCCTACCTTAGCAATATTCACCCACTCTGTTCAAGCCTCACTCAATCCCTCCTCTTTGGTGACTTAGTAAGAAAGCAGAGTCGCTTAGTGAAAAGAGCCCAGGCCTGGGAGTCCTACTCCCAGCTCTGCCACTTACCTGCTGTGTGTGACCTTGGGCAAGTCACTTATCTTCTTTTACTTTAGTTTCTTCATCTGTAAAATGGAACTTAGATACTTGTTCCCCCTTCCCCTTGGACTGTGAACCCCATGAGGGACAAGGATTGCATTCAACTTGATTATCTTGTATCTTACCTTAGTGCTTAGTACCATGTTTGGAACACAATAGTACTTAACAAGGATAACAATTATTAATTCACCAATAATACTTGTTCAGGGACTATTGCATGCAGAGCATTTTTCTAAGAACATGGGTGATTCCACTAGAGATTAAAGATATAATTTCTGCCATCAAAGGGTTTACAATCCAATGATAAAACAAACCAGGTCCTTGCTGGTACCGGGAACAAACGCAACGAGTCCCCTTGCTCTATTATGTCAAACACACTTCTCTGGAAACCAACCAAAGAGAACATAGAAAGGTGAAAAGGAGCAAATTCAATTTCTCTTAAAGCTGGTACCTGATTTCTTTGGTCTTGGACACCCAGGTCTTTGCTGATTTAACTGCCTGGCATAGAGGGTAGCAACAGCTTGTAGGCCAAAGTTTACTTAATAATAATAATAGTAATATAATTGTGGTATTTAAGTGTTTATGATGTGCCAGGTACTATACTAAACACTGGGTTGGATCAAATAAATTTCATTAGACACAGACCCTGCCCCATATGGAGCTCACAGTTTTAATCCCCCTTTTAAAGATGAAGTAAACGAAGCACAGAGAAGTGAAGTGAATTGCCTAAAGTCACACAGCAGGCAAATGACAGAACTGGGATTAGAACCCAGGTCCTTCCTACTCCCAGGCCTGGGCTCTATCCCTTAGGCCACGCTGCTCCTCACAGCATGTCTGTCTTCCCCTGAAGACTGTAACTCCTTGAGGGCAGGAATTGAGTCTACCAACTCCGTTATATTGTACCTTCCCAAGAACTTAGTAAGGTACTCTGCACACAGAAATCGCTAAATAAATAAATACATAGATTAGTTAGGGATTTCAAAAACTCTTTAACCACTTAGGAGTCAGGATAGTATTCAGTGGAAGAGCCAGGAAAGAAAGTGTCTAATGAGGTTTCCAGACAGTTTGGCGCTTCCAGGGGAGAGACCAGTGAATCATGAGAATATTTAATTTGGCTCTTGTGCAAGTATTTCAGAGGGTGACTGGGGAGCAGCATGGCCCAGGCCTGGGACTCAGAAGGACCTGGGTTCTAATACTGTCTCTGCTGCTCTGTGACCTTGGGAAAGTCACTTCACTTCTCTGTTCCTCAGTTACCTCATCTGTAATGTGGGGATTGAGACTGTGAGCCTCACCTGGGACAGGGACTGTGTCCAACCCAATTTGTTTGTATCCACCTTAGTGCTTAGTACAGTTCCTGGCACATAGTACGTGCTTTAAAAATGCCACAATTATTATTATTATTGCCATTATTAATAACAATGTTGGTTTATTCATTCAATTATATTAAGCACTTACTGTGTGCAGAGCATTGTTCTAAGTGCTTGGGAAAATAAAATACAATAATAAACAGTGACATTCCCGGCCCACAATGAGCTCACAGCCTAGAAGGGGGAGACAAACATCAACACAAATAAATAAAATTACAGATATATACATAAGTGCTGTGGGGCTGGTGGGTCGGTGGAGGGAGAGTAAAGGGAGCAAGTGAGGGTGATACCGAATGGAGTGGGAGATGGGGGAAAGTGGGGTTTATTCTGGGAAGGCTTCTTGGAGGAGATGTGCCTTCAATAAGGCTTTGAAGCAGGGGAAAGTAATTGTCAGATTTGAGAAGGGAGGGCATTTCAGGCCAGAGGCAGGACCTGGGCCAGGGGTCAATGGCAAGACAGGAGAGATTCGGGCCCAGTGAGAAGGTGAGCACTAGAGGAGCAAAGTGTGCAGGCTGGGTTGTAGAAGGAGAGAAGCAAAGTGAGGTAGGAGAGGGGCAAGGTGGTGGACTACTTTAAAGCTAATAGTGAGGAATTTTTGTTTGAAAGGAAGGTGGATGGGCAACCACTAGAGATTTTTGAGGGGGGGGTGGGGGGGTGACATGTCCTGAACGTTTGTGTAGAAAAACAATTCGGGCAGCAGAGTGAAGTATTGATTGGAGTTGGGAGAGATGGAGGCTGATGCAGTAATCTAGGAGGGATAGGATGAGTGATTTTATTAATGTGGTAGCAGTTTGGATGAAAAGGAAAGGGTAAATTTTAGTGATGTTGTGAAGGTGCGACTGACAAGATTTGGTGATGGGTTGAATGAGAGAGAGGATTCAAGGATCATGTCAAGTTTCCAGGCTTGTGAGACAGGAAGGATGGCGGTGCTGTCTATAGTGATGGGAGAGTCAGGAAGAAGGCAGGATTTGGGTGGGAAGATAAGGAGTTCTGTTTGGGACATGTTAAGTTTGAGGTGATGGGAGGATATCCAAATAGAGATGTATTGAAGGCAGGAGGAGATGCAAGCCTGGAGAGAGGGAGAGAGATCAGGGTATCATCTGTGAGGCCGTTGTTGGGTAGGGACCATCTCTATATTTTGCCAGTTTGTACTTCCCGGCTCATACTCTGTCCTAATCCTCCTCGACCTCTCAGCTGCCTTTGACACTGTGGACCACCCCCTTCTCCTCAACACGTTATCTGACCTTGGCTTCACAGACTCCGTCCTCTCCTGGTTCTCCTCTTATCTCTCCGGTCGTTCTTTCTCAGTCTCTTTTGCAGGCTCCTCCTCCCCCTCCCATCCTCTTACTGTGGGGGTTCCCCAAGGTTCAGTGCTTGGTCCCCTTCTGTTCTCAATCTACACTCACTCCCTTGGTGACCTCATTCGCTCCCACGGCTTCAACTATCATCTCTACGCTGATGACACCCAGATCTACATCTCTGCCCCTGCTCTCTCCCCCTCCCTCCAGGCTCGCATCTCCTCCTGCCTTCAGGACATCTCCATCTGGATGTCCGCCCGCCACCTAAAGCTCAACATGTCGAAGACTGAGCTCCTTGTCTTCCCTCCCAAACCTTGTCCTCTCCCTGACTTTCCCATCTCTGTTGACGACACTACCATCCTTCCCGTCTCACAAGCCCGCAACCTTGGTGTCATCTTCGACTCCGCTCTCTCATTCACCCCTCACATCCAAGCCGTCACCAAAACCTGCCGGTCTCAGCTCCGCAACATTGCCAAGATCCGCCCTTTCCTCTCCATCCAAACCGCTACCCTGCTAATTCAAGCTCTCATCCTATCCCGTCTGGACTACTGCACTAGCCTTCTCTCTGATCTCCCATCCTCGTGTCTCTCTCCACTTCAATCCATACTTCATGCTGCTGCCCGGATTATCTTTGTCCAGAAACGCTCTGGACATATTACTCCCCTCCTCAAAAACCTCCAATGGCTACCGATCAATCTGCGCATCAAGCAGAAACTCCTCACCCTGGGCTTCAAGGCTCTCCATCACCTCGCCCCCTCCTACCTCACCTCCCTTCTCTCCTTCTACTGCCCAGCCCGCACCCTCCGCTCCTCCACCACTAATCTCCTCACTGTACCTCGCTCTCGCCTGTCCCGCCATCGACCCCCGGCCCACGTCATCCCCCGGGCCTGGAATGCCCTCCCTCTGCCCATCCGCCAAGCTAGCTCTCTTCTTCCCTTCAAGGCCCTGCTGAGAGCTCACCTCCTCCAGGAGGCCTTCCCAGACTGAGCCCCTTCTTTCCTGTCCCCCTCGTCCCCCTCTCCATCCCCCCGTCTTACCTCCTTCCCTTCCCCACAGCACCTGTATATATGTATATATGGTTGTACATATTTATTACTCTATTTATTTATTTATTTATTTATTTTACTTGTACATTTCTATCCTACTTATTTTATTTTGTTGGTATGTTTGGTTCAGTTCTCTGTCTCCCCCTTTTAGACTGTGAGCCCACTGTTGGGTAGGGACTGTCTTTATGTGATGCCAATTTGTACTTCCCAAGCGCTTAGTACAGTGCTCTGCACATAGTAAGCGCTCAATAAATACGATTGATTGATTCCCAAGTGCTTAGTCCAGTGCTCTGCACATAGTAAGCACTCAATAAATATGATTGAATGAATGAATGAATGAATCTGCATAGAGGTGGTAGTTGAAGCCATAGGAGGAAATAAGTTCTCCAAGGGAGTGAGAGTAGAAGGAGAATAGAAGGGTACCCAGAACTGAACCTTGAGAGACCCCCACAGTTAGGAGGTGGGAAGCAGAGGAGGAACCCATGAAGGAGACTGAGAATAAACGACCAGACAGATGAGGCGAACCAGGAGAGGACAGAGTCAGTGAAGTCAAGGTTGGATAGCATTTCCAGGAGAAGGACGTGGTCCACAGTGTCGAAGGCAGCTGAGAGATCAAGGAGGATTAGAATGGAGTAGAAGCTGTTATGCTCAGCTAGCTGGAGAGCTGCCTCCTTACCATTTTTCACAGCATGGTCTAGCGGCTAGAGCAGGGGCCTGGGAGTTAGAAGGACCTCAGCTCTAAGCCCAGCTCCACCGCTGTGTGACTTTGGGCAAGTCACCTCAATTTTCTGTGCCTCAGTTCCTCATATGTAAAAAGGGGATTATGAGTGGAGCCCTACTGTGGGACAGGGACTGTGTCCAAACTGATTATTTTGTATCTACCCCAGACTTAGAATATGTCGTGGCACATAGTATGCATTTAACAAATAACAAATACTGTTCCAGCCTCCTGTCTCTCCCAACTCCAGTCCATATTTCACTCTGCTGCCCGGATCATTTTTCTACAAAAACATTCAGGCCATGTCTCTTCCTTTTCAAGAGCCTCCCGTGGTTGCCTGTCCACCTCTGCATCAAACAGAAACTCTCACCATCAGCTTTAAAGCACTCCATCAGCTTGCCCCCTCCTACCTCACCTCACTACTCTCCTGCAACCCAGCCTCACGCTTCGCTCCTCTACTGCCAGCCTACTCCTTGTACCACATATTTGTCTATCTCTCTGCCAACTTCTTGCCCACATTCTGCCGAGAATGGTGTCCCTCATATCTAGCAGACAATTACTCTCCCCCTCTTCAAAGCCTTACTTCAGGCTTGTCTCCTCCAAGAGGCCTTCCCTGGCTAAGCCGTCCTTTCCTCTCCTCCTACTTCCTATTTTTATCTACCCCAGCACTTAGAACAGTGCTGATCACATAGTAAGCTCTTAACAAATGCCCAATTATTGTTATTATTATTGATTAATCAATTTATGTTAAAAAAACTTGGTTTGGAGCAACAAGGGAATGCTGACGTGAATCTGAATGCCGAACTGAAGTGGAAAAGAGTGACCCTCCTGTGTTGGGATGGAGCAGTGTAATACCTAGTGAAAAGGACATTAGTGCAGTTCTCTCCACAGAGTAAAAATTCAATAACTACGATTGGTTGATTGATAAGGGGTTTGGAAGCCTCGGCTCTAGTCCTAGTTCTGCCACTGATTTGCTGGTGACCACACACAATTCAATTAAACCATTTACATCCCAGTTTTCCTCCTTTAAAATTGAGAACGAATACTCTGGCCCTCTCTACCTCACAGGGATATTGTAAAGGTAGACATGGGGTAGTTGGCAAAAAGCCTTTTGGAAAGTAGAAGAGCTACAGAAAACTATGATGTTAGCTCCATGTGGGCAGGGAACATGCCTACCAACTCTGTTTTGTTGTACTCTCCCAAGTGCTCAATACACTGTCTGCATACAGTGAACACTCAATATGATGGATAGGTTGATTGATATTATCTTTACTAGAAAGGCAGGGAAAAACCCTGGGAACTGTCTGACTATTCCTGGGGAATGATACTCTTTACTTCTGATCATTATTAACCTGGGTAGAATCTAAACTTCACTCGAGGTGTAAAGGAGACTTTTTGTGAACCCCAAGGGCGCCTACCTTACTCTTCAGATAATAAAGCTATTCTCATAATATTTATGACCCAGATGAAACCAGGAAGTACTGTAAATCTCTTGAGAAAGTCGGTTCTGGGGAGATTTACAGCTTGCCTTCCAGAGCAAATAGGTTCCAATAAGCTTTGGTTAAGCATCTAGTCTGTTGGCCATTTATCCACACTGGATTCCACTCCTTTGGAAGTTAGGGCATCACTATGTTTTATCTTCCACAAATTGTTGACTTTTTTTCCCCTCTCCTGCAATGAGCTTCATGCCTCTGACCCCAAAGTGTTGGGATGAAATAGTCACTATTTTAGGTAAACCCCAGGACCCAGAATTCACAGGCTGGGGAGAAAGGAGATTATTTAATGCTGGGAACGGTTCTTTTTAAATAACTGGAGGTCTGGTGAGGGAGTTCCAGAATTTTTAATAAAGGGAAAACATATCAAGAACAGATTTTCAAGTCTGTACTTTGTATTCAAACCTAGGGGAGCAAATGGAAGGGTTCTTTATTTTACATACAACCATGTGATTTTTAAGAATTAGGGAAAGTAAATTGAGTGTTCATTGGGCCTGAAATATGAATGGATCTTCCAATTGGTGGATTATCCGTGACAGATTTCTTAACTGATTTCTAGACTGTGAGCCCACTGTTGGGTAGGGACTGTCTCTATATGTTGCCAACTTGTACTTCCCAAACACTTAGTACAGTGCTCTGCACACAGTAAGCACTCAATAAATATGATTGATTAATTGATTAACTCTCAGTGGTTGCAAGCCTGCCTCCCTCTCGACTGTGAGCTTATTGTGGGCAGGGAATGTGTCTGTTGATGCTTTGTACTCTCCCAACCACTTAGTACAGTGCTTTGCACTTCAGTGGTCCCTAGTCCCTTCCCCCTGTTGCTGATAGAGGCCTAAAGACACTTCTGCTGTTTGTCATCATTTGTTATTTATAATTGTCAGTACGCTGCTAGGAGTACAGAATACTAAGAGGCAAGTCAATGTGTGTCACTGGCTACAGGGGGGATTGGGTGAGAGAGTCTGGGAAGGCCTAATGTGGCCTGGAGTCCCTGATTCATTAGAGAAGCAGCATGGCTCAGTGGAAAGAGCCCAGGCTTGGGAGCCAGAGGTCATGGGTTCTAATCCTGACTCCGCCACATGTCTGCTGTGTGACCTTGGGCAAGCCACTTCACTTCTCTGGGCTTCAGTTACCTTGTCTGTAAAATGGGGATTAAGACTGTGAGCCCCATGAGGGACAGCTTGATCACCTTGTATCCCCCCAGTGCTTAGAACAGTGCTTTGCACATAGTAAGCGCTTAACAAATGCCATCATCATCAACATCATCATAAGGCCTAAGACCAGTATTCAGGACAGAAAGGCCTAACTTTTGCTGTATATGACAACCACATTTCCATTTACAGGACTGGAAAAAATCCCCAAGCTGAGAATCCATTCCCAGGTCAATGAGAATAGTGACAGATGACTGTTAATTAAATTATGCATTATGCTTATGAGGATGTTATATTGAGACACTCCAGATTGAGCATCTCAATTAAGCCTTTAATTTAGATTTAATAAGTGAGTTATTATATGTTAATAAGAGATCCATTAGTGGTTAAACGACTATTGATCCTAGCACAATAAGTGTGTCAGAAAGGCATCAAGTTGTCATTGAAACAGCTGGAGATTGCATGAAAAAACACATGTGCAATTAGATTATCAATATATTAAAGCCATAATGAATGGCAATGCATTTAATTGCTATTTAACTGGGGAGAGTCTCAATAGCTGTTAGCCCACTCATTAAAAAAAAAAGGTAGCTCACCTTCATATTTGCCAGAGTGCCTAAAGATACGTGTAAAGTGTTTAAAACCATCACATGGTTTATAACCTTTGATATTGAAACATATGTGCAGGCAAAATACACTTAGTTCTATTTGTAAATGTCTTAAAAATGCATGTGGTTAGGAACACTTAAGATATTGCGGCTGGGGTATCTGAAAGATGTTGAAAATAAGCCCTGGGCCAGGGAACATTCCTTCCTACCCCCAAAAGCCAGCTTTGCTATGGTTTGTCATTTATTTTCTCAGCTAAGACTTTAAACTGGCCATCTGAATGAATACATTTTTATCAGAAAATGTAACAAATGCAAGAACATATCTGGTAGGTATTTTCCTGTAGACAGTCCTGCGTGCTAAGTGGAAATTCCTGGAAAGGAACCAAGTAAAAAGCATATTTTAATGGAACTTGCGTGCGATAACTTGAATCCAAATCTTCTCTCCCTGAAGAGCCAAAGAATCTAGGGGGAATAATGGGTGACATCATTGCATAGAGCAATCCCGTCAACCATGGGCAAGTGGGCTTTAAATGACAGACCTACCGCATACAAACGATGGGTTTAGAGGAAATAAAAAAAGGTGATTTGAATAGCAAGCACTTAGAGAATAAGAGATTTTTTTTTCTTACCCCTGGGTCTAATATCTCTTCCCCAGAGCGGACTAGAAGAAATGAAAGTACTGCAAAACACATGCCAGTCCATAACAAAAGCAGAGTTAAGAAGGTTAAGAGACTTTAGTTGTCTCAGCAACATGTCCTCCAGTGGAGATGAGCAGGAAGCACAGATAAAGAAAGAAAAAGGGGAAACCGCTAATAAGTCCACAAAGGGGTGGGCACGGAGAATGCAATGTATTGATAAAGAAAAGAAAACCCCTGTTTTTGCTGTTTCATTAGGAAGAATTGGACTTTTTATAGTCCCTAAAGGAAACCAAAATGTAATCTGCTTTTATACAGTGATTGTATTCGGTGAGTTAGGAAAACGTGTCATCAGCATTTCCTCTGTGTGTTGTGCAGGATTCAAAAAAAATCCCAGCAAGGCAGGCCGTGTAAAACCACAAAGAGAAACAACAAATACCCTCGTTGTCATTGAGAATCCGATTGGAGCTTAAGATTTTTTCAAAGCAAAGCCAAGGTTTTCATGCAAGGCCGTGGCAGAGCCAATATTGCAAAGCCAATTAGCCAAACTGATTGGGAGCGGTGCTGTTTCAAGCAATCTGAAGTTTGGATAAACAAACAAAATTGGTTTGAGCTATTTCTGACTGGGACACATCAATTTTGTTTAGGTTTCTGAACATATTTTTCTGGTGATTTCACCTGGTTTCATTTCATCAGGCCAGTTGGTTTGGATAACTGCATCCTGGATAATTGGATTGCAAATGTATTTGTCATGAATGTTACCAAGCGTCAGTCAAAATAAATATTAAATTTTGAAGGGAGACAGAAGGGTTTGGATGGGTGCTTGGGCTGCTTTCCAGGGCTTCTGTTCTTGAAGTGTTGCCAGGGGGACTCAACTTTATGATTGTGGGAAATGAAATCAATCAATCATATTTATTGAGCGCTTACTATGTGCAGAGCACTGTACTAAGCGCTTGGGAAGTACAAATTGGCAACATATAGAGACAGTCCCTACCCAACAGTGGGCTCACAGTCTAAAAGGGGGAGACAGAGAACAAAACCAAACATACTAACAAAATAAAATAAATAGAATAGATATGTACAAGTAAAATAAATAAATAAATAAATAGAGTAATAAATATGTACAAACATATATACATATATACAGGTGCTGTGGGGAAGGGAAGGAGGTAAGTTGGGGGGATGGAGAGGGGGACAAGGGGGAGAGGAAGGAAGGGGCTCAGTGTGGGAAGGCCTCCTGGAGGAGGTGAGCTCTCAGCAGGGCCTTGAAGGGAGGAAGAGAGCTAGCTTGGCGGATGGGCAGAGGGAGGGCATTCCAGGCCCAGGGGATGACGTGGGCTGGGGGTCGATGGCGGGACAGGCAAGAACGAGGTACGGAGAGGAGATTAGCGGCAGAGGAGCGGAGGGTGCGGGCTGGGCTGTAGAAGGAGAGAAAGGAGGTGAGGTAGGAGGGGGCGAGGTGATGGAGAGTCTTGAAGCCCAGGGTGAGGAGTTTCTGCCTGATGCGCAGTCTAGAGGGGGAGACGGACATTAATATAAATAAATAAATTACAGATATGTACGCAAGTGCTGTGGGCTGAGAGGGGGGATGAATAAAGGGAACAAGTCAGGGTGACGCAGAAGGGAGTGGGAGAAGAGGAAAGGAGGGCTTACTGTGGAAGGCCTCTTGGAAGAACTGTGCCTTCAGTAAGGCTTTGAAGGGAGGAGAATAACTGTCAATATGAGGAGGGAAGGTGTTCCAGGACAGAGGCAAGACATGGGTGAGAGTTTGGCAGCAAGATAGTTGAGATCAAGGTAAAGTGAGAAGGTTAACATCAGAGGAGCAAAGTATATAGTGCATATAACATTTAATTTATCCAAATTCCGCTGCTTGCAAATAATAATAATAGAAATGGTGACAGCATTTGTTAAGCGCTTACTATGTGCACAGCACTGTTTGTCTCCTTCATCATTTTGGCCTGAATATGGGTCCTGTGCTTCTGTGTACTTTCCAACTGCTTAGTAAACTGTGCTACACTCAGTAGGTGCTCAGTAAATATCACCACCACTACTATTATCTGTCAATCATCAGTGGTATTTATTGAGCACTTACTAAGTGCATAGCACTGTACTAAGTGCTTGGGAGAGTACAGTATGGCCGAATTAGTAGACATGTTCACCTGCCCATAAGGAGCTTATACTCTAGTCTACCTTATTAGCTTATAATGATGGTATTTGTTAAGCACTTACTATGTGCAAAGCACTATTCTAAGCACTGGGGGGATACAAGATGATCAGGTTGTCCCACGTGGGGCTCACAATCCTAATCCCCATTCTACAGATGAGGTAACTGAGGGTACAGAGAAGTTAAGTGACTTGCCCAAAGTCACACAGCCGACAAGTGGCGAAGCTGGGGTTAGAACCCATGACCTCTGATTCCCAGGCCCAAGCTCTTTCCACTGAGCCACGCGACTACTTCTACTATTACTACAGCTATTACTACTACTAGGAGAGAAGCAGTATGGCCTAGGGGAAAGAGCACGGGCCTCGGAGTCAGTGAATCTGGGTTCTAATCCCTGCTCTGCTACTTATCTTCTGTGTTAGTTTGGGCAAACCACTTAAATTCTTTGCGGCTCAGTTACAACAACTGCAGAAAGTGGGTTCAGTATCTGTTCTCCCTCCTATTTATAATGTAATCTCCATGTACCTACTCCAGTACTTAGTAGAATGCCTGGAACAGAGTAGGTAGTTAACAAATGCTGCAGCTATTACTACTACTACTAGGAGACCAAAGGAAGACAAGTAGATTTTTTGACTTGAGATGCGAAGTTCAGGTTGTGGTGTCTTGACTCAGTTTCTCCCACACATACTGAATTGCTGCACTGTGTACAGAGCAAAAAACAAGGATAAAAAGGTATTACTCCTCTCCTCTGGACTAAAATGATCGGGCATGCTGATTTAGGTGGAACATTCCAACACTAAATCCTGTCGGTCCCACCTTCATAACATTGATAAAATCTGCCCTTTCCTCTCCATCCAAACTGCTACCATGTTATTACAATCACTCGTCTTTTCCCACCTAGATTACTACACCAGCTTCCTTGCTGTCCTACCAGCCTTCTGTTCCTCCCACTCCAGTCCATACTTCACTTTGCTGCCCAGATCATTTGTCTATAAAACGTTCAGAACATCACCCCGCTCCTTATAAAACTCCAGGGGTGCCCATCCACCTTCAGATTAAACCAAAACTCCTAACCATTGGCTTTAAAGCACTCCTGCCTCCTCCTGCCTCACCTCACTACTCTCCTTCTATAACGCAGCTCACACACTCGGCTCCTCTACTGCTAACCTTCTCACTGGCCTGGAACGCCCTCCCTCCTCAAATCTGACAGACTATTTCTTTCTTCACCTTCAAAGCTTTACTGAAGGCACATCTCCTTCATGAGGCCTTCCCAGACTAAGCCCCTCCTTTCCTCTTTTCCCACTCCCTTCTGCGTCAAACTGACTTGTTCCCTTGTTCCCCCCAACAACCCGCCCAGTCCGACACCACTTATGTACTTACCTGTAATTTATTTATTTTTATTGATGTCTGTCTCCCACTTCCCCAAGAGAAGCAGTGTGACTCAGTGGAAAGAGCCTTGGCTTTGAAGTCAGAGGTCATGGGTTCAAATCCAGGCTCCACCACTTGTCAGCTGTGTGACTGTGGGCCAGTCACTTAACTTCTCTGGGACTCAGCTACCTCATCTGTAAAATGGAGATTAAGACTGTGAGTCCCCTGTGGGGCAACCTGATCACCTTGTAACCTCCCCAGCACTTAGAAGAGTGCTTTGCACATAGTAAGCTCTTAATAAATGCCATCATTATTATTATTATAGCGGAAAGATCCTGGGCTTGGGAGTCAGAAGTGACTTCACCACTTGTCAGTTGTGTGATTTTGGGCAAGTCACTGAACTTCTATGTGCCTCAGTTACCTCATCTGTAAAATGGGGATTAAGACTGTGAACCCCATGTGGGACAACCTGATTACCTTTCATTTATTCATTCAATCATATTTATTGAGCACTTACTGTGTGCAGAGCATTGTACTAAGCGCTTGGGAAATACAAATTGGCACCATATAGAGACGATCCCTACCCAACAATGGGCTCGTAGTCTAGAATGGGCTCAAAGTCTAGAACATTTTACAGATGAGAGAACTGAGGTGCAGAGAAGTGAAGTGATTTGCCCAAGGTCACCCAGCAGACAAGTGGCAGAATCAGGGTTAGAACCCAGGACCTGTGATTCCCAGACTCAGGCTCTATCCACCAGGCCCTGCTGCTTCTCTGCTTTCTCCTGCCCCCCAGCACTGACCAAGCCCCAGGGGTGGGCAAAATTGTCATTACCCCTAGGATGTGTTTCCTCCTTGGCCAGACCCAGCAGGGTGGGGGTAGCTAACAGGAGAGTGAAAGATGTCTAAGTTTTTTATTCCATTGGGTTCCCCATCTCCCTCCCCACCCCTGCTCACAGGGGCTGGGAAGAGCCATGGGCAATGCCATACAAACCCTGACACCAGGCCCTTTTACCAGGTTGTCCAGTACCAAGTTCTTAGCATCAATAATAATAATAATAATGGCATTTATTAAGCACTTACTATGTGCAAAGCACTGTTCTAAGCACTGGGGAGGTTACAAGGTGTTCAGGTTGTCCCACAGGGGGCTCAAAGTCTCAATCCCCATTTTACAGATGAGGTAACTGAGGCACAGGGAAGTTAAGTGACTTGCCCAGAGTCACACAGCTGACAATTGGCAGAGCTGGGATTTGAACCCACGACCTCTGACTCCAAAGCCCGGGCTCTTCCCACTGAGCCACGCTGCTTCTTCCCACCTTCATAAGTAAAAGGGGTGTTTGTTAAGCACAGTCCTAAGCCCTGGGGGAGATGTGAGAAAATCAAATCCCACACGGGGTTCACAGTTTAAGTAGGAAGGAGAACAGGTATTAAATCCCATTTCACAGCTGAAGAAACAGGCACAGAGAAGGGAAATGACCTGCCCACGGTCACAGAGGAGGTAAGCGGCAGAGCCAGGATTAGCATTCAGGTCCTCTGACTCCACATAATAATAATGATGGCATTTGTTAAGCGCTTACTATGTGTAAAGCACTGTTCTAAGTGATGGGGATGATATAAGGTGATCAGGTTGTCCCACGTGGCACTCACAGTCTTAGTCCCCATTTTACAGATGAGGTAACTGAGGCCCAGGGACGTTAAGTGATTTGCCCAAAGTCACACAGCTGACACTTGGCAGAGTGGGGATTCGAACCCATGACTTCTACCTCCCAAGCCCATGCTCTTTCCACTGAGCCACACTGCTTCTCTTAAGGTTTCAGTTTAGCACTTCAAGGTGATTTATTCTAAACCCTCCTTTGTAATTTCAATCTTTCTTTTTAATTCTCATACCAGAGGGGGAATTAGAACCCAGGCCTCCAGGCTTTCAAGGCTGCTACCTTTCCTCTAGGCCACCCCAGGCCTCACAAGCCCCTGCTCTTTCCTCTAGGCCTTCTCGGTTTTCATAAAGACGCCGAAGCCAGACAGGGACGACAGCTGGGATCATCTTGCATATTTATTTTCTTTATGAAATGAAGACAGTATAAAACTCGCCAAAGAAAGAAAGAAAGAAAGAAAAGAGCCTTGGAAGCAGCATGGCTTAGTGGAAAGAGTGCGGGCTTGGGAGTCAGAGGTCATGGGTTCGAATCCTGGCTCCACCACTTGTGAGCTGTGTGACCTTGGGTAAGCCACTTAACTTCTCTGTGCCTCAGTTACCTCATCTGTAAAATGGGGATTAAGCCTGTGAGCCCCAAATGGGACAGCCTGATCACCTTGTGTCCCCCCCCAGTGCTTAGAACAATGTTTTGCACATAGTAAGCACTTAACAAATAATAATAGTAATAATAATGGCATTTATTAAGCGCTTACTATGTGCAAAGCACTGTTCTAAGCACTGGGGAGGTTACAAGGTGATCAGGTTGTCCCACGTGGGGCTCACAGTCTTCATCCCCATTTTACAGATGTGGTAACTGAGGCCCAGAGAAGTGAAGTGACTTGCCCAAAGTCACACAGCTGACAACTGGCAGAGCTGGGGTTTGAACCCATGACCTCTGACTCCAAAGCCCGTGCTCTTTCCATTGAGCCATGCTGCTTCTCTTAAACCACCATTATTATTATTATTACCATCACAACCCATGTTTCCCACAACCACTATTAAGTCCAAACTTCTTTTGTCTAACAGCAGGGGCAAAATCCGGGGCCAGCACAGATCCAGGCTCATTCCTCAAAACTCAGCCCTCGCAAGAGGGAGTCTTAAAACATGCAGGAGGCAGAGTTGTGTGGGGTAAGTACTAGATGCTTACCCAGGTTGTTAAGTGCTTCTCATGAAAGAAGATACCTTATATCTACCCCAGTGCTTGGCACACAGTAAGCGCTTAACAAATGCCAACATCATCATCAACGTCACTTCTAGACTATAAGATCATTGTAGGCAGGGAAAGTATCTGTTTACCGTTCATTCATTCATTCAATCGTATTTATTGAGCGCTTACGGTGTGCAGAGCACTGTACTAAGCACTTGGGAAGTACAAGTTGGCAACATATAGAGACGGCCCCTACCCAACAGCGGGCTCACAGTCTAGAAGTGGGAAGGGGAGAGTACAATACAACATTACTGTGCAATACAAGAACTTAGTAGAGCACTCCGCATCCAGTAAGTGCTCAATAAATATGAATGAATGAATGAATCAATGAAATTTCAGGACCTGTTGCTCAGGTTCCTTCCAGTCACAGATACGTCCTGCTAATGTAAAGAGAAAAATGGTCAACAGAGATTCACACAGGTCATATAATCAGTTGGTGGAGATGCCTGGCCAGAGTTGCCCTAGAAGTAGTGTTGCTTATTGGGTAAAACTACCCAGCGCAGCTCAGTGGAAAGAGCCCGGGCTTTGGAGTCCGAGGTCAAGGGGTTCAAATCCTGGCTCTGCCAATTGCTAGCTATGTGACTTTGGGCAAGTCACTTCACTTCTCTGGGCCTCAGTTCCCTCATCTGTAAAATGGGGATGAAGACTGGTAAGCCCCTGTGGGACAACCTGATCACCTTGTAACCTCCCCAGAGCTTAGAGCAGTGTTTTGCACACAGGAAATGCTTAATAAATGCTATTATTATTATTATTATTAATAAAACATGGGCCTAGGATTCAAAAGGTCACGGGTTCTAATCGTGACTCTGCCACATGTCTGCTGTGTGACCTTGGGCATGTCACTTTCACTTCTCTGGGCCTCAGTTCCCTCATCCATTAAATAGGGATTGACACCGTGAGCCCCATGCAGGACAGGGACTAAGCAAATTAGCTTGAATCTACCTCTGCACTTAGAACAGTGTTTGGTGCATAATAAGCTCTCAACAGACACAATAATAATGATATAGTAATAATAATAAAAAAAGCCCCAGATGGGTTTAAAGGGTGGCTGACATCTCAGAAATTCTGGACCATGGACTTAGTGGCCCTGGCACAGAAGGGCTTCAGAACCCATGGAACCCACAATACATTCAGAACACGCTGAAACCTTTGAGAAGCGGAGTGGCCTAGAGGAAAGCACAAGGGCTTGGGAGTAAGAGGACTCGGGTTCTAATCCAGTTCCACCACTTGCCTGCTCTGTGACCTTGGGCAAGTTGCTTCACTTTACTGTGCATCCATTCCCTCTAATGTAAAATTGGGATCCAATACCTGTTCTCCTTCCTATATGACCGTGAGCCTTGAGAGGGACAGGCC
The DNA here is from genome assembly GCF_015852505.1 of Tachyglossus aculeatus. Classification (NCBI taxonomy): domain Eukaryota; kingdom Metazoa; phylum Chordata; class Mammalia; order Monotremata; family Tachyglossidae; genus Tachyglossus; species Tachyglossus aculeatus. The sequence goes on along the minus strand of NC_052066.1, from coordinate 23,885,105 downwards.
AGTATCTGGCCTGATTAACTTGTATCTACCCTGTGTTTAGTAGAGTGTTTGTTACATAGTAAAGGCTTAACAAATGCCATTAAAAAAAAACATTTTGAAGTCAACCACAGCACTGCAGCATCCCCGGCAGATGTGATGCCAGCGAATGGACCCAACTTAAAACACATTTATGCTGGGGTGCTCAATAAATGCCATCGACTGAGAAGCAATGTGGCCTAGTGGGTAGAGCACGGGCCAGAGACTCACAAGGACCAGGGTTCTAATCCTGGCTCTGCCACTTGTCTGCTGTGTGACTTTGGGCAAGTCACTTCACTTCTTTCTGCCTCAGTTACTTCATCTGTCAAATGGGGATTAAGACTGTGAGCCCCATGTGGGACAACCTGATTATCTTGTGTCTACCCCAGTGCTTAGAACAGTGCTTGGCACATAGTAAGTGCTTAACAAGTACCATCATCATTATTATTATTCTCTGTGCCTCGATTACCTCATCTTCCCTGCCCTACCTCCTTCCCCTCCCTTGTATAGATGTATCTATACCTGTATAGATGTTTGTACAGATTTATTACTCTATTTATTTTACTTGAACATATTTACTATTCTATTTGTCAGTGATGTGCATCTAGCCTCTATTTATTCTGATGACTTGACACCTGTCCACATGTCTTGTTTTGTTGTCTGTCTCCCCCTTCTAGACTGTGAGCCCGTTGTTGGGTAGGGTATATGTTGCCAACTTGTACTTCCCAAGCGCTTAGTACAGTGCTCTGCACACAGTAAGTGTTCAGTAAATATGATTGAATGAATGAATGAATGAATGAATGAATCTGTATAATGGGGATTAAGACTGTGAGCCACGGCTTCAACTATCATCACTACGCAGATGATACCCAAATATACATCTCCTCACCTGTTCTCTCTCCCTCCCTCCAGGCTTATATCTCCTCCTGCCTTCAGGACATCTCCACCTCAATGTCCACCCACAGCCTAAAACTCAACATGTCTATGACTGAGTGCCTTATTTTCCCTCCCAAACCCTGTCCTCTCCCTGACTTTCCTGTCACTGTAGACAGCCCTACCATCCTTCCCATCTCACAAGCCCACAACCTTGGTGCCATTCTTGACTCCTCTCTCTCATTCACCCCACACATCCAATCCATCACCAAAACCTGCCTGTCTCACCTTCACGACATCGCCAAGATCCGCCCTTTCCTCTCCATCTAAACCGCTACTCATTATTATCCCGACTGGATTACTGCATCAGCATCTTTTCTGATCTCCCAACCTCCTGTCTCTGCCCACTTTAGTCTATACTTCAGTCTTCTGCCTGGATTATCTTTCTACAGAAATGCTCTGGACATATCACCCCACCTCCTCAAAAATCTCCAGTGGTTGCCTATCAACCTAAGTATGAAGCAAAAACTCCTCATTCATTCATTCATTCATTCAATCATATTTATTGAGCACTTACTGTGTGCAGAGCACTGTACTAAGTGCTTGGGAAGTACAAGTTGGCAACATATAGAGATGGTCCCTACCCAACAGTGGGCTCACAGTCTAGAAGGGGGAGGCATTTCACTACTACTACTACTACTTAGTCCTACTGTTACTATTACTACTACTACCTTAGTGCTACTGCTTGAGGTACCACTACCATTACTCAGGAAACTTAGATAATAACATGTTTTATAAGAAAAAGGAGCATAAAAATACAATGAAATATCGCTGTCATATATATGTTCAATGAGATATAGCCACTTTAAAGCTTTTGGAGACAAGTCAAAGGTTCTTAAAATCTCGAAAAAATGTAGTAGGGAAGAGGAGTAAGCAGTGTGTTCCTATTGCATGATAGTGAAAACAACTATTTTAAAATGAAAAATTGATCTATTTTTGTTGATGATTCTGTCATAGAAATTTAACTTTAAGAATCCAAAATCATGGTTCATCAAGTAAGTCAGGAACACATACTCATGACACCATTTGTTTATGATTTTATAAGGTCATTGAAATATCGCTAACATGTAATCTGTCTCTGTACGTTGCTGACTCGTACTTCCCAAGCGCTCAGTACAGTGCTCTGCACACAGTAAGCGCTCAATAAATACGATTGAATGAATGAATGAATGTAATCTTACATCATGAAAAAGATGTGAACATAAAGTAAAAACACCAATGCTAATTAGCTGCCTTTCCTAACAGATTTTTTGACTAACATTATCCAAACTCACTTTATTATCATATTAAAAATAAAGCAGTCTTAAGCAGTATACCTCAAGTTGCCCAATTGCAGCTCACAAGCCACATGGCACTTTGTTTCCTTGCTGGAGATTTGAGTATGAAGTCTTTGTTATCCCACTGCCTCTGCTGTGGCGAGCTGCAGTGGGCCACTGCACAAACATCCTTGGATCCACTCTCAGACCCCATTTCCCATCTCACCTCTCCCCAGCAGTCTCTTGCTTACTGTTATCACTAACCACCATCACAATAATAATAATAATGGTGGCATTTGTTAAGCACTAACTATGTGTGAAGCATTGTTCTAAGCACTGGAGGGGGATACAAGATGATACTCTGTCCTAATCCTCCTCGACCTCTCAGCTGCCTTTGACACTGTGGACCACCCCCTTCTCCTCAACATGCTATCTGACCTTGGCTTCACAGACTCCGTCCTCTCCTGGTTCTCCTCTTACCTCTCCGGTTGTTCATTCTCAGTCTCTTTTGCAGGCTCCTCCTCCCCCTCCCATCCTCTTACGGTGGGGGTTCCCCAAGGTTCAGTGCTTGGTCCCCTACTGTTCTCGATCTACACACACTCCCTTGGTGACCTCATTCGCTCCCACGGCTTCAACTATCATCTCTACGCTGATGACACCCAGATCTACATCTCTGCCCCTGCTCTCTCCCCCTCTCTCCAGGCTCGCATCTCCTCCTGCCTTCAGGACATCTCCATCTGGATGTCTTCCCGCCACCTAAAGCTCAACATGTCGAAGACTGAACTCCTTGTCTTCCCTCCCAAACCTTGCCCTCTCCCTGACTTTCCCATCTCTGTTGACAGCACTACCATCCTTCCCGTCTCACAAGCCCGCAACCTTGGTGTCATCCTCGACTCCGCTCTCTCATTCATCCCTCACATCCAAGCCGTCACCAAAACCTGCCGGTCTCAGCTCCGCAACATTGCCAAGATCCGCCCTTTCCTCTCCATCCATACCGCTACCCTGCTCATTCAAGCTCTCATCCTATCCCGTCTGGACTACTGCACCACCCTTCTCTCTGATCTCCCATCCTCGTGTCTCTCTCTACTTCAATCCATACTTCATGCTGCTGCCCAGATTATCTTTGTCCAGAAACGCTCGGGGCATGTTACTCCCCTCCTCAAAAATCTCCAGTGGCTGCCAATCAATCTGCGCATCAGGCAGAACCTCCTCACTCTGGGCTTCAAGGCTGTCCATCCCCTCGCCTCCTCCTACCTCACCTCCCTTCTCTCCTTCTCCAGCCCAGCCAGCACCCTCCGCTCCTCCGCCGCTAATCTCCTCACCATACCTCTTTCTCGCCTGTCCCACCATCGTCCCCCGGCCCACGTCATCCCCCGGGCCCGGAATGCCCTCCCTCTGCCCATCCGCCAAGCTAGCTCTCTTCCTCCCTTTAAGGCCCTGCTGAGAGCTCACCTCCTCCAGGAGGCCTTCCCAGACTGAGCCCCTTCCTTCCTCTGCCCCTCGTCCCCCTCTCCCTCCCCCATCTTACCTCCTTCCCTTCCCCACAGCACCTGTATATATGTATATATGTTTGTACATATTTATTACTCCATTTATTTATTTATTTATTTACTTGTACATATCTATTCTATTTATTTTATTTTGTTAGTATGTTTGGTTTTGTTCTCTGTCTCCCCCTTTTAGACTGTGAGCCCACTGTTGGGTAGGGACTGTCTCTATACGTTGCCAATTTGTACTACCCAAGCACTTAGTACAGTGCTCTGCACATAGTAAGCGCTCAATAAATACGATTGATGATGATGATGAAGATGATCAGGTTGTCCCATATGGGGCTTATAGTCTTAATCCCCAATTTACAGATGAGGTAACTCAGGCCCAGAAAGCTCAAGTGTTTTGCCCAAAGTCCCACAGCTGACAAGTGGTGGAGCCAGGTTTTGAACCTATAACCTCTGGTTCCCAAGCCCATTCTCTTTCCACTGAGCAACCCTGCTACCCCAATCCTGATACAACTCTCTCCTCGACCCCCTCCAGTCTGGCTTCTGTCCCCTACATTCCACGGAAACTGCCTTCTCAAAGGTCACCAATGACCTCCTGCTTGCCAAATCCAACTGCTCATACTCTGTCCTAATCCTCCTCGACCTCTCAGCTGCCTTTGACACTGTGGACCACCCCCTTCTTCTCAACACGCTATCTGACCTTGGCTTCACAGACTCCGTCCTTTCCTGGTTCTCCTCTTATCTCTCCGGTCGTTCTTTCTCAGTCTCTTTTGCAGGCTCCTCCTCCCCCTCCCATCCTCTTACTGTGGGGGTTCCCCAAGGCTCAGTGCTTTGTCCCCTTCTGTTCTTGATCTACACGCGCTCCCTTGGTGACCTCATTCGCTCCCACGGCTTCAACTATCATCTCTACACTGATGACACCCAGATCTACATCTCTGCCCCTGCTCTCTCCCCCTCTCTCCAGGCTCGCATCTCCTCCTGCCTTCAGGACATCTCCATTTGGATGTCTGCCCGCCACCTAAAGCTCAACATGTCGAAGACTGAACTCCTTGTCTTCCCTCCCAAACGTTGCCCTCTCCCTGACTTTCCCATCTCTGTTGACAGCACTACTATCCTTCCCGTCTCACAAGCCCGCAACCAAAACCTGCCGGTCTCAGCTCCTCAACATTGCCAAGATCCGCACTTTCCACTCCATCCCAACTGCTACCCTGCTCATTCAAGCTCTCATCCTATCCCGTCTGGACTACTGCATCACCCTTCTCTCTGATCTCCCACCCTCGTGTCTCTCTCCACTTCAATCCATGCTTCATGCTGCTGCCCGGATTATCTTTGTCCAGAAACGCTTGGGACATGTTACTCCCCTCCTCAAAAATCTCCAGTGGCTGCCAATCAATCTGCGCATCAGGCAGAACCTCCTCACCCTGGGCTTCAAGGCTGTCCATCCCCTCGCCCCCTCCTACCTCACCTCTCTTCTCTCCTACAGCCCAGCCCGCACCCTCTGCTCCTCCGCCACTAATCTCCTCACCGTACTTCGTTCTCGCCTGTCCCACCATCGACCCCCAGCCCACGTCATCCCCCGGGCCTGGAATGCCCTCCCTCTGCCCATCCGCCAAGCTAGCTCTCTTCCTCCCTTCAAGGCCCTGCTGAGAGCTCACCTCCTCCAGGAGGCCTTCCCAGACTGAGCCCCTTCCTTCCTCTCTCCCTCGTCCCCCTCTCCATCCCCCCCATCTTACCTCCTTCCCTTCCCCACAGCACCTGCATATATGTGTATATGTTTGTACATATTTATTACTCTATTTATTTACTTTATTTGTACATATCTATTCTATTTATTTTATTTTGTTAGTATGTTTGGTTTTGTTCTCTGTCTCCCCCTTTTAGACTGTGAGCCCACTGTTGGGTAGGGACTGTCTCTATATGTTGCCAATTTGTACTTCCCAAGCGCTTAGTACAGTGCTCTGCACATAGTAAGCGCTCAATAAATACGATTGATGATGATGATAACATCCATTCTTTCCCGATCCCCATGACCTTCCTCCCATCTGATGCTTGCTGAATGATCAGTTATTGCTGTTATCATCCATAGTGTGCTCTTGGTTTGTGGCTCTTCAATTCATGAGACTTGGCCACCACTGCTCTCCTGGTTTAATCACCTGTCAACCTAACTTCTTATCACTTCAAAATTGGTAGGTCTAGTAAACTTTCACAACATTCATATTTTGCCATCTCCACTGTACATGAATACTCCAGATGATAACGGTAATTTTGGTATTTGATAAATGACAACTATGTTCCAAGCACCCTTCTAGATTGTGAAGGGACTGTCTCTATATGTTGCCAAATTGCACCTCCCAAGCGCCCAATGCAGTGCTCTGCACACAGTAAGCGCTCAATAAATATGATTGCATGAATGAATGAATGGTCTAAATAAACACTCAGATGGATACAATTCAATCAGATAAGGTTCCTGTCCTACATAGGATTCACAGTCTCACAGGACAAGATAACAGATATTGAATCTCTATTCTATAGGTGAAGAAACTGAGACACAGAGAAGTTGTCACCCAGGCTATTGGCTTCAAAGCTCTCCATCACCTTACCCCCTCTTACCTCACCTCCTTTCCCTCCTTCTACAGACCAGCCCACACACTCTGCTCCTGTGCCGCTAACCTCCTCATTGTGCCTCATTCTCACCTGTCCCATCGTCAACACCCTAGTCCACATCCTACTGCTGGCCTCCCTCCTCACATCTGCCAAACTAGTGCACTTCCCCCCTTCAAAGCTCTACTGAAAGCTCACCTCCTCAAGGAGACCTTCCTAGAGTGAGCCCCCCTTTTCCTCTGCTCCTCCTTCCCTCTGCTCTACCCCCCTCCCCACCCCACAGCACTTGTGTATATATGTACATATTTGTTAATCTTTTATTAATGATATGTATATATCCATAATTCTACTTATTTGTATTGATGCTATTGATGCCTGTCCACTTGTTTTGTTGTCTGTCTTCCCCCTCCTATACTGTGAGCCCGTTGTTGGGTAGGGATTGTCTCTACCTGTTGCTGAATTGTGCTTTCCAAGTGCTTAGTACAGTGCTCTGCACAAAGTAACAGCTCAATAAATACTATTGAATGAATGAATGAATGAATGAAAAGTGAGCCTTACGTGGGACAGGGGCTGTGACCAACTCAATTACCATATACCTACCCCAGTGCTTAGTAGAGTGCCTGGCACATATAAGTACTTAACAAATACCACCATCATTATTATTATTCTGGACTTCGCACATTAAAGCTGGAAATCGTCAGAGTTTTTCAAATTCGCAAATGCCGAGATGGAAAAATGATCCCAAAAATCATGAAAATCAAAGTCCTTGGACTCATGCTAATTATAATACAATTGGCAACTCCAGTTGAGAGCCTGCCCTGCCCCTTCTCTCTTTTTGGAATGAAAATGTTCTCTTTTGGCTGTAGGGAATAGGGTTTGGAAGAAAACTTCAACAGAGAAGCCAGCTCAGCAATCGAGGAAAGAAAGCTTTTCCCCAGTGCTGATGGGGACTGTTTGTCATATGTGGTTTGCACTTTGGCATTTCTGTTCCTGTTCATTTCCAGTGGGTGTTTGCTTTCACTCTGGATCATTTTTCCTCTCACTCCTTCCTGCCCATTTGCTTGCTGAGGTGACGAGAATATAGTGCTTAATACTCCTCTTATGACAATACTTCATGGTCCAATTCAGGACTCAAAGAAATCAGCTCTGGGAGTGACTGAGAGAGTAAACAGAAAGACAAAGTTCTAAGCCATTTGAGTTGTTAGAACTGGAGAGAAGAGGAAGGAAGGCAATAGAGAGAAAAAGATACCAAAAAAGACCCCAACAATGTTCCTTAGTGGAATTATGGACAATCCTAAATACATCCTAATTACAGACAATTACTTTCCCTGCCTTCATAGCCTTATTGAAAGTACATCTCCCCTGAGAAGCCTTCCTGACTAAGTCCTTCTCTCCTCTTCTCCTGTTCCCCTTTGCGTCACCTTGACTTCTTCCCTTCATTCATCTCCCTTCCCAGGTCTATGGCACATATGTATATATCTGTAATTTATTCATTTATATGTATTAACATCTGTCTTCCCATCTAGAGCTCACTGTGGGCAAGGAATGTGTCAGTTTGTTCATTCCTTCATTCAGTTCATTCAATTGTATTTATTGAGCCCTTACTTTTTGCAGAACACTATACTAAGCACTTGGGGAGTACACTACGACATTAAACAGACACATTCCCTGCTCACAACGAGCAATCTAGAGCAGGGGAGACAGACATCAATACAAATGAATGAATTACAGATTTGTACATAGGTGCTGTGGGGCTGGGCAGAGTGAAGTGCCAAAGGAGGAAGTCTGGGAGACGCAGAAGGGGGTGGAAGATGAGGAAAGCGGGGGCTTAGTCTGGGAAGGCCTCTTGGAGGAGATGGGCCTTCAATAAGGCTTTGAAGGTCGGGAGAGTAATTGTCTATCAGATTTGAGGAAGGACATTGTTACAGATCAGAGGTAGGATGTGGGCTGGGGTTGGCTGTGGGACACGCAAGATCGAGGCACAGGGTTAAGGTTAGCACTAGAGGAGTGAAATGATGGTGATGATAATGATGTTGGTATTTGTTAAGCACTTACTATGTGCAAAGCACTTCTCTAAGTGCTGGGGGGGTTACAAGGTGATCAGGTTGTCCCACATGGGGCTCACAGTCTTAATCCCCATTTTACAGATGGGGTAACTGAGGCACAGAGAATTTAAGTGGCTTGCCCAAAGTCACACAGCTGACAAGTGGCAGAGCTGGATTCAAACCCATGACCTCTGACTCCCAAGCCCGGGCTCTTTCCAATGAGCCATGCTGCTTCTCTAAATGTGCAGCCTGGGTTGTAGAAGGAGAGTAGCAAGGTAAGGAAGGAGGGGGCAAAGTGGTGGAGTGCTTCAAAGCCAATGGTTAGGAGTTTTGGTTTAATATGGAGGTGGTTGGGCAACCCCTGGAGTTTTATGAGTGGGGTGACATGTCCTGAACGTTTTATAGAAAAATGGTCTGGGCAGCAGAGGGAAGTATGGACCAGAATGGGGAGAGGCAGGAGGCTGGGAGGTCAGCAAGGAGGCTGCTGCAGTAATCCAGGCAGGATAGAAAGACTGATTGTATTAATGTGGTAGCAGTTTTGATGGAGAGGAAAGGGCAGATTTTAGCTATGCTATGAAGTTGTATTGTACTCTCCCAAGCACCTACTACAGTGCTTTACACACAGTAAGTGCTCAATAAAAACGATTGAAGGAATGAACATGCAGGTTCGCATTGTAAGTAGAAGGGAGGTTGAATTCCCATTGTGCAGATGAAGGAATTGAGGCTCAGTACAGTTAAGAAACTTGCCCAAGGTCACATAGCAAACAAGTGTCAGGAGCTGGGATTAGAACCCAGGTCCTCTGACTCCGAAGCCCATGCTTTTTCCATTGTGCCACATTGCTTCTCCATGCTTCTTGATATGCTTGATCACATCGATTGATATGTTCCACTATTAAACCCTAATTTATTCAAGTAATCAGTCACAGGAAGCACCATAGCCTAATGGGAAGTATCATGGTCTAGTGGAAAAAAAAAACATGGGCCTGGGAATTAGAAGACCTGGGTTCTAATTCCAGTTCTGCCACTTACCTGCTGGGTTACTTTGGGTAAGTTACTTCACTTTTTTGTGCCTCAGCTCTCTCATCTGCAGAGTGGGAATTCAATATCTGTTCTCCATCCTACTTAAACTGTGAGCCCCATGTGGGACCTAATTATCATGTATCTACCCCACCCTTGGTACAGTGATTGACATATAGTAAACATTTAAAAAATACCGCAATTATTATTACAAAATAATCTGGGTGGATGCAGTTCCACATGGGACTCACAGTCTAAATTGGAGGGAGGAGGATTTAAACCCCATTTAAAAAATATGGTAACTGAGGCACAGAGACGTTAAGTGACTTACCCAAGGTCACACAGCAGACAAGTGACCATACTCTTTACACTAGGCTATGCTTCTTCACAATCAGTAGTATTTATTGAGTACTTACTGTGTCGAGCACTGTACAAAGTGCTTGGGACAGTACAGTACAGTAGAGTCTTTTAGACTGTGAGCCTACTGTTGGGTAGGGACTATCTCTATATGTTGCCAACTTGTACTTCCCAAGCGCTTAGTACAGTGCTCTGCACACATTAAGCGCTCAATAAATATGATTGATAGAGAAGCAGAGAAGCAGCATGGCTTAGTGTATAAAGCAGGGGCCTGGGTGTCAGAGGACCTGGATTTAATCCCAGCTCCACCACTTGTCTGCTGTGTGGCCTTGGGCAAGTAATTTCACTTCTCTGTGCCTCAGTTACCTCATCTGTGTAATGGGGATTAACACTGTAAGCCGCATGTGGAACAAGGACTGTGTCTAACCTGATTAGCTTGTATCTATCCTAGCTTAACAAGTAACATTAAAGAAAAAAGTAGAGGTGACAGACATGTTTCCTGCCCATGAAGACTTTACGGTCTAGATGGGGAGACAACATTAAAATAAACTACAGATAGGAAAGTGGGAGAGTATAAGAATAAGAACATTAGTGATGGGGGATCGGGGGTGAATATTAATGCTTAAGGGGAGCAGAACCAAGTGCCTATTCCTAGATGGGGCAGAAAGGAGGGCAAATAGTTCCTTGTGGTCAGGGAATGCGTCTGTTTATTGTTGTACTTTAATTTACCCCACCACATTAAGAAGCAGGGGTGAGGGCTTGGTTTTCCTCTGCATTTCTACATTACACTAGGTCAGTGCTCTCCAGCTGGTTGGCATGTATCGGTGCCAGAGCTAAAAAGCTCATATTATGATCTCTCCGACTAGGACTAGTACAGTGATCTGCACACAGCGCTCAATAAATGTGATTGATTGATTGATTGATTGACTTGCCTTCGGCTCCATACACATTGTTGGTTCCTGGGTTTCAGGAATAATAATTAAATGATCAGGACAGTGCTCTGCATGCTGTAAGTGCTCAATAAATATGATTGAATGAAAAAATGAATGAATCGTCATCATCATTATAATTGTGGTTATGTGTAAACTTATGTGCCAAGCACTGTAGTAAGCACTGGGATATAGATACAAGATACGTCAGAACAGCCCCTGTCTCACATGGAGCTCACAGTCTAAGAGGGAAAGAAAACAAATATCAAATCCCCACTTTACAGTTGAGAAAATTGATGCACAGAGAAGTTAACTGAGTTGTCCGAAGTCACACAGCAGACAAGAGGCAGAGGTGGGGAAAAGATAAGTGTCCCCTGACTCTCATGCCTGTGCCATTTCTACTATGCTATGCTGCTTCTTGCTGCCTTGCTGCCACAAGAAAATTCCATAGGCCAAAAAAGAAAAACTGGGTACAAATATTCTCTTATTATTTACCTTCACCAGGGACATAGAAGCTGGAGATGCTCTCTTTGGCTTTGCTTATAACCAGGGATTAATCCCTGGAAGTAACTGATAAGCATTCACTTAAGTACAAAACCAGGTAAGAGGACCATCTGTTGTGACAATGTCCTGTTAAAATTGAAAATAAGACTCATGTACATTAAATTATTTTAGCCCTGGGGAAGGGAGAGGTACAGGAACCAACTTCTCTCCTTCCCCCACTAGACTGTAAACTCACTGTGGGCAGAGAATATGTCTGTTATACTGTTATATTGTACTCTCCCAAGCACATAGTACATTCATTCAATCGTATTTATTGAGCACTTACTGTGCGCAGAGCACTGTACTAAGCACTTGGAAAACCAAATTTGGCAGTGAGTGCTCAGCGTGGCTTAGTGGAAAGAGCACAGGCTTGGGAGGTAGAGGTTGTGGGTTCTATTTCCGGCTCTGCCACTTATCAGCTGTGTGACTATGGGCAAGTCACTTAACTTCTCTGTGCCTCAGTTACCTCATCTGTAAAATGGGGATTAAGACTGTGAGCTTCACGTGGGACAACCTGATTACCTTGTATCTACCCCAGTGCTTAGAATGGTGCTTGGCAACAGTGAGCGCTTAACAAATACCATAATTATTAGTATTATTATTATTAAATACGACTGACTGACTGGCTTCTTTATTGCAGTGAAGTTAGGCCACTGCACTCTTGGCTGGGATCAGTTTAACTTGTGCAAGGACTGGGACGACCACCCGTCTGACCATCCTGGGGCAAAAGCCTGAGCCAGTTGTCATAGAAACAAACTCCACAAGCCCGGACGATCCTGAAGAGGTCTTCTGATCCCTGCCTCTGTGATGGAACTGCACTAAATCCACACCTCTAGACTGTAAATTCACTATCTAGACTGTAAACTCCTTGCGGGCAGGGAACATGTCTATTAGTGCTTTTGTACTTCCCCAAGCACATAGAATAGTGCTGTGAATGAAGTAAGCACTCAATAAATACCACTGATTGACTGATTGAATAAAGCAAGGGGAATTTTTTTTTTCCTGAAGGGAGTTGAGAAGCAGCATGGCCTAGTGTGTAGAGCATAAGAGAGTGGGAATCAGAGGACATGGGTTCTAATACTGGCTGTGCCACTTGCCTGCTGTGTGATCTTGGATGAATTCTCCCCTTCTAGACTGTGAGCCCACTGTTGGGTAGGGACCGTCTCTATATATTGCCAACTTGTACTTCCCAAGCGCTTAGTACAGTGCTCTGCACACAGTAAGTGCTCAATAAATACGATTGAATGAATGAATGAATGAATCACTTAACTTCTCTGTAGCTCATGTATCTTGTCTAAAAAATGGGGATTATGATTGTGAGCCCCATGTGGGACAGGGACTGTGTCCATAGTGCATATTACTCTATTTTACTTGTACATATTTACTATTCTATTTATTATATTTTGTTGATATGTTTTATTTCGTTGTCTGTCTCCCCCTTCTAGACTGTGAGCCCGCTGTTGGGTAGGGACCGTCTCTATATGCTGCCAACTTGTACTTCCCAAGCGCTTAGTACAGTGCTCTGCATACAGTAAGCACTCAATAAATACGATTGAATGAATGATTATCTTTTATCTATACAGTGCCTGGCACAAAATAAGTGCTTAACAAATACCATTCATTTAACTAATCAATTGAGTTATTCCGTATTTCTCAGGAATGTACTACATTGAGACAATTGTATCAAGGAACAGTACTTATTGTGCTCTTGTTTTGTGAAGAGCACTTTATTAAGTACTTGGGAGAGTACAGTGGAGGAAAAAGATACAAGCTGTACCCTCAAAGAGCTTAAAATGTAACAAATCTTTCTCAGATTTAACACAAACCCGTGCTACAGGAATTTCATCCCATTTTCATAATGGAGATAGAGGACAGATGAATTTTGGCTCCAGAAAATTATTAACCATAGTATTAGTAATAATAGTAGTACACGTACTAGTAGTTGTAATCTAGTACTAGTAACAATCTTGTACTACTATTACTATGCTTAGAACAGTGCTTTGCACATAGTAAGTGCTTAACAAATGCCATCATTATTATTACTACTACTAGACTGTAGGCTTCTTTGAGGGCAGGTATCATGTCTATCAATCCTATTGTATTGTACTTTCTGAAGCACTTAGTATAGTATTCTGAACACAGTAAGCCCTCAGTAAATACTATTGCTTGATAGTAGTATCAGGTAGCTCTGGGCATGTCACTCCCCTCCTCAAAAATCTCCAGTGGTTGCCTATCAACCATCGCAAGAAGCAAAAACTCCTCACTTTGGGCTTCAAAGCTCTACATCACGTTGCCCCCTCCTACCTCACCTCCCTTCTCTCCTTCTACAGCCCATCCTGTACATTCTGCTCCTCTGCTGCTAACCTCCTCACTGGGCCTCGTTCTCACCTGTCCCGCTGTCGACCCCCGGCCCACATCCTCCCCCTGGCCTGGAATGTCCTCCCTCCACACAACTGCCAAACTAGCTCTCTTCCCCCCATCAAAGCCCTACTGAGAGCTCACCTCCTCCAGGAGACCTTCCCAGATTGAGCCCCCTCCTTTTCCCCTGCTCCTCTTCCCATCCACATTGCCCCCACTCCTCCCTCTGCCCTACCCCCTTCCCCTCCTCATCACCCCCCACTCCCTCCGCCCTACCCCCTCCCCTCCCCACAGCACTTGTGTATATTTGTACATGGTTATTACTCTATTTTATTAAAGATGTGTATATTACTATAATTCTATTTATTCTGATGGTATTGACACCTGTCTACTTGTTTTATTTCGTTGTCTGTCTCCCCCTTCTAGACTGTGAGCCCGTTGTTGGGTATGGACTGTCTCTATCTGTTGCCGAATTGTACTTTCCAAGTGCTTAGTACAGTGCCCTGCACACAATAAGCACTCAATAAATACGATTGAATGAATGAATAGAAGTAGTAATAGGGGTGGTATTTGTTGAGTGCCCACTTAGGGTAGTACACTGTACTGAGGGCTTGGGAAGCAGAGAACAATGAAATGACACATTCCCTTCCCACAAGAGAGAAAAACGTATCAAATTTTCCAACGTAGAGTGGTCTAAATAAATAAGCTGAGCAGACATAAAAATCCATGAGCTGGAAGAGGATTATTTAATGTTTTTGCCTTTTCCTTTTATAGACCAAAGCCTTCTAATTTTTATAGGTTCCATGTATCGGCAAATCACGGACTGGGCTTTTTGCGGGAGTGGAACGAGGACTCAGATGACCTACAGAGACAGCTATTCACTTCCTAATCAGGACCGAGGCCTGTTGGTAGGATTGCTGATTGTTTGGAGCACGTGCTGCCAGTAAAAAGCATGTGATGGTTTAATCCTCTAATTATAAATTCCTCAGGATCATTGGATCTCAGAACCACCAGCAAGGATCACAAGAGGCACAATCCAAATTCGAATAGGTAAATCCCTTTAGTACCCTGTGAGGGAAACACAAAGGATATAAAGGTTTCTCTTGGAGAGCAGTGTGTGGGCTTAGGCCCTCTGAAGTGGAGGAATAAGTTCATTTGAGTCCAGATTCTTTTCTCACACTTTGTTTTACCAGAACACAATCTAGGTGATGCAATAAACAGGGGACTGTATTGGATATAAATGCAAAGTAATTCTCCCTTAGCCATAGTAAGTATTCTCATTGCCCTAAGTAAACCTCTGATGGGTTATCAGTGAGTCAATTGTATTTATTGAGCGCTTACTGTGTGCAAAGCACTGTACTAAGCACTTGAGGGAGTACAGTATAACTATATACCAGATACATTTCCTGCCCACAACGAGCTTACAGTCTAGAGGGGCAGACAGACATCGACATGAATAAATCAATTACAGATATGTACACAAAAGCTGTGGGCTTGGGAGGGATGATGAATAAAGGGAGCAAGTCAGAACAAAGCAGAAGAGAGTTGAAATAAAAGAGGACTAAGGGAAGGCTTCTTGGAAGAGATGTGCTTTCGATAAGGCTTCGAAGGAGGGTAGAGTAATTGTCTGTCGAGTATAAGGAGGGAGGCCATCCCAGGCTGGTGGCAAGATGCAGGCAAGAAGTAGGCGGTGAGGTAGATGGGATTGAGGAACACCGAGAAGGTTAGCATTAATAATAATGGCATTTATTAAGCACTTATTATGTACACAGCACTGTTCTGAGTGCTGGGGAAGTTACAAGATGATCAGGTTGTCCCACAGGGGCTTCACAGTCTTGATCCCCATTTTACAGATGAGGTAACTGAGGCACAGAGAAGTTAAATGACTTGCCCAAAGTCACACAGCTGACAATTTGTGGAGCCGGGAGTATTAGAGGAACAAAGTATGCAGGCTGGGTCATAGTAGGAGAGTAGCAAGGTAAGGCAGAAGGGGGCAAGGTGATTGAGGGCTTTGAAGCCAATGGTGAGGAGTTTCTGTTCGATGTGGAGGTGGATGGGCAACCACTGGAGGTTTTTGAAGAGTGGGGAAATGTGGACTGAACGTTTTTGTAGAAAAATGATCTGGGCAGCAGAGTGAAGTATGGACTGGAGTCGGAGAGACAGGAGGCTGGAGGTCAGCAAGGAGGCTGAAGCTATAATCTAGGTGGGATAGGATGAGTGATTCTATTATCAAGGTCACAGTTCGGATGGAGAGGAAAGGGCAGATTTTAGTGATGTTGTGAAGGAGGACCGACAAGATTTAGTGATGGACTGAATATGTGGATTGAATGAGAGAGAGGAGTCAAGGATAACTCCAAGGTTACGGGCTTGTGAGACAGGAAAGATGGTGGTGCCGTCTTCAGTGATGGGCAAGTTCGGTGGAGGACATGGTTTGGATGGGAAAATAAGGAGATCTGTTTTGGACATGTTAAGCTTGAGGTGACGGGAGGACATCTCAGTAGAGATGTCTTGAAGGCAGGAGGAAACGCAAGACTTCAGAGAGAAATATCAGGGCTGGAGTTGTAGATTTGGGTATCATCCGCATAGAGGTGGTAGTTGAAGGGAGTGAAGGGAGTGAATGAGTTCTCCAAGGGAGTGGGTGTAGATGGAGAATAGAAGGGAACCCACAACTGAATCTTGAGGGACACCCACAGTTAGGGGGTAGGAAGCAGAAGAGGAGGCTGCGAAAGAGACTGAGAAGGAGAGGCCAGAGAGATAGAACGAAAACCAGGAGAGGTCAGTGACACTGAAGCCGAGGTTGGATAATATTTCAGCAGAAGGGGGGGTCGGCAGTGTTGAAGGTAGCTGAGAGGTCGAGGATGATTAGGATGGAGTAGAGGCTGCTGGATAGTAAAGTAGGGGTGTGTTTTCTTTACAAAAAGTCTTGCCAACTCTCATTACTCTTCCCATCGTTCCACTAAACTAACCTGGCCTTGTGCTTACCC
This sequence comes from Tachyglossus aculeatus, assembly GCF_015852505.1. Classification (NCBI taxonomy): domain Eukaryota; kingdom Metazoa; phylum Chordata; class Mammalia; order Monotremata; family Tachyglossidae; genus Tachyglossus; species Tachyglossus aculeatus. Next base: position 23,868,571 of record NC_052066.1, on the reverse strand, counting down.
ATAATGTAGCTTCTTATTTAACTACTCTGTTTGATCATCGTCTGATATGCCTTAGGAATATTTGTCTTAGATTAAAAACTCCTAGGAAGTTCATGTTCAGGTTTCTTAGGTACTTACTATGAGCTAAAGAGAAGCAGTGTTGCTCAGTGGAAAGAGCACGGGCGTTGGAGTCAGAGGTCATGGGTTCGAATCCCTGCTTCGCCACATGTCTGCTGTGTGACTTTGGGCAAGTCACTTCACTTCTCTGAGCCTCAGTTACCTCATCTGTAAAATGGGGATTAAGACTGTGAGCCCCATGTGGGACAACTTGATCACCTTGTATCCCCCCCAGCGCTTAGAACAGTGCTCTGCACATAGTAAGCGCTTAACAAATGCCATTATTATTATATTATTAAACTAAGGAAACTGTACCAAGTCCTTGTCCCCACATCCAGCTCATTCCTCTAGACTGTAAGCTCCTTGTGGGCAGGGAACATGTCGACCCACTCTGTTACATTGTACTCTCCCAAGCTCTTAGTACAATGTTCTGCACACAGTAAGTGCTCAGTAAATACCATTGGGAGATAGATTGATTCTCTGTCTCCAAAGTATCATCTCTAGGGACTTGGAGGAGCAGTCTAATGGTTGCCCTCGTTGACATCTATTCTAATAGGGATTTGTCTTACAAAATCAGAATAATTACCAGCATTAATAATGGAACATGCAGCATGGTCTAGTGGAGAGAGCACTGGGAGTCAGAAGGACCTGAGTTCTAATTCCTGCTCTGCCAACTGGTTGCTGTATGACCTTGGGCAAGTCACTTAACTTCTCTATGCCTCAGTTTCCTCAACTGTGAACTGAGGATATCTGTTCTTCCTCCTACTTAGACTGTGAGCCCTATGCAGGACAGGAACCATGTCCAACCTAATTAACTTGTACCTAATTCAGTGCTTAGAACAGTGTTTTACACATAGTAAGCCTTGTACCTACCCCGGTGCTTAGAACCGTGTTTTACACATAGTAACATGTAACAAATACCATTAAAAATAAACTAATTATTTTGGACCTCTCTTCCATGCATTTATCCAAAACTGTCTTGAACCTATTGAACTTTTTCACTGGCAAAACATTCAGTACTAATAAATTCCATACCCAATTTGCTGGGAGAAAATTGAAAATGTTGAACAAAATCATCCCTACCACTTATCCCCACAATTCATACCTCATTCATTCATACAATTGTATTTATTGAGTGCTTACTGTGGGCAAAGCACTGTACTAAGCACTTGGGAAGAGTACAATATAACAGTAAACAGACATTCCCTGCCCACTACAGGCTTACAGTCCTGGGACTGTACATCCACACTTCATTTTTTATCAATTTCTGTCAATCCAGATTAGCCAGTTTTTTTATTTATAGCCTTTGGTGGGTGAATTTGTCAAGGGTCTTTTGAAAAATCTCAATATGTTATGATCAGTAGTTCCTCTCTCTCTCCACATGCTTATTGACCTTTTCAGAGATTTAATAGATTCACCTTTGAAAGAAATCAAACTTTCTACAAAAATACCTGTTATCCAAGTGTTGCCTTGTTCTTATTTTTTCTTTTTTTGAAAACAGTATTTGTGAAGTGCTTATTTTGAGTCAAACACTGTTCTAAGCACTGGGGTAAGTACAGGTTAATTAGGTTGGACACAGTCCTTGCTTCACATGTTGCTCACAGTCTAAAGAGGAGGGAGAACAGGTACAGAATCTCCATTTTGTACAATTGAGGAACCTGAGGCACAGTGAAGTTAAGTGATGCAGTCAAAGTCACTCAGCAAGCAATTGGAAAAGCTGGAATTATTATTATTATTATTATATATATAATATTATATAGTATTGATATATATGTATATATAATACTTTGGAGACAGAGAAGCAATCGATCACCCAGTGGTATTTACTGAGCACTTACTGTGTGCAGAACATTGTACTAATTATTATAAATAATAATAATAATAATAATAATAATAATAATGATAATAATGGTATTTGTTAAGAGCTCATTATGTGCCAAGCACCCAGGTCCTTTGAAACTCAGGCCTTTGCTCTTTCCAGTACGTCACACTACTTCACCAACTTCACCTGGTTCTAAACTTGACTGCATATTGTGAGACTGGCCTGAAATACATCCACAGTCACCTGGTCAGAGTAAGCCAAACTGACTTCATTTTGGGGAGGCCCACCATCTCGTGCTTTCTAGGATTTGTTACGTGCTCTTAGTTGTTTAAATACAGGAAAATGTTTTGTACAATGAAGGACTTGTAGTTCTCAGATGGAAGACCACAGTTTGTAAATATGGCCCCAAGTTGCATTTGACAGCGACTTAACATCTTATCTAATTCCCCGAAACCTTCCCCGCCTGCCATTTCCATGAAGCAGCATGGCTCAGTGGAAAGAGCAGAGGCTTTGTAATCAGAAGTCAACGGTTCAAATCCCGGCTCCGCCACTTGTCAGCTGTGTGACTTTGGGCAAGTCACTTCACTTCTCTGTGCCTCAGTTCCCTCATCTGTAAAATGGGGATTAAGACCGTGAGCCCCACGTGGGACAACCTGATCACCTTGTAAACTCCCCAGCGCTTAGAACAGTGCTTTGCACATAGTAAGCGCTTCATAAATGCCATCATTATTATTATTATTATTATGTAAATTAGGACCCAAGCGAAAGAAGCTTGATATCACTGGCTAAAGGCAGATAATATTTCTGAAATACGGCACACCTATGAAATATGGTCAATGGGATACGGAAGCCCAGTTCCTTGCTCTAGGCAATATGCTTCTCCTTTCATCCCCAAGGGGAGGCTAGGACAGCCCAGAGTGTGCTTGGCTTAACCAAGGGTGTCCCGTCTAAGGCTCAATCAATCAATCAATCAATCAATCGTATTTATTGAGCTCCAAAAAGGACCTGCTGAGTACTAGAAAGGAAAAGGGATTCAAGGACCTGGGATGCAAACCGCCCCATGGGTGGGTGAGACAGCGGGACCCTTGGGGGATGTAATAACTTTTGTTCGGAGTCTGTGAATATATTTGTGCATTGCAGCCATAGCTTTTCATGGGTTTATGCATTAAAGCCATAGCTTTCATAGGTTTACGCATTAAAGTCATGGCTTTCTTAGCAAAATTCAGTGTGTCCATTTGTTTCATTCTTCCACTCCTGGATCTAAGTGCCCATGGACAAAAACCCCTCATTTGGGGTACATAATTATTTTATCAATTTGTTGATATGTGACTCACCGGTCTATAATTCCCTAGGCCACTCTAGGAGCTCTTTTATAGAGAGTTACTTTGGCTATTTTCATTTGTAACTATAGATTATATACACTTTTCATCAGTAATGCAATTTCTCCCGAGTTCCTTCAGGGTTCTTGGATGGATACCAATGTATCTCAGGAACCTCTTTGCAATTTAGTTATTGATAATTTATCAATTTGATCTAAAATAGCTGGAATGGCTACTAATAATAATTGTGGCATTTTGATAAGCACTTTCTATGAGCCAAGCACTGGGTAGGCACAATACAATCAGATAACAAATACCATTATTATTATTATTATTATTATTATTATTACTACCACCCAGCCTCACACTTCATTCCTCTAATGCCGTCCTGCTCACTGTACCTCAGTCTCCTCTCTCTCGCCGCGGACTCCTCCTTGGCCATGTCCTCCCCCTGACCTGGCACTCCCTTCCCCCCATATATGCTCTGCACACAGTGCTCTGCACACAGTAAGCGTTCAATAAATACGATTAATGATATGACAGACCGCCACCTTCTCCCCCTTCAAAACCTTATTAAAATCCCATCTCCTCCAAGAGGCCTTCCCCGACTAAGCCCTCATTTTAAGAAGCAGCGTGGCTCAGTGGAACGAGCCCGGGTTTGGGAGTCGGAGGTCCTGGGGTCTAATCCTGGTTCCGCCACTTGTCAGCTGCGTGACTTTGGACAAGTCACTTCACTTCTCTGTGCCTCAGTTCCCTCATCTGTAAAATGGGGATTAAGACTGGGAGCCCCACGTGATCAGGACAACCTGATCACTTTGTATCCTCCCCAGTGCTTAGAACAGTGCTTTGCACATAGTAAGCGCTTAATAAATGCAATTACTATTACTACTATTCTCTGTGCCTCAGTTCCCTCATCTGTAAAATGGGGATTAAGACTGTGAGCCCCACATGATCAGGACAACCTGATCACCCTGTTTCCTCCCCAGTGCTTAGAACAGTGCTTTGCACATAGTAAGCACTTAACAAATACCATTATTATTATTATTATCAGACACAGTCCTTGCCAGCCTACTGGGGAGGGAAAATAGATATTTAATCCCCATTTTACAGATGAGGAAACAGAGGCACAAAAAAGTTTGATGCCTTGCTCAAGGTCACACAGCAGACAAGTGACAGAGCTGGGATTAGAACCCATGTCCTCTGATTCCCAGGCCATGCTCTTTCCACTAGGCCACACTGTTTCTCTAGGCACTTAGAAATCAAGTCTCCCAATTCTATACTCTTATAAACTCTGCTTCATCTCTTCATCTCTTTTCTCTTAGAACAGTGCTTGGCACATAGTAATCGCTTAACAAATACCATAATTACTATTATTATTGTTCTACAACCAAGCCAGTTCCCCAGACCTGTCTGTTAGGAAAAACCTCCCTTACATCTTTATAATTAAATAATTCATTCAACCTCTCCGGGCTTGGGAGTCAGAGGTTGTGGGTTATAATCCAAGCTCCTCCACTGACCAGCTGTGTGACTTTGGGCAAGTCACTTGACTTCTCTGTGCCTCAATTCCTTCATCTGTAAAATGGGGATTAAGACTGTGAGCCCCATGTGGGACAACCTGATTATTTTGTAACTACCCCAGCACTTAGAACAGTGCTCGGCCCACAGTAAAGGCTTAACAAATGCCATTGTTATTATTATTATTATTATTATTATTAGTAGTAGTAGTAGTATTTTCTCCTCTTGCCCCAAGTGCAACTTATATACCATGATAAGCCGGTGCCCTTAAAAAAAATTTGGTATTAAGTGCTTACTATGTGCAAAGCAGTGTTCTAAGCACTGGGAAGGATACAGTGTGATCAGGTTGTCCCATGTGGGGCTCACAGTCTCAATCCCCATTTTACAGATGAGGTAACTGAGGCACAGAGAAATTAAGTGACTTGCCCAAAGTCACACAGCTGACAAGCGGTGGAGCCAAGATTTGAACCTAAGCATTCTAAGTCAGATTTCTCCCTGGCTGTATTAGAATAATCCTCCATTAGATTTGGAATCACTTGCACAGATCCTTACAAATTCCTTTTTGCTCAGTTGTTTCCTATTTGCAGCTAACCTATCAGTATTTATGGTCTTTCTGGTTCTTTTCACTTGAGGGAACCTTTCCATTTTTTGAAGAATGACTCCCTTTATTTGATGACCTTTTTTACCTTGTCATTTAAGCTATTCAGGGTATCTGATTGTTCACCAGTTTTTCTTGGTTCTGTGGCATTTATTTTACCTGGGGTTTTAATATGGTTAGTATGGAAATTTTTTATTTTTAATGGTATTTGCTAGGTACTTACTATGCCAGGCACTGTACTAAACATTGGGGTAGATACAAGATAATCCAGGTTGGACACAGTGCCTGTCCCACATAGGGCTCACAGTCTTAATCCCCTTTTTCCAGATGAGGTAACTGAGGCACAGAGAAGTGAAGTGACTTGCCCAAGGTCACACAACAGACAAGGGGCAGAACTAGGATTAGAACCCAGCTCCTTTCATAGGCCTATGCTCTTTCTACTAGACCACACTGATTCCCATTCTCCTCCCCAATCTACCTTCACCAGAACTCCCTCCCCCTTCAAATTCACCAGGCACATTCCTCCTCATCTTTAAAATCCTTCTGAACAACGACCTCCTCCAGGAGGAATTCCCTAAATGCTTTCTAAAGGACAATTACCAATAGTGATTTACCTATCTACAAGAAGCAGCGTGGCTCAATGGAAAGATCCCGGGCTTTGGAGTCAGAGGTCATGAGTTCAAATGCCAGGTCTGCCAATAGTCAGCTGTGTGACTTTGGGCAAGTCACTTAACTTCTCTGTGCCCCAGTTACCTCAACTGTAAAATTGGGATTAATACTGTGAGCCCCCTGTGGGGCAACCTGATCACCTTTTAACCTCCCCAGTGCTTAGAACAGTGCTTTGCACATAGAAAGTGCTTAATAAATGCCATTATTATTATTACTCTATTCTCTTAACTACTTCCTTTACTTTTTCCATACTCATGCTAACACTGATTATATTTTTATCCTGATGGTAATAAATGTGTACAGTTATCTCTACCTTTTCTTCAAACTGGATCATGAGACCTTTTGGTGTTTCTATTTTTTCCCAAACACGTAGGACAATGTTCTGTCCACTGTGTGGGATAATGTGGAAATTACTTGGGACTAGAAGTCAGGATTAGTGATAACTGCAGAGTGCTTAATATGCTCAGAATTTAGGAGTAGTAAGTGTTTAGGGGAGTACAATACAACAGAGTCGGTAGATATGCTTCTTGCCCATAAGGAGCTTATAGTCTCTTGAGGGTCAACAGGCATTAAAATAAATTATGGCTAAGCACATAAGTGCTGTGGGGTTAAGCTTGAGTAACATATGAAGTACTTGAAGGGTACAGATTTGAGGAGTTTCTGTTGCTAAGCAGGTGGATTGGTAAGCTCTGGAGGTTCTTGAGTAGTGGGGAGACATGAACTGAAGGGTTTTTTTTAGAAAAATGATCTGGGTAGCAGAATGAAATATAGACTGGAGTGGGGAGAGAGACAGGAGGTAGGGAGGTATGCAAGTAGGGTGATTTAGTCAAGGCAGGATGTGACAAGTACTTGGATCTGCAAAATAGCAGTTTGAATGGGTTCATGGGCATCTGGACAATTTCATCTGGCAACTTCTGAATTCCTTTGACTCTGGCCTGGATTTCAAAGCTTAGTGGTTGGTTGCTTCCACTGGGAACTTTTCAGTGATCTTTCCTGAGTTAAAAAATAAAAATCAAATAGCTCTATGTGCTCTACAGCCATCAATCAGCATGGCTTAGTTGAAGCAGCATGGCTCAGTGGAAAGAGCATGGGCTTGGGAGGCAGAGGTCTTGGGTTCTAATTCCGGCTCCTCCACTTATCAGCTGTATGACTTTGGGCAAGTCACTTCTCTGTGCCTCAGATACCTCATCTGTAAAAAGGGGATTAAGACTGTGTGCCTCACATGGGACAACCTGACTACCTTGTAATAATAATAATAATGATGATGATGGCATTTGTTAAGTGCTTACTATGTGCAAAGCACTGTTCTAAGCACAGGGGAGGATACAAGGTGATCAGATTGTCCCACATGGGGCTCACAGTCTTAATTCCCATTTTACAGATGAGGTAACTGAGGCACAGAGAAGTTAAGTGACTTGCCCAAGGTCACACAGCTGACGATTGGCAGAGCTGGGATTTGAACCCATGACCTCTGACTCCCAAGCCCGTGCTCTTTCCACTGAGCCATGCTGCTTCTCTACCTCAGTGTTTAGAACAGAGCTTGGCACATAGTAAGCACTTAACAAATAACATTATTATTATTATTATTATCAATACTTCAATGGTATTGATTAAACACTTACTATCTGGAGAGCACTATACTAAGGATTTGCCATTTGTTCAAACAAATAATCTTATGGGCTCCTTAGCCACGGGGCCCTCTTTGAGAAGGAGAGTGTTTGAGGCTCCAAAAGATTGCTTAAAAATTTAGACCTAAGGATGCATTTATGGTATTTTCCTGGGATATTTTTCTCACATATGAGGGGTGACTTGAGAAATGGTTTGAGCAGAACTGGAAAGAGGGTGGCCATTCATAATAATGATAATAATAATGGTATTTGTTAAGCACTCACCGTGTGTCACGCACTGTTCAGGTTGGACACAGTTCCTGTCCCACATGGGGCTCACAGTCTTAATCCCCATTTTACAGATGAGGTAACAGAGGCACAGAGAAGTGAAGTGACTTGCCCAAAGTCACACAGCAGGAAAGTGGCAGAGCTGGGATTAGAGCCCCACTCCTCTAGAATCCCAGGCCCGTGCTTTGTCCACTAGGTCATGCTGCTTCCCTGCCATACTGCTTCATCTGGTGCTATACAAGGCAGTCCAGTCCCAACATGGAATTGGGTGTTTTATTTCAGTTTAAAAATGTTCAGTTCTGATCTCCCCTCCACCATGGCTCCTGGTGCCAAATTCTGTGATTCTGTCCCAGCATTTGAGTTCTGATGAAGAGGAAGGCAGTAGCTCTTGTGCAAAGCATGTTTGGAGAGGGTTAGGTGTCCCCAGAGAAATGTTCTAGGTTCAGCCAAACTGCCACCAAACTGCATGTGTGACTTCATCCCACTCTGCTGCCTGCCCACATTTGACATCATAAGTTTCTTTGTGTCTGGCATTTTTGAGGTCTGTCAGTGACCCCTCTATCTGGAGTCGGGGGGGTAGTGGTGATGTATATCACAGGGCCTATCTGCCTTGCTAGCATCTCACCATTGGATTTAAAGCATTCAATCCCCTTACCCCTAGTACCTCACCTTGCTACTCTCCTATTACAACCTGCTACAACCCACCCTGCACACTTTGCTCCTATTATAATAATAATAATTATTATTATGGCATTTATTAAGCACTTACTATCAATCAATCAATCAATCATATTTATTGAGCGCTTACTGTGTGCAGACCACTGTACTAAGTGCTTGGGAAGTACAAGTTGGCAACATATAGAGACAGTCCCTACCCAACAGTGGGCTCACAGTCTAAAAGGGGGAGACAGAGAACAAAACCAAACATACTAACAAAATAAAATGAATAGAATAGATATGTACAAGTAAAATAAATAAATAAATAGAGTAGTAAATGCGTACAAACATATATGCATATATACAGGTGCTGTGGGGAAGGGAAGGAGGTAAAATGAGGGGGATGGAGAGGGGGACGAGAGGGAGAGGAAGGAAGGGGCTCAGTCTGGGAAGTCCTCCTGGAGGAGGTGAGCTCTCAGTAGGGCTTCGAACGGAGAAAGAGAGCTAGCTTGGCGGATGGGCAGAGGGAAGGCATTCCAGGCCCTTGGGATGACGTGGGCCAGGGGTTGATGGCCGGACAGGTGAAAACGAGGCACGGTGAGGAGATTAGCGGCAGAGGAGCGGAGGGTGCAGGGTGGGCTGTAGAAGGAGAGAAGGGAGGTGAGGTAGGAGGGGGCGAGGAGATGGACAGCCTGGAAGCCCAGGGTGAGGAGTTTCTGCCTGATGCGCAGATTGATTGGTAGCCACTGGAGATTTTTGAGGAGGGGAGTAACATGCTCAGAGCGTTTCTGGACAAAGATAATCCGGGCATCATCATCATCATCATCATCATCATCATCATCAATCGTATTTATTGAGCGCTTACTGTGTGCAGAGCACTGTACTAAGCGCTTGGGAAGTACAAGTTGGCAACATATAGAGACAGTCCCTACCCAACAGTGGGCTCACAGTCTAAAAGGGGGAGACAGAGAACAAAACCAAACATACTAACAAAATAAAATAAATAAAATAGGTATGTACAAATAAAATAAATAAATAGAGTAACAAATATGTACAAACATATATACATATATACAGGTGCTGTGGGGAAGGGAAGGAGGTAAGATGGGGGGGTGAAGAGGGGGACGAGGGGGAGAGGAAGGAAGGGGCTCAGTCTGGGAAGGCCTCCTGGAGGAGGTGAGCTCTCAGTAGGGCCTTGAAGGAAGGAAGAGAGCTAGCTTGGCGGATGGGCAGAGGGAGGGCATTCCAGGCCCGGGGCATGACGTGGCCGGAGGTCGATGGCGGGACAGGGGAGAACGAGGTACGGTGAGGAGATTAGTGGCAGAGGAGTGGAGGGTGCGGGCTAGGCAGTAGAAGGAGAGAAGGGAGGTGAGGTAGGAGGGGGCGAGGGGATGGACAGCCTTGAAGCCCAGGGTGAGGAGTTTCTGCCTGATGCGCAGATTAATTGGTAGCCACTGGAGATTTTTGAGGAGGGGAGTAACATGCCCAGAGCGTTTCTGGATAAAGACAATCCGGGCAGCAGCATGAAGTATGGATTGAAGTGGGGAGAGACATGAGGATGGGAGATCAGAGAGAAGGCTGATACAGTAGTCCAGATGGGATAGGATGAGAGCTTGAATGAGCAGGGTAGCGGTTTGGATGGAGAGTAAAGGGCGGATCTTGGCAATTTTGCAGAGCTGAGACCGGCAGGTTTTGGTGACAACTTGGATGTGAGGGGTGAATGAGAGAGTGGAGTTGAGGATGACACCAAGGTTGTTGGCTTGTGAGACGGGAAGGATGGTAGTGCCGTCAACAGAGATGGGAAAGTCAGGGAGAGGGCAGGGTTTGGGAAGGAAGACAAGGAGTTCAGTCTTGGACATGTTGAGTTTTAGTTGGCGGGCAGACATCCAGATGGAGATGTCCTGAAGGCAGGAGGAGATGCGAGCCTGGAGGGAGGGGGAGAGAGCAGGGGCAGAGATGTAGATCTGGGTGTCATCAGCGTAGAGATGATAGTTGAAGCCGTGGGAGCGAATGAGGTCACCCAGGGAGTGCGTGTAGATCGAGAACAGAAGGGGACCAAGCACTGAACCTTGCAAAGCACTGTTCTAAGAGTTGGGGAAGTTACAAGGTGATCAGGTTGTCCTACAGGGGGCTCACAGTCTTCATCCCCATTTTGCAGATGAGGTAACTGAGGCTCAGAGAAGTTAAGTGACTTGCCCAAAGTCACACAGCTGACAAGTGGCAGAGGAGGGATTTGAATCCATGACCTCTGACTCCAAAGCCCTTGCTCTTTCCACTGAGCCACACTGCTTCTCTGCTTCTCCTCTAATGCTAACCTTCTCACTGTACATTGATCTCATCTGTATCACTGCCGACCTCTTGCCAACGTCCTGCCTCTGGCCTGGAACACCTTCCCTTCTATGCAACGGACAATTCCTCTCCCCCTCTTCAAAGCCTTATTGAAGGCCCATCTCCTCCAGAAGGCTGTGCCTGACTAAGCCCACTTTTCCTCTTCTCCCATTCCCTTCTGTGTCACTCCGACTTGCTCCCTTTATTCATCCCTCCCTCCCAGCCCCATAGCACTTATGTACATACCTGTAATTCATTTATTTCATTCATTCATTCAATCGTTATTTATTGAGCACGTACTGTGTGCAGAGCACTGTACTAAGCGCTTGGGAAGTACAAGCTGGCAACATATAGAGACGGTCCCTACCCAACAATGGACTCACAGTCTAGAAGGGGGAGACAAACAACAAAACAAAACATGTGGACAGGTGTCAAGTCATCGGAATAAATAGAAATAAAGCTAGATGCACATCATTAAGAAAATAAATAGAATAGTAAATATGTACAAGTAAAATAAATAGAGTAATAAATCTGTAATAAAGTAATAAGTCTGTATAAATTTATTTACATTAATGTCGGTCTCCCCTTCAGACTGTAAGCTCATTGTGGGCAGGAATGAGTCTATTATATTGTCATATTGCACTCTCCTGAGTATTTAGTACAGTGCTCTGCACACAGTAAATGTTTAAAAAATACAATTGACAGATTTACTGATTCCTTTGGCACCACACTGCTCTTCACAGGGAGGGAGGGGAAACGGGAGGCCTGACTTGCATGGTTCAGTATTTCCGACACATATTCCAGGAAATGTTCAGACAGCAGCCACAGTGGGGAAAATGGGAGTGGCCATGAGAGACTATAAATATGAGCCTAACTGCTTCTGGTCATTGGGAAATTGCTCAACCATTCCTGCAAGGGCTTCACTGGCACTAACCTCGCTCTTGAGGAAACTCAAACCTTTGTGGTTGCAGCAATAAATGAACCACATTGCTGATTTTGTTGTCTTTATTTCAGCAATACCATGACCAATAACTATGAGGAGAGTATATAGCTGTTATTTAAATGGCCATCATTTAACATAAAGGAACACAAGCCTGGCAGTCAGCGTGGCCTAGTGGAAAGAGCACAGGCCTTGGAGTCAGAAGACGTGGGTTCCAATCCCGGCTCCACTACATGCCTGATGCATGACCTTGGGCAAGTCAGTTAACTTCTCTGGGTCTCAGTTATGTCATCTGTAAAATGAGGATTAAAACTGCAAGCCCCATGTGGGACGGGGACTGTGTCCAATCTGTTTACCTTGTATCTACCCCAGCCCTTCGGACAATGTTTGGCACATAGTAAGCACTTAACAAATACACAATACACAAGCACTTAACAAATACACACTTATTATTATTAATCCTGGCTTTGTCATTTGCCTGCTGAGTGACCTTGAGCAAGTCTCTTAACTTCTCTGTGCCTCAGTTTCCCATTATGTAAAATGGGGATTAAATCCTACTCCCTCCTACTTACACTCTGAGCCCCATGTGAGACAGGAACTGTATTCGACCTGATTATCTTGCATCTACCCAGTGCTTAATACAGTGCTTGGCACATAGTAAGTGCTTAATAAACATTATTATTAGTAGCATTATAACATTGCCAAGATCCACCCTTTCCTTTCCATCCAAAATGCTGCCTTGCTTGTTCAGTCTCTCATCCTATCCCAACTGGATTATCGCATTGACCTCCTCTCTGATCTCCCATCCTCCTGTCTCTCCCTGCTTCAGTTTATACTTCACTCTGCTGCCTGGATTATCTTTTTACAGAAACGCTCTGGGCATGTCACTCCCCTCCTCAAAAATCTCCAGTGGCTGCCTGTCAACCTTTGAATCAAGCAAAAACTCCTCACTCTCAGCTTCAAGGCTGTCCATCACCTTGCCCCCTCCTACCTCACCTACCTTCTCTCCTTCTACAGCGCAGCCTACACCCTCCGCTCCTCTGCTGCCACTAACCTCCTCACTGTGCCTTATTCTCACCTGTCCAACCATCGACCCCTAGCCCATGTTCTTCCTCTGTCCTGGAATGCCCTCCCTCCACACATCCACCAAACTAGCTCTCTTCTTCCCTTCAAAGCCCTACTGAGAGCTCACCTCCTCCAGGAGGCCTTCCCTGCCTTCCCTTTTTTCCTCTCCTCCTCCACCTCCTCCCCTCCCCCTCGCCCCTCCGCCCTACCCCCTTCCCCTCCCCACAGCACTTGTATATATTTCTACATATTTGTTACTCTTTTATTTTGTTTGTGCATATTTACTATATTTTATTAATGATGTGCATATAGCTATAATTCTATTTATTCTGATGGTATGGACACCTATCTACTTGTTTTGTTTTGTTGTCTGTCTCCCCCTTCTAGACTGTGAGCCCGTTGTTGGGTAGGAACCATTTCTACATGTTGCCGATTTGTACTTCCCAAGCATTTAGTACAGTGCTCTGCACACAGTAAGCGCTCAATAAATATGAATGAATGAATGAATGAATTTGTTTTTTATTGAGTGCTTAATGTCTGCAAAGCACTGCACTGGGGGAGTACAATATAACAACAAATAATATAACAGTAAACAGACACAGTCCCTGCGCACAACAAGCTCGGTATTATTATAATTAATAATACCAATGATAATGATAATAACATTGACTGCTGGTCATGTCCTAGGTGTGCTCCAAAATGCCAAAAATAAATGGTCTTGTTTCCTGGTTTAAAACAAAAATATAATGTGTGCCATAAATATTTTGGAGCCTCAGAAGCTATTTTCTTTTTGTCTGCTCAGTACTCTCTATCCTTTGTCTTTCCCAGGACTGAACCTAGAGTAAATTTGCTGAATGCAGACAAACAAAGCAACACATGATAAGGAATGAAGCATTTCTAGTCATTTCAATTAATTACAGAATAGTTCTTTAATTAGAATAGTTATGATGTCACCTAAAGTGAAATACTGCTTTTTCTTCTTTCAATTAAATAATTAGACTCTTTAGTTATTAGAGGATTTTCCCAGGCTTTTATGAAGGTTATTTATACAATGTCTAATTAATCAGTGGTAATATTAGACTTCTTTTTATGTCTTATTTATATAATGTGAAGCTAATGTAATTATTATACTATTATGACTGACCTATTTCTACTCTTAGCTACCAGAATATTCTCTCTACAGTAAAATAACTGAAGGTAGTAATATTAGATAAAGAATTCCTGCTTTGATATGGCTGATTCTGCTGAGAACCATAAATTCCAAATTCCTTCCTCTGTGTTTGAAATGAGTGATTTGTTTCTTTTAGAGGTACCGTGCAAAAATATTTAATGGATATTTATTTCCAACCTGTGGCAATACTTCATATTTGACAAGATTCATATTGTCATTTATTCATTAAATTGTGTTTATTGAGCACTTACTGGGTCTAAAGCATTGTGCTAAGCACTTGGGAGAGTTTAATATAACAATAAAAAGACACAGTCCCCGCCCACAATGAGCTTAATGTCTAGAGACTTTAAGACTTCAAGGCCCTACTGAGAGCTCACCTCCTCCAGGAGGCCTTCCCAGACTGAGCCCCTTCCTTTCTCTCCCCCTCATCCCCCCTCTCCATCCCCCCTGTCTTACCTCCTTCCCTTCCCCACAGCACCTGTATATATGTATATATGTATGTACATATTTATTACTCTATTTATTTGTTTATTTTACTTGTACATATCTGTTGTATTTATTTTATTTTGTTAATATGTTTGGTTTTGTTCTCTGTCTCCCCCTTCTAGACTGTGAGCCCACTGTTGGGTAGGGACTGTCTCTATATGTTGCCAACTTGTACTTCCCAAGTGCTTAGTACAGTACTCTGCACACAGTAAGCGCTCAATAAATACGATTGATTGATTTATTGATTGATAGAGACACAAGCTTATTTTCCTATGAAGTTGAAGAAGACACCACCAATGGTGAAGTTCGCCAATTAATTCTCGTGTGACTGAAAAGGCCAAATGGGATTTGTAGTCTCAGGCATATTGTACACTCAGAAATGTTGTCTTTTTATGTTGTCCTCCTTGTCCCTCTTTCCACACCCATGGCCTACATACCTCTGGCCCACATCCTACCTCTGGCCTGGAAACACCCTCCAAGGTCACACAGCAGACAAGTGTCGGAGCCGAGATTAGAACCCACATCCTCTGACTCCCAAACCCGTGCTCTATCCACAAGCCATGCTGCTTCTCATAATAATGACGGTATTTGTTAAACTCTCCCAAGCCCCTGCTCTATCCACAAGCCAGGCTGCTTCTCATAATAATGATGGTATTTGTTAAGCTCTTACTGTGTACCAAACACTGCTCCAAGTGCTGGGATAGATACAAGGCAATCAGATTGGGCACCATCCCTGTCCTAAGCAGGGCTCACAGTCTCAAAACCACTTCATTTCTCTGTGCCTCAGTTACCTCATCTGTAAAATGGAGATTAAAACTATGAGTACCACATGGGACAACCTGATTACCCTGTATCTACCCCAGTGCTTAGAAGAGTACTTGGCACATAGTAAGCACTTAACAAATACCATTATTATCATTATTAATGGTAATTATAATCATTATTAATGGTATTTTTTAAGTGCTTACTAATTACCAGGCACTGTACTAGGCACTGGGGTGGACACAAGCAAATTGGGATAGATACAGTCCCTGTCCCACATAGGGCTCACAGTCTTGTTCCCCATTTTACAGATGAGGTAACTGAAGCACGGAGATGTGAAGTGACTTGCCTAAGGTCACAGAACAGACAAGTGGCAGAGCCGAGATTAGAACTCATGACCTTTTTTCTCTCAGGCCTGTGCTTTATCCACTATGCCATGCTGCTTCCCTAGATACTTTGATACTAACCCCAGCACCATAGCACTTGTGTACAAATCTTTATACTCTTCTATTTTCCCTATCTATAATTCATTATTATGTGGGCAGGGAACATGTCTACCAACCCCAAGCACTTGGTACAGTGCTCCACACACAGTAACTGCTCAATAAGTACAATCGATTGATAGATTGATTATTTTAATGTCTGTCTTCCCCTGACGATGGTAAACTCATTATGAGCAGGGATCGAACCTCACCATCCTATCATAATATACTGTCCCAAATACTTAGCACAGTGCTCTGCACACAGTAAGCATTCAGTAACCACCAATGATTGATCATTTGATCAATCAACTAGGTTTATGAATGTTCCAAATAATTTCTAGCTCATCTCTAACAATCCAGTTTTGCCACTCTAGATTTTGCCATCCTAACATGGCAGTTTTTGCCTCCCTTTTCTCCCGTGAACAGATTCTCCAAGAGCTATGGTGAGCTACTGCTCGTCTTCCTTAGGTGCTGTTTTCTTCTTCCAGCCACCTTATCTTTTCTCTCATTTAAATTTACATTTAAATTAGGTATGACTGCTTGTCCCTAGATAGTCAGATTAATTTTTTTCCATTTTTCACCTCCTAGGCTGGGAAATTGGAGGCAACTCTTCACTCATCTCCTTATTCTGCTTCTTCCTGTGCCCATCTCTCTGCTTTCTCCCATTTCTTTTCCCCTTCCCTTCCTTACTGCCTCTTAGTCTCTCTTCTTTTTCCTTTGTTCTAGGAATGACTCAACTCATTCTGGGAGATGGTGATGACCTCCTGATGAATCAATCAGTTGTATTTATTGAACACTTACTAACAAGCACTGTGGCCTGACAGAAAGAGCCCCAGCCTGGGAGTCAGAGGATCTGGGTTCTCATTCTGGCTCTGTCACTTGACTGCTGAGTGACCCTGGGCAAGTCAGTTGAACTTCTCTGTGCCTGAGTTCTTTCACCTGAAAAATGGGGATTAAATACCTGTCACTTCACTTCTCTGGGCCTCAGTTACCTCATCTGTAAAATGGGGATTAAGACTGTAAGCCCCCCGTGGGACAACCTGATCACCTTGTAACCTCCCCAGTGCTTAGAACAGTGCTTTGCACATAGTAAGCACTTAATAAATGCCATTATTATATTATTATTATTATCATTATTATTAGTATTATTATTATTATTATAACAGACATGTCCCTTGCCCACAAAGAGCCTACAGTCTAGAGGGGGAGACAAACATTAAAGTAAATCACGTGATTTGCGGGAAGGCCTCCTAAAGGAGATGCCATTTTAATAAGGCTGTGAAGGTCAGGAGGGTGATGTTCTGTTGGAAATGAACGGCGAGGGAGCTCCAGGCCAGTGGCATGATGTGTACAATGAGTAAATTGGCATTAGAGGAGCAAAGTGAGCCTGCTGGGATTTTTTAGCAGAAACAGAAGCATGAAAAGCAGTGTGGTGCAGTGGATAGAGCACTGGCCTGGGATTCAGATTTGCTACTTGTCTACTGTGTGATCTTGGGCAAGTCACTTCACTTCTCCGCACCCCAGTTCCCTCATCTGTAAAATGGGGATTAAATCTGTGAGCCCCACATGGGGCCGGGACTTTGTCTAACTGCATTTTCTTGTACGCATCCCTGTGCTTGTTACAGTGCCTGGCATATAGTAAGCACTTAACAAATACCACAATTATTCTTATTCTTATTATTATAGTAGGGAGTCAGGGCAGTAAGATAGGAAGGGGCAAGGTAAGGGCTTTATAGCCAGTGGTATAGAGTTTCTGTTTGATGCAGAGTTGGATTTGCAACTACTGAAGGTTATTGAGGAGTGGGAAAACAAGGACAGAATATTTTTTAAAAAAAACAGGGCAGCAGAGTGAAGTATGCACAGGACAGGAGGCAGGGAGGTCAGCACAGAGACAAATATAGTAGTCAAAATGGGATAGGATGAATTTCCTGAATCAACATGATAGCAGTCTGGATGAAGAAGAAACAGCTGATTTTTGCCATGTTGTAAAGGTAGAACCAACAGGTTTGGGTCACAGATTGACTGTGTGGGCTGAATGAAAGAGATGAGTAGAATATAATGCCAAGGTTTTGGGCTCGTGAGACAGGAATGAAAAGTGATATTATTTTCAGTGATGAGAAAGTCAGGGGGAGGAAAGGATGTGGATGGGAAGATGAGGAGTTCTGCTTTGAACATTCATTCAATCGTATTTATTGAGTGCTTACTGTGTGCAGAACACTGTACTAAGTGCTTGGGAAGTACAATCAATCAATCAATCAATTGTATTTATTGTACAAGTTGTTTAAGTATTGTTTAAGTATTATTTAAGTACAAGTTGGCAACATAGTAATAATAATAGTAATAATGGCATTTGTTAAGTGCTTACTATGTGCAAAGCACTGTTCTAAGCGCTGGGGGGATACAAGGTGATCAAGTGGTCCCACGTGGGGCTCACAGTCTTACTCCCCATTTTACAAATGAGGTAACTGAGGCTCAGAGAAGTTAAGTGACCTGCCAAAGGTCACACAGCAGACATGTGGTGGAGCCGGGATCTGAACCCATGACCTCTGACTCCAAAGCCGATGCTCCTTCCACTGAGCCACACTGGATCTATTCAATTTCTATTCTAAAATAGAAATAGTACTCCTATTTATTCATGTGCGACCTGAATATCTTGCATCCACTCCAATGCTTGGCATGAAGCATATCACTTGGTAAGTGCTTAAATAACACAAAACCACAATTATGTCCCTTCATATGACTTACCCCTAAATGAGTGTACAAAGGCATTAAACAAACATTAGCAATTCTCCTCCACTTAATATAGTCACTGACTAAAGTGTCCTTTCTGCTTCTGAAGTCTTACTCTATATTTGAATGGGAATTCAGTCAGCTAACCATCTTTAGAGGTAGAATTTGGCTCGGTCCCTACCCAACAGTGGGCTCACAGTCTAGAAGATGTTAAGTTTGAGGAATCGGCAGGACATTCCAGTAGAAATTTCCTGAAGGCAAGAGGAAATATGAGATGGTGGAAAAGGTGAAAGATCAGGGCTGGAGATGTAGATTTGAGAATCTTCTGCAAAGAGATGGTAGTTGAAGCTTTGGGAACAAATGAGTCCTCCAAGGAAGTGGGTGAAGATGGAGAATAGAAGAGGGCTCGTAATTAAGCCTGAGAGACCCCCACAGTTTATGGGTGGGAGACAGAGGAGGAGTCTGCAAAAGGGATTGAAAATGAACAGCCAGAGGAATGGAACAACAACCATGAGAGGTTAGTTAGTCAAGCCAATTTTAGATAATGGTGAGGAAACAGTTGCCTAGCGGATAGAGCATAGAGCTGGGATTCAGAAAGATATGAGTTCTAATCCCGGTTCTGCCACTTGTCTAATGTGTAACCTTGGGAAAGTCAGTTCACTTCTCTGTACCTCAATTACCTCATCTGTAAAATGGGGATTAAGACTGTGAGTCCCATGTAGGACAGGGACTGTGTCCAGCCCAATTTTCTTGTATCCACCCCAGTGCCTAGTACAGTACCTGACACATAGTAAGCACTTAAGAAATACCACAATTGTTATTATTATTATTTCAGGAAAATGGGGTAGCCCACAGTGTTGAAGGCAACTGAAAATTTGAGGAAGAGTAATATGGAGTAGAGGCCATTGGATTTTGCAAGGCAGAAATCATTGGTGACCTTCGAGAGGGAAGTTTCTGTGGAGTCAAGGGGGTGGAAGCCAGATTGGAGCTGGTCAAGGAGAGTTGGAGGAGAAGAAGTGGAGATAGCTGGTGTAGATAACTTACTCAAGGAGCTTGGTGAGGAATAGTAGGAGGGAGATGGGGAAATAACTGGAGGGAGTCATGGGGTCAATGGGGAGTGCTTCAAGGTTAGGGGATATGCTTCCCATCCAAACCCTGTCCTTACTTTCCCATCACTGTAAATGGCACTACCATCCTTCCCATCTCACAAGCCAGTAACCGTGGCATTATCCTTGACTTTTCGCTCTCATTCAACCCACATATAATAACAATAATAATAATAATAATAATAATAATGGCATTTATTAAGCACTTACTATGTGCAAAGCACTGTTCTGAGCGCTGGGAAGGATACAAGGTGATCAGGTTGTCCCACGTGGCATTCACAATCTTAATCCCTATTTTACAGATGATGTAACTGAGGCACAGAGAAGTTAAGTGGCTTGCCCAAAGTCACACAGCTGACAAGTGGAGGAGCTGGGATTTGAACCCATGCATGACCTCTGACTCCCAAGCCCGTGCTCTTTCCACTGAGCCACACTGCTTCTCATATTCAATCGGTCACCAACTCCTGTCAGTTCCATCTTCACAACGTTGCTAAAATCCACTCTTTCCTCTCCATCCAAACTGCTACCATGTTAATACCCGGCCCACATCATCCCCCTGGCCTGGAATGTCCTCCCTCCCCACATCCGCCAAGCTAGCTCTCTTCCTCCCTTCAAGGCCCTACTGAGAGCTCACCTCCTCCAGGAGGCCTTCCCAGACTGAGCCCCCTCCTTCCTCTCCCCCTCCTCCCCCCTCCATCCCCCTGCCTTACCTCCTTCCCTTCCCCACAGCACCTGTATATATGTATATATGTTTGTACATATTTCTCTATTTATTTATTTATTTATTTTACTTGTACATATCTATTCTATTTATTTTATTTTGTTAATATGTTTTGTTCTGTTCTCTGTCTCCCCCTTCTTGACTGTGAACCCACTGTTGGGTAGGGACCATCTCTATATGTTGCCAACTTGTACTTCCCAAGAGCTTAGTACAGTGCTCTGCACACAGTAAGCGCTCAATAAATATGATTGATTGATTGATAATACAGTCACTCATCCTATCCTGCCTAGATAACAGCACCAACCTACTTGCTGACCTCCCAGCCTCCTGTCTCTCCCCACTCCAGTTCATTCTTCACTCTGCTGCCCGGATCATCTTTCTATAAAAACATTCAGGACATGTCACCGCCCACCACCCTCACTCAAAAATCTCCAGTGGTTGCCTATCCACCTTTGTATCAAGCAAAAACTCCTCACCATTGCCGTTAAGGCACTCCATCATCTTGCCCCCTCCTACCTCATGTCTCTTTTCTCCTTCTGCCACCCAGCCTGCATACTTCACTCCTCAACTGCTAGCCTTCTCACTGTGCTTCAGTCTTGCCTGTCTCTCCACTGTCCCCTGGCCCATGTCCTGCCTTGGGCTTGGAATGGCCTCTCCCCACCTTCAAAGCCTTATTGAAGGCACATCTCCTCCAAGAGAACTTCCCAGACTAAGCCCTACTTTTCCTCATTTTCCATGCCCTTCTTCATCACCCTGACTTGCTCCCTTTGCTCTACTCCCCGACCCTCCCTGTCCCACAGCACTTGTGTATATATCTGTAATTTTATTAATTTGTATTGATGTCTATCTCCTCCCGCTGGAGTGTGAGCTCACCGTGGGCAGGGAACATCACTGTTTATTGTTGTATTGTACTTTCCCAATCGCTTAATATAGTGTTCTGCACACAGTAAGCGCTTAATACATACAGTTGAATGAATGAAAGAAGACATTGGAGTGTGAACAGTTTAAGACGGTGATAGGGAATGGGGCAAGTGAACTCCTAAGCAAACAGTCAGTTACTGGCATTTACTGAGAATCTGTTGTGTGGTTAGAATATGATGCTAGCACTGGGGAGAGTTCTTCTAGACTTTGAGCCCACTGTTGGGTAGGGACCTTCTCTATATGTTGCCAACTTGTACTTCCCAAGCGCTTAGTACAGTGGTCTGCACACAGTAAGCGCTCAATAAATAAGATTGATTGATTGAGAGTGTAATTAAATTAGTGGACACATTCCTCACCCTCAATGTATTTACAACCTAGTTTGGAAGGGAGACACTCAAATAAATTACAAGTAGGATGAAGCAATAGAGTTTAAATGTATGTGCATAAATGTTGGGATATAGAAGAGAGAAATGTAAAATTAATCAGAGCACAGCAACTGGACAAGATGTGACTGAGTGGAAGGAGCAGGGATTGAGGAGTTAGGGGACCTGGGTTCTAATTCCAGGTGTGATACTTGCCTGCTCTATGACCTTGGGCAAATCACTTGCTTCTCTGTTTCTCATTTTCCTCAAATATAAAATGGGGATGAAATTCCTGTTCTCTCTCCCGCTTAGACTGGAAGCCCCATATGAGACAGGAACAATACTGGACCTGACTGTCTTGTATCTATCCCGGTGCTTCGTATAGTATAGTATAGTAAAGAGGAAAGGAAGTTCTGGCAGAAAGGAACTGTGGTGAAGGGAGAGATGGGAACAAGGACAGTGAGTAGTTTGGCATCTGACTGGCTAAAGCAAGATAAAAATGAGTGGGTAAAAAGAGAGAATGCCAGTGTTGCTGTTTACTGGACAGACCCACAGATAACATCCAGGAAGTCCTTCTCAAGCTAAAAATAAGATGATCTCTAAACCAAGATCTTATGACAATTTCCAGGGTAATGATCTTGGAAGGCACAATTGCAATCAATTGTGAGAAGCAGCATGGCGAGTGGATAGAGCACAGGATTCGGAGTCAGTGAGTCATGGGTTCTAATCCTTCGATACTGCAGTGTCATTCTGTGCCTCCTGTTTACATCCTTTCAGCTTCTCAGCGATTCCCCAACAAAAACACTAAAATTGGTTTTGGAAGGAGGTTGTAGGGACTCTGTCATTGGAGTTCTTGAACACCCATCTGTCTTAGTTGGTTAGCTCATGCACGCACTTCGAGGCAGGATACCTAATCAATCCATCAATCACCAGTAGTTGTTGTCCACCCAGTGTGTGTGGAGCTTTGTAATAAAGATGTAGGAGAGAACAGTAGCTGTATCAGACAATAAATCAGTGGTATTTGTTCAGTGCTTATTTCATGTCAGGCACTATTCTAAACACAAGAGTAGATTCAAGGTAATCAGGTTAGACACAGTTTTTTGAGCACTTACTGTGTGCAGAGCACTGTACTAAGCACTTATGAGAGAACAGTACAATTATATTTGCCCATAAGGACTTAAAATCTAGTGGAATCGCTCAAGACCCTTAAAGGATCTTGCCACTCTTTGTTAAAACTTGATTGGCTTGCACAAGAAATGATAGCAATACGAGTACAACATTCTAGCTCCTGTTCAAGAAATTAGCTTGGGTGATTTTTAAAAAAGCCCAAAATAATAATGGTATTAAGCTCTTAATGTAATGTACTTAATGTGCTTAATACCACTATTATTTTTGTTATTATTAGAGAGGAGGCTCTCCCCACCTTCAAATCCTTATTGATGGCACATCTCCCTTCAAAGTCCTACTGAGAGCTCACCTCCTCTAGGAGGCCTTCCCAGACTGAGCCCCCTCCTTCCTCTCCCTCTCCCCAACCCCCCGCCCTACTCTTTCCCCTCCCCACAGCACCTGTATATATGTTTGTACAGATTTATTACTCTATTTATTTTACTTGTACATATTTATTATTCTATTTATTTTATTTTGTTAATATGTTTTGTTTTGTTGTCTGTCTCCCCCTTCTAGACTGTGAGCCCATTGTTGGGTAGGAACCATCTCTGTATGTTGCCAACTTGTACTTCCCAAGTGCTTAGTACAGTGCTCTGCACACAGTAAGCGCTCAATAAATACAATTGAATTTTGGGCAAGTCTGTTAACTTTGTGTCTCAGTTACTTCATCTGTAAAATGAGAAAGTGGGAAAGTAAAGTGGGAATTAATACTGTGAGCCCAATGTGGGACTGGGCTTAAGTGCTTAACACATAGTAAGTTCTTAACAAGTGCCATCATTATTATTGTTACCCTTATTATTATTATTATTATTATTATTATTATTATTATTATTATTATTATACCATTATTATTATTATTATTATGTTGCCTAGGCAGTACATGGGAGTTGGGAATGGTGATCTCCAGAATTCATTCATTCAGTTGTATTTACCGAGTGCTTACTGCATGCAGAGTACCGTACTAAGTCCTTGGGAAAGTACAAAATAAAAAACTTACATATTATATATTACAGTCTAGAGGGGAAGATAGACATTAATATAAATAAATAAATGACAGCTATGGATGTAAGTGCAGTGAGGCTGGGAGGGGTGATGAACAAAGAGAGCAAGTCAGGACAAAGCAGAAGGGAGTAGAAGAAGAGGAAAGAGGGGCTTAGTCAGGGAAGGCCTCTTGGAGGGAATATATTTTCAATAAGACTTTGAGGTGAGGGAGAGTAATTGTCTATCCAATTTGATGGGAGAGGGAGGAGATGGGAGAGGGGTTGGTGGCGAGATAGATGAGTTTGAGGTACAATGAGAAGGTTAGCATTAGAAGACAGAAGTGTGGGGGCTAGGTTGTAGTAGGAGAGCAGTGAGGTGAGTTAAGAGGGGACAAGGTGATTGACTGCTTTAAAGTCAATGGTGAGGACTTTTTGTTTGATGCAGAGGATGAAAGCCCTTAAATCAGTCTGGATATTTCAGGAACTGGCTCTTTTATACTTCTAGTATCTGTTACGGGGGAGAAAGGAGACTGGAAAGTTTCCCTGCAGCTTCTTCGAGGGGAAGTAAGATCCAGTAGAGTTTATAATCATTAAAACTCGAAGGTCAGAGCATTACTCTGGAAATGAAGAAACCTCGATCTCGCCACCATTTTTACCTCTGATTCTCCCATCCCGGTAAGTTACTTCGCTGATTCTCCCACCCTGGTGAGTATCTGCACTTCTCTGGGTTGCAGTTTCTCCCTTTCAACTGTGAATGAATGGGTCCATTTCAGGAGAGTTAGGGAGAGGAGAACCCCTTTAAAATGAAACTCACTGGATCACTCCTGGGGAATTTGCTCACAAGAGTTTCTTTTACAGATGTCTTTTCAAAGTTACCCAGTTTCAAAGTTCCCCAAGAGACCCATTGGCAAACTTCATTATCCGGAGGCTTTTGTAAATTCGAATGACCTCATTTATGAGGTTAGTAAACTGTTTGAGAAATGGGTGCAAATGCAGGCTATAAATAGAGGATCAGTCATTTCCAAATGGTGAACTGAATACGGAGTTGGGTTTGGATTTGACTGCTGAATCCATCGTCCAGTCTTAGCTGATCCGGTTAAGTAAATAAAAATGGATTTTTTAATTTGGGATTCTGACTTCAGAAAGGGGGCAGATCTCAGAAAGATTGTCCTCAGCCCCATTCCTCACATCCCTCAACTGTCATGGCAGCTGCTTTGCCTTCATGGAGGCAAAAAACTGAAATGAAAGAGTGAAAGGGGGAGAAAGAGATAGCGGGAGAGAGAAACAGAGAGAGAGGGAGAGCAAAACAGAGAGAGAGAGGGAGAGAGAAAAAGAGGGAGAAAAGAGAGAGAAAGAGAGCGAGAACATACACACTTGTCAAGGGGCTTGGACCATAGCCGATTTGAAATATTACTAACCTTGCATTTTCAAATTTGATGCACAACAACCAAGATGCTAATACTTTCCTTAGTTTAGAAAAAAAATCCTTTCACCCATCTCTTCTAGCCGAAGATTAGGAGAGAGGCTTTAAGAAGATTTAAAAAAAAAATCAACTTCTGAGCAGCGGAAAAAATGGTTTGTGATTCAGGGGCTTTGGGCAATTCATCATGGAAATTGGGTTTCTTAGCCGACATCATGTGAATCCCTTCGTCCCTGTCAACTTTTTAATACATTACATTGAGAATGTAAATCGTGTGGGTGAGGGGGAGAGAAGGGAAAAAAAGAGAGAAAAGAGAAAGCTTCCTCATTTTGGATTTAGAAGGGAGGAAGCTTGAGGCCTGTAATTCATATTAACTAAATAATAAAAAACTATATAAATATAGAGATATGCATGCATAACTGAGAAAGGAGCATGGGGAAGTGAGTGAGCTCAAGTGAAATTGAAATCGTTTTATCCTTTCCAAAAGGGACTGCCTGATGGAGGTTCCTTATGGATTTATTTTGATTTTCCTTAGTCTTTTTTTTCTTCATTGTTTCTTCCTTTTGGTCCATGAACCCTTGAGTTTCAGGCGCTCCATGCTGGGTACTAGGCTGGAGGGGTTACAGCCAATGTGTTAAATGCAGGAAGGTTCTTGGAAAATGTCGCCTGGAGCTGGAACTGACTTCTCTGTGGCTTCACTATGTCTGGGTTCTCTATTTGGGGGAGTTAGGCCAGGAGGGCAGTGTCGCTGCTGTTTCTTCACTCCATTGAAGCTTTCTACAGTCCCCACAACAAGATAGGGCCTCCCCTCCTGGCTTTTAGTGATTTCTTCGCAGTAGTCCAGGACCCTGGAAATCGGTAGGGGATTCCTTTCTCCCAGAAAATCCCTCCAAGATTGTCTCTCTCCCTTCTAATAGTGATTATAATAATGAGATGTCTAAGCAAGTGAAACTGCTTTGGAGGTGGCATTGTGTGTAAAATATTGATGGCATGTAGTCTGAAAACTTATACCTGGTTAGCCTCCTGTTATGCCATTATAACATGTTCATTGTCCAAAAGTTCTCAGGAATAGTTTGAGAGTTCTTGGTTTGGCTTTTTGAGTTTTTTAACGTGTCAGAGAAAAATAAATCCCAGGGGTTTTGTTTCCTGGAAGGTGGTGAAACAGTGAACTGGCACTGGGGAAGGTACACGATGACTGGATTAGACACAGCTACCTGTCCCTCATGGGGCTCATAGCTTAAGTGGAAGGGAGAACAGGCATTTCACCCCCATCTTACAGATAAGGAAACCAAGGTAGAGAGAAGTTTGCTGTCTTACCTCAGGTCACAAATCAGGCAAAATGCAGAGTCAGGACTAGAACCTGCTAGTAAATGTAAATGACAGAAGAGAGGAAGCGCCTGGGAAACTGGGAAATGATTCTGGAGCCGCTGAAAGAAGTGAGAGTAAAGCCTGTGGAAGAAGCAGGATGGAGAAAAAACTGAGGCCCCGAGCACACTGGGCTGTGTGCCTGGAATGCCAGGAGCCTTGCTTGAAATCAGCTTGCCCTGGTTCTCTTTACTTAATAATAATAATGATGCTAATAATAATAATAATAATAATAAATCAAGCACTTAGTACAGTGTTCTGCATTTAGTAAATGCTCAGTAAATACCATTGATGAAAAGAAGCAGCTTGGCCTAGTGAAGAGATCATGGGCCTGGGCATCAGAAGAACCTGAGTTCTAATCCTGGCTCTGCCACTTTCTCTGCTGTGTGACCCTGGGCAAGTCACTTAATTTTCTGTGCCTCAGTTACTTCATCTGTAAAATGGCGATTAAAACTGTGGACATGGACTCTGTTCAACTTGATCATCTTGTGCTTCGTATAGTGCCTGGAACATAGTACGTGCTCCCTTCCCCACAGCACCTGTATATATGTATATATGTTTGTACGTATTTATTACTCTACTTATTTATTTTACTTGTACCGATTCTATTTATTTATTTTATTTTGTTAATATGTTTTGTTTTGTTCTCTGTCTCCCCCTTCTAGACTGTGAGCCCACTGTTGGGTAGGGACCGTCTCTATATGTTGCCAACTTGTACTTCCCAAGTGCTTAGTACAGTGCTCTGCACACAGTAAGCGCTCGATAAATATGATTGAATGAATGAATGAATAGAAAAATTTAAAAGCTGGTATTTTTTAAGCACTTACTATGTTACTATGTGCAAAGCACTGGTCTAAGTGCTGGGGCAGATACAAGATGATCAGGTTGGACACAGTCCCTGTTCCTTATGGGGCTCACAGTCTAGGGACAAGGGACTCAATCCCCATTTCACAGATGAGAAAACAGAGGCATAGAGAAGTTAAGTGACTTTCCCAAGGCCACACAGCAGAAAGGTGGTAGAGTGGGAATTAGAACAGGTCCTCTGATTCCCAGGTCCATGCTCTTTCCACTAGGTCACATTGCTTCTCGACATTTGCTTGCCTCTCTGGATGGGGATAGGAAAAAGAGTCCAACATGGACTGCTGTCAGCAAGGGATAGATGCAACTGCACAGCCCCTACTAATAAAGAGGACAGTTTTGAGACACCCCTTAAGAATCTGAATCCTCAGGCTCAGCCAGGATGAAAAGGTGCCCATTCACTGTTTCACTATCTTCCAGGAGACAAAACCCTTGGGATTAATTTTTCTCTGACATGTTAAAAAACTCAAAAAGCTGAACCAAGAACTCTCAAAATATTCCCGGAAACTTTTGGACAATGACCATATTATAATGGCGTAACAGGAGGATAGCCAGGTTTAAGTTTTCAGAAGTGACACTGATACTTTACACTCAATGCCACCCTCAAAGCAGGTTCACTTGTTTAGCCAGCTCATTGAATTAGAATTTATAGAAAGAAATAGCCATTTTAGTCCTGCTTCTCTCTAATTATTCATTCTCATAGTGGTGCAGTGGTCTGGCACGGGCCTGGAAATCTGAAGGTCATGGATTCTAATCCCTACTCTGTCTCTTGTCTGCTGTGTAGCCTTGGGCAAGTCATTTCACTTCTCTGTCCTCAGTTGTCTTATCTGTAAAATGAGGATTGAGACTGCGAGCCCTACATGGGACAGGGACTTTGTCCAACCCGCTTTGTATCCACCCCAGCATTTAATACAGTGGCTGGCACACAGTAAGTGCTTAACAAATGCCACAGTTATTATGATTATTTTTACCATGGCAACACCCTTGTATCTACTGGATGTCAGACAACTGATCCTAATGGTGAAAATCATCAGGGAGAATGAGAACTAAATGAAGAACAACAGCAAAAGTGAAAAAAAGGAGCAAAATTGTCTAGCAAAGGAAATGGGAGAAAATGACGTAGAACGCTCAGGACTATGACATATCATTTATAGATATGTACCTGAGTGCTCAGGACTGAAGGTGGGGTAAATATCAGACGCCCAAACATCACAGAGCATATCACTTGGTAGTTTTCATGTGTTTGCAACTCTTTGGTCCCAGGAATAGAGTCACTTGGTGGTCCATCAGGGTGATTCAGGGGGTAGGTGGGCGCTGGCCTCAGATTATAAACAGTGGGAGGAGGTACACTAGTACAGTGTTGGGGATATCTAGCCTCCGGCCTGGTCTCAACTCTCATGAAGCATCATAGCTTAGTGGATAGAGCACAGGCCTGTGAGTCAGAAGGTCATGGGTTCTAATCCCAGCTCCACCACTTGTCTGTTGTGTGGCCCTGGGCAAGTCACTTCACTTCTCTGGGCCTCAGTTCCCTCATCTGTAAAATGGGGATTAAAACTGTTAACCCAATGTGGGACGGGGACTGTGTCCAACCAGATATGTTTGTATCCACCCCAGTGCTTAGTACAGTGCATGGCACATAGTAAATGCTTAACAAATGCCATTATTATTATCATTAATATTACTATAATTATTACTAAAGAGTGATCGAACTTTGGGTCAGATCCTGGTCTTGGTGCCTATCTCTTCCATCTGGAACTCTCTGGGCTGCCCTGCCCCTCAGTTTGAAGAGAATGAGATACTGGGTGTTTCTGCAAGCATTCATTCATTTGATCATATTTATTGAGCGCTTACTGTGTGCAGAGCACTGTACTAAGTGCTTGGGAAGTATTCATTCATTCAATCGTATTTATTGAGTGCTTACTGTGTGCCGAGCACTGTACTAGGTGCTTGGGAAGTATTCATTCATTCATTCAATCGTATTTATTGAGCGCTTACTGTGTGCAGAGCACTATACTAAGTGCTTATAGGGAGGGGGTGGGGAGAGTTTTGATAGTTTTAAGCCCCCCACCAAGTTGATCTCTATGGCAAATTGGGGACTTTGGCAGTGGTCCCAGTAGGGGAAGCATCCCAAGCTCCAGGCTTAGCCCACCCACTGCTTCTGCTACAATCCGAGGTCCAGATCCACCCACTGATCTGGGAAAAGGGAGACAAGACCCAGATTTCTCCAGTTGGCCCCAGGCTGATTAGGCCACTAATGATACTATTGGCACTTACTTTGTGTCAAGCGCTGTCCCGAGCACTGGTGTGGATACAAGATCATCAAGTCCGGCACAACTCCTCTGGCTCATCTTTCTTTTTCCTGGCAAGGCTCTACCTAATCCTGGGAAAAAGAGTTGTCTTAGTTGATCTTGAAGATCACAAGAGCAGAGGTTTTTACAACATCCAAGGACAGATCTTTCCAGTGATCCCAACCCTTGCAGTTAGAAAAGTCTTCCTTCTTTTCCACTCAAATCCTTCCAGCGTCAATTTAGTTTCTTTACTTTTGTTTTGTTGCCACAGAGCTGGGAAACAGCTGATCACTACATTTTGGTACAATATCCCTTTGTAGCCCACTGTGAATTTTCCATCCCAGCCTTCTTTCCTTTTAAAAAGAGATAACACCAAGTGTTACGCTCTCTCTCTCTCTCTCTCTCGCTCTCTCTCTCTCACACACACACACACACACACACACAACCGTCTCACTCACCAAAGCCCTCAAATCTCCTCATCATTACATCTGATGCGATGATGTTGTGCATATAGCTATAATTCTATCTATTCTGACGGTTTTGACACCTGTCTACATGTTTTGTTTTGTTGTCTGTCTCCCCCTTCTAGACTGTGAGCCCATTTTTGGATAGGGAATGTATCTATATGTTGCCGACTTGTACTTCCCAAACACGCTGCACACAGTAAGCGCTCAATAAATTTGATTGAATGAGAGCAGAAGGTCGTTCAGTGCAGTCTCCTTTTTAGAAAGTCTTCAAACTTGTTTTTCTGTGGCATTTGTTAAGCACTTACTATGTGCCAGGCACTGTACTAAGCGCTGAAATAGATACAAGGTAATCAGGTTGCACCCAATCAATGTCCCACATGGGGTTCATAGACTTAATCCCCTTTTTACAGATGAAGTAACTGAGGTACAGAGAATTGAAGTGACTTGCCCAAGGCCATCCAGCAGATGAGTGGTGGAACCAGGATTAGAGCCCTCCCTGCTCTTTCCTCTAGGTCACACTTCTTCTTTTCATACGCTCACTGAGAAATTCTGTCTCCTTGAATCAACCAAACCTTAATTCATCTCTCTTCCCTTAATCTCCCTTGTTATCACTCCAAATCACTTTCACTCCTGGGCTTTCCAGCTCTTCAGCCTTCAAGATTTTGTCACCCTCCGTGCCGCTGCAACCCCCCCACAACCCCAAATCAGGAGTGCTCACTTAACCAAGTTTAGCTACATAGGGATTTCATTTGCTGTGGCCAAAAACAATTTACAGCCACTTATTGCTTAATCCTCTCTATGCCCCTTGGTGTAGGAGGTATTAAATCCTATGGTAGCTTTATCATTTTCCAGATGGAGAAACTGAGGCATCAATTAAGGATAAGAACTGGTCCTGAGAAAAGAAGGATGAATCAGTGGGTGAGCTGTGGCTCAAACTCAGCTATTCAGTCCCCAGGCCTGGATTTAATCCTTTTAGGTTCACTGCCACTCCAATTAATTCTTTCATTTTGCCCCTCTAGCTCCTTTATCACTGCGTTGTCTTCGCGGCACACTGCTTCTCTCTTGTAACAAGTTGGCTGCTGCATATACACCAGATCTCACAGAGGGCCTGCCTTCTATGCTCAGTCAGTCAATCCCTTGTATTTATTGAGTGCTTGCCATGTGCGGAGCCCTGAGATCAGGGCTTGGGAGAGTGCAATATAAGCTGTCTAAGGGGAACAGAAGCAGCGCGGCTCAGTGGAAAGAGCACGGGCTTTGGAGTCAGAGGTCATGGGTTCAAATCCTTGCTCCACCAATTGTCAGCTGTGTGACTTTGGGTGAGTCACTTAACTTCTCTGTGCCTCAGTTCCCTCACCTGTAAAATGGGGATGAAGACTGTGAGCCTCCCACGGGACAACCTGATCACCTTGAATCCTCCCCAGCACTTAGAACAGTGCTTTGAATGTAGTAAGCACTTAATAAATGCCATTGTTAACAGCGTTGCTCTGTGGGATCAACACCAACCCAAGTAACCATTCCTGGACTAAAACTTGCCCGGCAGAGGGTCTTCTCTAGGTCTTGGGTGGGGGAAGGGGCTTGGGGGGGTTAGAGAGGAGCAAACAGAACCTTGCAACTTGGGAAAAGGTGAGCTTTGTCACTGGCAATCTATCTAAGGGGACCAGGCCCTCACGAGGTGAATGCTGCATTAGGCCCTATAGAGGGTGGGCAAAAAACCCATCATAGAGCAAATAAATTTTCATTCCTAGGATCTGCTGATGGTGATGATGATGGTGGTATTTGTTAAGCACTTACTATGTGCCAATCACTTTTCTAAGTGCTGGGGTAGGTACAAGGTAATTAGGTTGTCCCACGTGGGGCTCACAGTCTTAATCCCCATTTTCAAGATGAGGTAACTGAGGCTCAGAGAAGTTAAGTGGCTTGACCACTCACACAGCTGATAAGTGGCAGAGCCGGGATTAGAACCCACAACTTCTGACTCCCAAGCCCAGGCTATTTCCACTAAGCCACACTGCTTTCCTATGCTGAGCCTTTAAGGCTTTAAAACTTAAGACTGAAAGCTCGTCTCAAGACTATAAGCTCACTGTGGACAGGGAATGTATCTGTCATTATTTTGTACTCTCCCAAGTTCTTAGAACAGTTCTTTGCACTCGGTAACTCCTAAATAAATATGACTGAATATGGTTATAGCTCTTCCTTCTACTTAGACTGTGAGCCCTAAGTGGGACAGAGCTCTTTCCTCTCCATCCAAACCGCTACCTTGCTTGTTTGATCTCTCATCCTATCCCGACTGGATTACTGCATCAGCTTCCTCTCTGATCTCCCATCCTCCTGTCTCTCCCCACTTCAGTCTATACTTCACACTGCTTCCTGAATCATCTTTGTGCAGAAATGCTATAGGCGTGTTACTTCCCTCCTCAAAATTCTCCAGTGGCTGCCAGTCAACCTACGCATCAAGCAAAAACTCCTCACTCTTGGCTTCAAGGCTCTCCATCATCTCACCCCCTTCTACCTCACCTCCCTTCTCTCCTTCTCGAGCCCAGCCTGCACCCTCCTCACTGTACCTCATTCTCACCTGTCCCGCTGTAGACCCCTGGCCCATGTTCTCCCCCTGGCCTGGAATGCCCTCCCTCCACACATCCTCCAAGCCAGCTCTCTTCCTCCCTTCAAATCCCTACTGAGAGCTCACCTCCTCCAGGAGGCCTTCCCAAACTGAGCCCCCTTCTTTCCTCTCCTCCTCCCCATCCCCCCACCCTACCTCCTCCTCCTCCTCACAGCACCTGTATATATGTTTGTACAGATTTATTACTCTAGTTATTTTACTTGTACATATTTACTATTTTATTTATTTTGTTAATGATGTGCATCTAGCTTTATTTCTATTTGGTCTGACGGCTTTACACCTGTCAACATGCTTTGTTTTGTTGTCTGTCTCCCCCTTCTAGACTGTGAGCCCATTGTTGGGTAGGGACTGTCTCTATATGTTGCCAACTTGTACTTCCCAAGTGCTTAGTACAGTGCTCTGCACACAGTAAATGCTCAATAAATACGACTGAATGAATGAATGAATGACAGGGATTGTGTTCAACCTAATTACCTTGTACTTACCCCAGAGCTTAAAACAGTGTTTGACGCATAGTAAACGCTTGACAAACACCATTTTTTTTAAAAAAAAAGCTCTGCAAGGGCTGACATTCTGGGGCCCATCCCAATCGGAGCTCAGATTCATTAATCAATCAGTCAATGGTATTTATTGAATGCCTATTGTTGCAGGACACTGTACTAAGCTATTATTATTATTATTAAGTGCCATCGAATTGTTTCTGATTCATAGAGACTCCATGGATATACTTTCTCCAGCACGTCCTGTCCTCTGCCATACTCCACAACTTTTCCAATGGTTCTTCTGTTATCATTGTTAGGGTCTCTATCCATCTAGCTGCCAGTCTGCCTATTCCACATTTTTCCTGGACTTTTCCTAGCATTAATGTCTTCTCCAGAGAATCAGTCCTCCTGATGATGTGTCCAAAATATGCTAATCTAAGTCGAGTCATTTGACCTTCCACAGAACACTTTGGTTTAATTTGCTCCAAAATCCATTTGTTTGTTTTTCGGACAGTCCATGGTATTCACAAAAGTCTTCTCCAACACCACGTTTCAAAAGAATTGATTTCTTTCAATCCTGTTGTTTCACTGTCTAGCTTTCGGATCCATACACTGTCACTGGAAACACCCTAGAGCTTTCTTGGGAGAGTACAATATAGTGCAGTAGTAGACACTATCCTTACCCTCAAGGAGCCTACAATCTAGCAGGGGAAACCGATATTAATATAAATTAGGACAGGTGAAGCAGCAGAGGATACATACCTATGTACTTTGGGGTTTGAGTGAGATGAGTATCAATGGTCTTAAGAGGTGATGCTGAAGGGAGGAAGACAGGATGGGGAAATGGGAGGTTAGTCAGGGGGCTTCTTAGAGGAGATATGATTTTAGTTGGGCTTCTTAAAGAAAATATCAATCTAGTTGGACTTTATCTGGCCTAGTGGAAAGAACACAGGCCTGGGAATCAGAAGAGCTGGGTTCTAACCCCAGCCCTGTGACCTTCCAGCTGGGTGACTTTGGGAAAGTTGCTTCACTTCTCTTTTCCTCAATTTCTTCAACTGTTAAATATGAGTGCTCCCCCTATTTAGACTGTGAGCCCTATAATAATAATAATGATGGTATTTGTTAAGGGCTTACTATGTGCCCGGCACTGTTCTAAGCACTGGGGTGGATACAGGTAATCAGGTTGTCCCACGTGGGACCCATAGTCTTAATCCCCATTTTACAGATGAGGGAACTGAGGCACAGAGAAGTGAGGTGACTAGCCCAAGGTCACACAGCAGACAAGTGGTGGAGCTGAGATTAGAATCCACGTCCTCTGACTCCCAAGCGCGTGCTGTTGTCACTAGGCCATGCTGCTTTAGGGACTGTGTCCAACCTGATAAAGTTGTATCTGCCCTGGCAGTTAAAACACGTAGCAAATGCTTAACAAATACCGTAATAATAATGATAATTTAAGGCTTGGGAGAGCTGTGGTCCATTAAATATGGATGGGGAGGGAGTTCCAGGAAGGAGGGAGAGTCTGAGTAATGAATCAATGGGGAAAGAGGTGAAATAGAGTACAATAAGTAGGTTAGTTTACCCCAAGAGCCAATACAGGTTTGGTTGGTCCTAATTCTGTGGGGAGGAGGGGTAAGGATTTACCCAGAAGTCTCATGCCTGCAGAGATGTCTTGAGTGCTACGGGGACTCATAGTCATAGGGGATAGAGCATGTCAGAAGGTCATGGTTTCTAATCCCAGCTCCACCACATGTCTGCTCTGTGACCTTGGGCAAATAATAATAATGATAATGATGGCATTTATTGAGCGCTTACTATTTACCTCGTCTGTAAAATGGGGATTGAGACTGTGATTCCCACATGAAAAAGGGACTGTGTCCAACTCATTTTGCTTGTACCTACCCCAGCGCTTAATGCAGTGTTTAGCACATAGTAAGCACTTTACAAATACCACAATTATTACTATAGTCCCAGCTGGCCCAACACGAGGGGAGAAACACCACTAATGCCAGGGACCACCATCGGAAGCTGACAACGGTAGCATCATCCTTTTCTCCTCACTGCTTTACAAATCTCACATCCAGGCTGTTGCTAAATAAATCCTGAGGGCTTTTCCTCCCCATTTCCCGGATTTACCTCTTCCTTTACCTCTTCTTTTTTAGGGATTTGTTAAGCGCTTACTATGTGTCACATGCTTATTTTACTTGTACATATTTATGATTCTATTTATTTTATTTTGTTAATATGTATTGTTTTGTTGTCTGTCTCCCCCTTCTAGACTGTGAGCCCGCTATTGGGTAGGGATCGTCTCTATATGTTATCAACTTGTACCTCCCAAGCGCTTAGTACAGTGGTCTGCACACAGTAAGCGCTCAATAAATATGATTGAATGAATGAACATGCTGTTCTAGTAGCTGGGGTCTTGTCTTATGCCGTTGAGTCATTTCTGACCCATAGCGATGCCATGGGCACATTTCTCCCAGAATGCCCCACCTCTATCTGCAATGGTTCTGGTAGTGTATCCGTGAAGTTTTCTTGCTCAAAATATGGAAATGGTTTATTCATTCATTCATTTATTCATTCAATCGTATTTATTGAGTGCTTACTGTGTGCAGAGCACTGTACTAATCATTTGGAAAGTACAATTCGGTGACAGATAGAGACAATCCCTATCCAACAATGGGCTCACAGTCTAGAAGGGTAATAATAATGATGGTATTTGTTAAGCTCTTACTATGTGCCAAATCCTGTTATAAGTGCTGGGATTGTCCCACGTAGGGCTCACAGTCTTAATCCCCATTTTACAGATGAGGTAACTAAAGCACAGAGAAGTTAAGTGACTTGCCCAAAGTCACACAGCTGACAGGTGGTGGAGCTAGGTTTAGAACTCACAACCTCTGACTCCCAAGCCCATAATTATTACACTAAGCCACGCTGCTTCTCAAAATTATGGTATTTGTACCATTGCCTAGCTTGGCACAGTCAGTTTGTGTCTCTATCTTCAACTCTCCCATGCCGCTGCTGCCCAACACAAGAGAGATTTGAATTGTAGCAGATTGCCTTCTACTCGCTAACCACTGTTCAAACTAGAAATGGAATGGGTAGGCTACTGCTTGACTCTCCCTCCCATAGTTTAGACTGGCAGAGAACTGGAAACTCTCCAGGTGCGGTCTTGAAGCATGGCTCAGTGGAAAGGGCCTGGGCTTTGGAGTCAGAGGTCATAGGTTCAAATCCCGGCTCTGCCGATTGTCAGCTGTGTGACTTTGGGCAAGTCACTTAACTTCTCTGTGCCTCAGTGACCTCATCTGTAAAATGGGGATTAAGACTGTGAGCCCCCCGTGGGACAACCTGATCACCTTGTAACCTCCCCAGTGCTTAGAACAGTGCTTTGCACATAGTAAGTGCTTAATAAATGCCATGATGATGATGATGTTTATTAGGTTGGATACAGCCCCTGTCCCATATGGGGCTCACAGTCTAAGTAGGAGGGAGAACAGATATTGAATCCCCATTTAACAGTTGAGGAAACTGAGACATGGAGAAATGAAGTGACTTGCCTAGGGTCACACAGCAAAAGCATTTGGCAGAAAAGAGATTAGAACTCAGTTCTTCTGACTCGCAGGCCTAAGCTCTTTCCACTAGGCCATGCTGCTTCCCTGATCCACCCACTCTGGTCCAGGTGCACATCCTATCCTGGATTTATGACTGTAACTGTCTACTTACTGGTGTCCCTTCCTCCACCCTCTCTCTTCTCCAGTTCTTAGTCTGCTGCTCAGCTCATTTATTTAGAACATTATTCTGCACACTTCTCTCCATCCTTCAAAAATGCCTAGTACAGGAGTTGACAACCGATGACTCAGGGGGCAACATTTTACTCTTCTTGGAACCAACTGTAGCTCTCAAGCTGGAGGTGGGTGGGAGGAAAGTAAGGCATTTAATAATAATAATGATGATGATGGCATTTATTAAGTGCTTACTATGTGCAAAGCACTGTTCTAAGTCCTGGGGAGGTTACAAGATGATCAGGTTGTCCCTCGTGAGGCTCACAGTCTTAATCCCCATTTTACAGATGAGGGAACTGAGGCACAGAGAAGTTGTGACTTGCCCAAAGTCACACAGCTGACAATTGGTGGAGCAGGGATTTGAACCCATGACCTCTGACTCCAAAGCCCGGGCTCTTTCCACTGAGCCATGCTGCTTCTCTATAATAATAATGGCATTTATTAAGCACTTACTATGTGCAAAGCACTATTCTAAGCGCTGGGGAGGCCATGTGGGCATTGTGTGGACATGACTGTGGGTGAGGAGGGGACGGGGCTTTAAAATTACTGCTGCGAACCAACACTGCACAGGGAGATTGGACATATTTGAAAATTATTATATCTGCTATTTATTTATATTAATAAATATAGCATAATATAAATTATATTATATTAATGTGCATATAATTCATTTATATTAATGTCTGTCTCCGTCTCTAGTCTGCAAGTTCATTGTGAGCAGGGACTGTGTCTGTTTATTCTTAGATTGTACTCTCCTGAGCACTTAGTACAGTGTTCTGTGCACAGTAAGCCCTCAATAAATTCAAGGAAAGGAAGCAGCACAGCCTAAATGAAAGTTGGGTGGAGGATAGAGGGGAGCTCATCTTAATGGAATCTCGGCCAAGTTAAGCAGACATAATAATTACTGTGGTATTTGTTAAGTGCTTATTATATGCCAGACACTGTACTATGTGCTGGGGTGGATACAAGCAAATTGGGTTGGACGCAGTCCCTGCCCCACGTGGGGCTCACAATCTCAATCCCCATTTTACAGATGAGGTAAACGAAGCACAGAGAAGTAAAGTGACTTTTCCGAGGTCACAGAGCAGGCAGATGGCAGAGCCAGGATTAGAACTCATGACCTTATGACTCCCAGGCCTTTCTATCCATTACACCTTGCTGCTTCTTGCACACTTACTTTACGCAGAACCCAGTACTAAGCGCCTGGGAGAGTACAATACAGTTGGTAGATACGATCCCTGTTCTCAAGGAGCTTACGTGTATTTCCTTTTTAAAGTAGGCCAATTTCCCTAGTTGGTGAGTCCTGCAAAAAGTAGAAGATTGCCGTTCAAGCCATCTCCTGCCTCTTCATAGACACCGTGATGAGCTTTCATTTGGAGTTGAAAATAAATCTTTATCGTGGTCTGAATGTGGCCCCTCTCAAACCAAGATCAAGTGACAATGCCGCCCCGAAAGAAATCATTCCCAGATTTCACCCATCAAGTAAAACGGGTCTAGTGGGAGGTTAGAAAGCTTAACAAATCTTCTGCTTTGTCACAGTGAAGGCCCCTGCTTAATGCAAGGTCTTAGCCAATAGATTGCTTGGGGCGGGAGGAGCCAGCCTGGTTAATCTAAACTATTCCCAACCACCCACAAAGTGCGCTGTTTTTGAGGAATGAAATGGACCAGATCTAAGTTGGTTGCCATGGTGACAGTATCAGGAGCTTACGGATGCCCCACTCTTCTCTCGTGGAAGGTTTGCATCGGGTGAGGCCCTGGAAGAGTTAGGTAATCCACACCCGGAAAGAGGCCAGCCGAGCTTGTGTCTCTATCTGTGATGGGGAATTTCAGCAGGGGAGGGAATCAATCAATCAATCAATTGTATTTACTGAGCACTTACTGTGTGCAGAGCACTGTACTAAGTGCTTGGGAAGTACAAGTTGGCAACATATAGAGACGGTCCCTACCCAACAGTGGGCTCACAGTCTAGAAGGGGGAGACAGAGAACAAAACCAAACATATTAACAAAATAAAATAAATAGATATGTACAAGTAAAATAAATAGAGTAATAAATATGTACAAACATATATACATATATACAGGTGCTGTGGGGAAGGGAAGGAGGTAAGGCGGCGGGGATGGAGAGGGGGAGGAGCGGGAGAGGAAGGAAGGGGCTCAGGGAAGTGGGGTCCATTCAGGGACCATTATGTTGGACCATTATAATGGGGTCTATTTTGTTGCCGACTTGTCCTCCCCAAGCGTTTAGTACAGTACTCTGCACACAGTAAGCACTCAATAAATATGATTGAATGAATGACTCCTCGATGTGGATTCATAAGACTGATCCTTCAGAAGCCATCTCTTGGCCCAGGGGAAAAAGGATTTTTACTTCATCTAATGTTTTTAAACTGCTTTAACTTCTGATGGAAGAAGGATGGCCTAGTAGATAGAGCCTGGGCTTGAGGGCCAGAAGGACCTGGGTTCTAATTCCGCCTCTGCTACTTGTCTGCTGTGTGACCTTGAGCAAATCACTTCACTTCTCTATGTTTCAGTTGCTTCATCAGTAAAATAGGAATTAAGGCTGGGAGCCCTATGTAGGGCAGGGACTATGTCCAACCCGATTTGCTTATATCCACTCCAGTGCTTTAATATAATTCCTGGCCCATAGTAATTGCTTAACAAATATCACAATTATTATTATTATTATTATTACATCTGGTTAATGGCTCCTTCTCACTAGAAAATGGGTGGGTAATCCATGTGGTTTATGATTTGTCTTTGATACCCCTTGTTGTGAGCTGCTAGCCTGGATAAAAGCATTAGTGAAGCAGCGTGGCTCAGTGGAAAGAGCCTGGGCTTTGGAGTCAGAGGTCATGGGTTCAAATCCCAGCTCCGCCACTTGTCAGCTGTGTGACTTTGGGCAAGTCACATAACTTCTCTGTGCCTCAGTTACCTCATCTGTAAAATGGGGATTAAGACTGTGAGCCCCCCCATGGGACAACCTGATCACCTTGTTACCTCCCCAGCGTTTAGAACAGTGCTTTGCAAATAGTAAGCGCTTAATAAATGTCATTATTATTATTATTAGTGGGAGAT
This sequence comes from Tachyglossus aculeatus, assembly GCF_015852505.1. NCBI lineage: Eukaryota > Metazoa > Chordata > Mammalia > Monotremata > Tachyglossidae > Tachyglossus > Tachyglossus aculeatus. The sequence goes on along the minus strand of NC_052066.1, from coordinate 23,828,424 downwards.
ATTGACCCTTCTTCCAATCAGTATGTCCAAACCAGAGGCCTCTCCTGCATAATAAAAGAAAGCATATCCATTTAATTGTCCCTTGTTTCAAACATAATTTCAAATGGTATTGATGCCTGCCTGCTTGTTTTGTTTGGTGGTCTGTCTCACCCTTCTAGACTGTGAGCCCATTGTTGGGTAGGGATTATCTCTATCTGTTGCCGAATTGTACTTTCCAAGTGCTTAGTACATTGCTCCGCACACAGTAAGCTCTTAATAAATATGATTGAATGAATGAAAAGATTCAGAGAAGCAGCCTGGTCTAGTGGATGGAGCATGAGCTTGGGAGTCAGAAGGTCATGGGTTCTAATCCTAGCTCTGCCACTTGTCTGCTGTGTGACCTTGGGCAAGTCATTTTATTTCTTTGTGCCTCAGATACCGCTTCTGTAAAATGGGGATTGAGACTGTGAGCCCCACATAGGACAGGGATTGTGTCCAAACCATTTTGCCTGTATCTACCCCAGTGTTTAGTTCAGTGCCTGGCACATAGTAAGCATTTAACAAATATCACAATTATTATTATTTATGTCTACACAACTTGGCAGACATAATGTCATTATTATTATTATTCTTTAAGTGCTTGATATACCAATATTTGTTAGCTTTGATTGGGGATCAGCGAAACTGGAGTGGTTTGCTCAAATGTTTCTTTGGAGGATCTGTTAGCGTCACCCTGAAATCCCAGTGTTCCTGGAGACATATCTGTACAAATTAGTCACCTAGGAAACAAGTCCCAGTGTCCATGGAGAGGGAGCTCTGATATTTAGTCACCTGGGAACAGCAATCTAAACTCCATCAACCCTGGTGGTAGGGCACACAGAGCAGGACTGCACGGCTTTCCTTTCATTATTTTCACTTTTCAAGTTGCTTTGTGATGACTTTCATCCATTCATTCATTCAATTGTATATATTAAGTGATTACTGTGTGCAGAGCCCTGTACTAAACTCTTGGGAGAGTACAATACAACAGTAAACAGACACGTTCCCTGCCCACAATGAGCTTACAGTCTAGAGCAGAGGAGACGGAAATTAATGCAGATAAATAAATTACAGATAAGTACACATGTGGTGTGGGGCTGGGAGAGGGGAAGAACAAAGGAGACAAGTCAGGTGATGAAGAAGGGAGGGGGAGAAGCCTAAAACGGGGGCTTAGGGAAGGCCTCTTGGAGGAGATGTGCCCTTCAATAAGGCTTTTAAGGAGTGGAGAGTAAAATTGTCTGTCAGATTTGAGGAGGGAGAGAGTTCCAGGCCAGAGGGAGGATGTGGGCAAGGAGTCGGCGGCAAGATAGGCGAGATCGAGGGACAGAGAGAAGGTTAGCATAAGAGGAGCAAAGGATGTGGGCTGGATTTTAGTAGGAGAGCAGTGAGGTGAGGTAGGAGGGGGCAGCCTTAGGGAGGGGAACTATATTTTAAAAAAGCCTCCAGAAGGCCTTCCCTCTCCCTGTTTCTTCCTCTCCTCAAAACCTGGAGGCAAGAAGAGGCCTTGTTTCCCCCTCTGCTTCTCCATGGAGAATTCATAGGAAACACAAAGAGCCCTATTTAGACAGTGAGCCTCAAGTGGGACAAGAGACTGTGTCCACCCTGATTGTCTTGTAAAAATAATAATAATAATAATTATGGTATTTGTTAAGTACTTACTATGTGCAAAGCACTGTTCTAAGTGCCACTGGGGATACAGGGTGATCAGGTTGTTCCACGTGGGGCTCACAGTCTTAATCTCCATTTTACAGATGAGGTAACTGAGGCCCAGAGAAGTTAAATGACTTGCCCAAAGTCACACAGCTGACAAGTGGTGGAGCAGGATTAGAACCCATGACCGCTGTCTCCCAAGTCTGTGCTCTTTCCACTGAACCACACTGCTTCTCTACCTCAGCACTTAGTACAGTGCTTGGCACACAATAAATGCTTAGAAGAACATAAGCAATGCCAGACAGAGTTAGATACAGGTCCATCCTGACAAGTTTTCTGTCTCCTACCGGGGCAAAATGGTACTTGGAGGAGCTGTGTGATGGTTAGCCTCCTTTACAGGCATCCTCGTGGTGGAAAATGTGCCATTTATCATCTTTATCTTTCCCTCCTACTTCTTTAATCTACTCCGTATTACCAGGGACTACTTAAGGTCACCATTAATATTCTTCTTGCCAAATTTGTTGGCTTTTACTCCATCCTGATCTTCCTAGACCTCTCATCTGCCTTTGACAACATGGATCATCCCCTTCCCCTTGAAATATTATCCAACCTTGACTTCACTTATGCTGTTCTCAACTGGTTCTTCTCCTCTCTATCATTCACAGTCTCTTCTGCAAGCTCTTCTTCTAATAATAATAATGATGATGTCATTTGTTAAGCACTTATTATGTGCCAAGCACTGTTCTAAGCACTGGGGTAGATACAAGGTAAAGAGGTTGTCCTACGTGGGGCTCACAGTCTTAATCTCCATTTTCCAGATGAGTTTACTGAGGCACAGGAAGGTTAAGTGGCTTGCCCAAGGTCACAGAGCAGAAAAATGGTGAAGGTGGAATTAGAACCCATGTCCTCTTACTCCCAAGCCCGTGTTCTTTCCACTAAGCCATGCTGTTTCTCGAGCCGTGCTGCTGCTTCTGCCTCCCACCCTCTGACCCTCTGGTTTCCTTTTTATTCTCCATCTATACCCACTTCCTAGGAGAACCCATTTGCTCCCGTGGCTTCAACTACATTCTGCACACAGATGTTTGCCAAATTTATCCCTTAGTCCTGACCACTCTCCTCCTCTCCAGTCTAACATTTCTTCCTGCTTTCAGGACATGTCCAGAACAAAACTCTATTATCTTACCACCCAAACTCCATCCTCCGCATGTCTTTCCCATCACCACAGAAAATACCACTACCAACCCTATTTCATAAGCCCATAACCTTGGCATGATTCTCAACTCATCTCTCTCATTCAACCCAAATATTCAATCTATCACCAAATCCTGTCAGTTATACCCTCAAAACAATGCTAAAATCCACACTTTCCTCTCCATCCAAACTGCTCCTAAACTGACCCAAGCAATTGCCAGTCAGTTGATCATATTTACTGAGCGCTTACTGTGTGCAGAAGAGCACTGCACTAAACACATGGGAGCATACAATATAAAAATAAACAATAATAATGATGGCATTTTATTAAGCATTTACTATGTGCAAAGCACTGTTCTAAGTGCTGGGGAGGTTACAAGGTGATCAGGTTGTCCCACGGGGGGCTCACAGTCTTAATCCCCATTTTACAGATGAGTTAACTGAGGCCCAGAGAAGGTAACTGACTTGCCCTCCTCTGTAAAATGGGGATTAAGACAGTGAACCCCACATGGGACAACCTGATTACGTTGTATCTACCCCAGTGTTTAGAACAGTGCTTGGCACATAGTAAGTGCTTAACAAATACCAACATTAGTATTATTATTATTATAACTGATAGTTCAGTTTGACCATCATTACTTGGATATAATATGGATGATTTTTTCCTCTGTACACCACCTTGCATTGTATGGGTCCCACACTGGGTTTTGGAGTCATGCACAAGCATTCAACCCAGATTATCATACCTTATTTAGACACCCTAACCAACCTTCCCTCTTGATGCACAAATCCACACCCTTGACTCTGCCCTCTCCACTGGATTCAAATCCTTCACATCACTGTCCCTCCATTGAACTCCCACCTCCATCGTACATTTCCTCTGCTCCTGGTCTCTTGACCCATAGTGCTGTTGGAAGAAACGCAGTCACCAGGCCGATTCTGCCCATCAGAGATTAATCTTCACCTGCTATAACTCTGCCCTTGCCTCTGCTCAGCAATGCCACTTCTCCTCCCTCACTGACTTATTCTCCTGCTGCAACCCAATCCTTAAACTTTATTTATCTAACACCACCCCTGTGCCCAAACCTTGATCACATCTATCCTGCCATTAACCCTTTGCCTACAACCTCCCTCTGGCGTGGAACTCCCTCCCTCCTCATATCCGACATTCCACCACTCTCCCCACCTTCAAAACCCTCCTAAAATCACATCTCCTCCAAGAGGCCTTCCCCTACTCTGCATCACCTTTGCACTTAGCTGCTTTGTTACTCACCCCAACCCCTCAGCACTTCTCTACACATCTTTCTTATTTCCCCTAGCTCTAATTTATTTTAATGTCTCTACTTGACATCTCTGGAAGAAGGCAGGTAAATCACTTGGTTGCCCATACCAGAATGACTTTATGACAGAAGATGGGATATTCTGAAGAGAGCATGCCCATGGAGTCGCAATGGTTTGGAAATGACTCGACGGAATTTGAAGAATTTGACATCTCTACTTGGATGTCCTGTTGCCACCTCAAAATTAACATGTCCAAAACAGATCTCCTTCTCTTCCCACCAAACCCTGTCCTCCCCATGACTTTCCCAACACTGTAAACAGCACCACCATGCTCCCTGTCTCACAGACCTTGGAGTTACCATTGACTCATCTCTCTCATTCAATCTACATATTCAATCTCTCACGTTGGAGTTACCATAACTCATATCTCTTATTCAATCTACATATTAAATCTCTCACTAAAATCTTCATCAGAATCCTCTCTTTCCTCCCCAGCCAAACTTCTACCCCCTTAATCCAAGCACTTATCCTATCCCACCTTGATTACCTGGTTCAGTGGAAAGAGCACAGGCTTTGGAGTCAGAGTCTCTGGTTGTTCATTCTCAGTCTCTTTTGCAGGCTCCTCCTCCCCCTCCCATCCTCTTACTGTGGGGGGTCCCCAAGGTTCAGTGCTTGGTCCCTTTCTGTTCTCGATCTACACGCACTCCCTTGGTGACCTCATTTGCTCCCACAGCTTCAACTATCATCTCTACGCTGATGACACCCAGATCTACATCTCTGCCCCTGCTCTCTCCCCTTCTCTCCAGGCTCGCATCTCCTCCTGCCTTCAGGACATCTCCATTTGGATGTCTGCCCGCCACCTAAAGCTCAACATGTCGAAAACTGAACTCCTTGTCTTCCCTCCCAAACCTTGCCCTCTCCCTGACTTTCCCATCTCTGTTGGTGGCACTACCATCCTTCCCGTCTCACAAGCCCACAAACTTGGTGTCATCCTCGACTCCGCTCTCTCATTCACCCCTCACATCCAAGCCGTCACCAAAACCTGCCGGTCTCAGCTCCGCAACATTGCCAAGATCTGCCCTTTCCTCTCCATCCATACCGCTACCCTGCTCATTCAAGCTCTCATCCTATCCCGTCTGGACTACTGCATCAGCCTTCTCTCTGATCTCCCATCCTCGTGTCTCTCCCCACTTCAATCCATACTTCATGCTGCTGCCTGGATTGTCTTTGTTCAGAAACGCTCTGGGCATGTTACTCCCCTCCTCAAAAATCTCCAGTGGCTACCAATCAATCTGTGCATCAGGCAGAAACTCCTCACTCTGGGCTTCAAGGCTGTCCATCACCTCGCCCCCTCTTACCTCACCTCCCTTCTCTCTTTCTACAGCCCACCCCACACCCTCCACTCCTCTGCTGCTAATCTCCTCACCGTACCTCGTTCTCGCCTGTCCTGCCATCGACCCCCGGCCCACGTCATCCCCCAGGCCCGGAATGCCCTCCCTCTGCCCATCCGCCAAGCTAGCTCTCTTCCTCCCTTCAAGGCCCTACTGAGAGCTCACCTCCTCCAGGAGGCCTTCCCAGACTGAGCCCCTTCCTTCCTCTCCCCCTCGTCCCCCTCTCCATCCCCCCCATCTTACCTCTTTCCCTTCCCCACAGCACCTGTATATATGTATATATGTTTGTACATATTTATTACTCTATTTATTTATTTTACTTGTACATATCTATTCTATTTATTTCATTTTGTTAGTATGTTTGGTTTTGTTCTCTGTCTCCCCCTTTTAGACTGTGAGCCCACTGTTGGGTAGGGACTGTCTCTATATGTTGCCAATTTGTACATCCCAAGCGCTTAGTACAGTGCTCTGCACATAGTAAGTGCTCAATAAGTACGATTGATGATGATGATGATGAAGTCATGGGTTTGAATCCAGCTCTGCCAATTGTCAGCTGTGTGACTAAGGGCAAGTCACTTAACTTCTCTGTGCCTCAGTTACCTCTTCTGTAAAATGGGGATTAAGACTGTGAGCCCCGTGGGACAACCTAATCACCTTGTAACCTCCCAGCGCTTAGAACAGTGCTTTGCACATAGTAAACACTGAACAAATGCCATTATTATTATTATTATTGTTATTATTATTATTATTATCAGCCTCTTTCCTGATCTCTCTGCCTTCTTTCTCTGCACAATCCAGTCCACACATTCATTCATTCATTCATTCATTCATTCAATCGTATTTATTGAGCGCTTACTGTGTGCAGAGCACTGTACTAAGCACTTGGGAAGTCCAAGTTGGCAACATATAGAGACGGTCCCTACCCAACAGCTGGCTCACAGTCTAGAAGGGGGAGACAGAGAACAAAACAAAACATATTAACAAAATAAAATAAGTAGAATAAATATGTACAAGAAAAATAAATGGAGTAATAAATAGAGTTCCAGATTCATTCATTAAATTGTATTTATTGAGTGCTTACTGTGTGCAGAGCACTGTACTAAGTGCTTGGGAAGTCCAAGTTGGCAACATATAGAGACAGTCCCTACCCACAGTCTAGAAGGGAGAGACAGACAACAAAACAAAACATATTAACAAAATAAAATAAATATGTACAAATAAAATAAATAAATAAATAGAGTAATAAATATGTACAAACATATCTACATATATACAGGTGCTGTGGGGAGGGGAAGGATCTCTCCCAGCTCCACACAGCCCCCAACCCTTAATCCGCCGGATGGAGTTCTCCCTGCCCCTGTCCTTCCTCCAGCCGGAGCCGTTGGGATGGGAAAGGCCAAGAGGGAATTCTGGATGTCCTATGATCTTCCAGGCGGGATCAAAGCATCACTCTGCTGCTTCAATCATTTTTCTGCAGAGCTGTTACGTCCATCCTTCTCCACTCCTCAAGAAATTCCAGGGGTTCCCCATCCATCTCCCATTAAACAAAAGCTCCTTACTATTGGCTTCAAAGATCTCAATCATCTAGCCCCCACCTACCTTGCCTCACTATTTCAATCAATCAATCAATTGTATTTATCATCATCAATCGTATTTATTGAGCACTTACTATGTGCAGAGTACTGTACTAAGCGCTTGGGAAGTACAAATTGGCAACATATAGAGACAGTCCCTACCCAACAGTGGGCTCACAGTCTAAAAGGGGGAGACAGAGAACAAAACCAAACATACTAACAAAATAAAATAAATAGGATAGATATGTACAAGGAAAATAAATAAATAGAGTAATAAATATGTACAAAATATATACATATATACAGGTGCTGTGGGGAAGGGAAGGAGGTAAGATGGGGGGGATGGAGAGGGGGATGAGGGGGAGAGGAAGGAAGGGGCTCAGTCTGGGAAGGCCTCCTAGGGGAGGGGAGTAATATGCCCAGAGTGTTTCTGGACAAAGATAATCTGGGCAGCAGCATGAAGTATGGATTGAAGTGGAGAGAGACACGAGGATGGGAGATCAGAGAGAAGGCTGGTGCAGTAGTCCAGACGGGATAGGATGAGAGCTTGAATGAGCAGGGTAGCGGTATGGATGGAGAGGAAAGGGCGGATCTTGGCAATGTTGCGGAGCTGAGACCGGCAGGTTTTGGTGACGGCTTGGATGTGAGGGGTGAATGAGAGAGCGGAGTCGAGGATGACACCAAGCTTGCGGGCTTATTGAGCGCTTACTGTGTGCAAAGCACTGTACTAAGCGCTTACTTACTAAGCACCACCATAACCCTGCCTCCATACTTTGCTCCTCCAAAACCAACCTACTAACTGTATGTCAGTCTCGTCTATCTCACTGCCGACCTCTCGCCCACATCCTGCCTCTGGCCTGGAGTGCCCTCCCTCTTCGTAACCAATGGTGATTACTCTTCCCACTTTCAAAACCTTATTAAAAGCACAGTTCCTCCAGGAGACCTTCCTGGACTAAACCCTCATTTCCTCTTCTCCTCCTCTAGTCTTCATCACCCTGGCCCTTGGGTTTTCACCCTTTATTCACCCCTTCCTCAGCCCCACAGCACTTCTGCACACAACCATAATTCATTAATTCATACTAATGATTGTCTTGCCTTCTAGACTGTAAACTTGTTGGGGGAAGGGACTGTGTCTATCAACTTTGTTCATTCATTCATTCATTCAATCATATTTATTGAGTGCTTACTGTGTGCAGAGCACTGTACTAAGTGCTTGGGAAGTACAAGTTGGCAACATATAGAGACGGTCCCTACCCAACAGTGGGCTCACAGTCTACAAGGGGGAGACAGGCAACAAAACAAAACATATTAACAAAATGAAATAAATAGAATAAAAATGTACAAGTAAAATAAATAAATAAATAGAATAATAAATATGTAGAAACATATATACATATATACAGGTGCTGTGGGGAGGGGAAGGAGGTAAGGTGGGGGAGAAGGGGGAGAGGAAAGAGGGGGCCCAATGTGTTAAACGTGTTTAGTACAGTGCTCTGTACCCAGTAAGCACTCAATAAATACAATTGATTGAGTAATGTCTGTCTCCCGCTTTAGACTTCAGATACTTGTAGGCAGTAATCATATCTATTAACTTTATCATATTGTTCTTTCCCAAGTGATAGTACAGTGCTCTGCACACAGTAATTGCTCAATCAGTATCATTGATTGATAGATTGACTGACTTGCTCCAATACCTTTGCCCCCTCCAACAATTCCAGGTCTTAAACTCCTTCCTAAAACCCCAGTGCCCCCACCTCCTCATCAATTTTCCCTGATGTCCTTACTAACTATTTTGTCAACAAAATGAAACCCTCAGACATGACTCCCCCCAAAACGTCCCCTCACCTCCCCATCTCCCTCTGACCACATCATCCATGCAAGCTTTCTTCCTTCCTGGCCATCTCTGAAGGGAAGATCTCCAATCTGGTTTGGAAATCTTCCCCTTCCACCTGTGTCCCCAATCTTCTCCCTTCTCTCCCTAAAAAAACACTAGTACCCACTCTTCTTCCTCCATGAGCACCATTTTCAACTCCTCACTTTCAGGTAATTCTTTCCCTTCAGCCTCCAAAAGCACCCAATGACTTCCCTCCCCTAAAACAAACCAAAACAAAACAACTCTGACCTTCTGTAGAGCACAGTACCCCATCCACACCCTCTCCCTTTAGTCACTCCTGTTTCAGGTGCTTGAATAGGGTAACCATACATAAGACCTCCACTTTCTCTTATGCAACATTCCTCTTGGCCCTCTACAATCCTGCTCTCTTCACTCCAGTGTGACTGCTTTTCCAGGGTCACTTATGACCTCTTTTTCACAAAATCTGTCCCAATCTCTCATTATCTCTTCACTGCCTTAGACAATGGATCATTCCCTTCTCCTGGAAACACCATCTAGAGCAAGTTCAGAGCAACTTGCTCTTCTGGTTTTCTTCCTACTTCCCTGGTTGATCCTTCGCAGTGTCTCTCACTGGCTCAATCGATCCCCTAATCAGTCAATGGTATTTATCAACCATAAGCTCCCTAAAGGCAGGGATAACATTGACTTAATGTATTGTACTCTCCCAAGCATTTCTCTCCCTCTCAGGGTCGCACCTGGAGAGTTTCCAGTACTTTACCAGTCTCAACTACGGGAGAGAGAGTCAAGCGGAGGCATAACCATTTCATTCCTAGCTTGGGCAGTGGCTAGTGAGTGGAAGACAATCTGCTACAAGTCAAATCTCACCTGTGCTGGGCAGCAGCAGCATGGGAGAGAGTCGAGGGTGGAGACTCAAACTTACTGCGTAGAAGGAGACAATGGTAAACCACCTCCATATTTTTATCTGGATTATCTGGATACACAACAGAATGACTGCAGGTGGAGGTGGGGCGGTCTGGGAGACATGTCGCTGTGCGCTGGAGACAACTCAGTGGCATAAGATAAGACAAGAAGCATTTTTCAGGCTGGGGAAATGGAGTGCAAAGGGGAATAGTGGATAGGTTAAGAGCAAAGAACAGTTAGGAGGCTTGCTTGGGAGGAGTGAAGATTGTAAACTGGGATGAAGAGAAATAGAAGATGATTGAGACACTGGAAGAAGACTGTGAAAATTTTGGCTCAGTGCAAAGTGAAATGGGGCACCAATGGAGGTTTTTGAGGAATAAAAAGCCTGGGTGTCAAGTGATATTTATTTAGAACTGATGATATGGCATACAAGTAACTCAACCACTGTCTTCATTCAGTTGTATTTATTGAGAGCTTACTGTGTGCAAAGCACAGTACTAAGCGCTTGAGTACATGAAGTTCTGCTATTGAGAGGACGATAAACAAGTTATTTCTATTTCTCTTTCTAATCTGGAAGCAAACTGAATTTACTGCTGGAGGGACTGCCTTTAACTAGAAAAAAGGCCTTCTTGAGAGTAAGGCTTCATTCTGGAATTAGATTACCGAGGCAGAAGTCTAATATGAAGATTCAGAGCTCAGCCGTTAGGTAGTCATTAAAACAATACTCATTATAACACAGTTGCCCCACGCTTGGATTGAAACAGAGTGGAAAATTCACTGTTCTGTCATCTAGTAAACTGAAATAGGCCTATCGTTCTCAGACTGACCTGTATGGAAAGAATAACCAGTGACGTACTGGAGCACTACATTCAGCCTCTGAATACTGAATACAGAGAAGCAGCATGGCTTAGTGGAAAGACCACGGGCTTGGGAGTCAGAGGTTGTGGATTCTAATCCTGACACCTCCACTTATCAGCTGTGTGACTTTGGGCAAGTCACTTAACCTCTCTGTGCTTCAGTTACCTCAGCTATAAAATGGGGATGAAGACTGTGAGCACCACGTGGGACAACCTGATTACTGTGTATCAACCTCAGCGCTTAGAACAGTGCTTCGCACATAGTAAGCACATAACAAATGCCATAATTATTATCATTATTATTAATACCAGTTTTAATAGTCAGCCTATAATGGCAAGATGATTATATCTATTTTTTTCACCCAGGTTCATGATAGAGAAGGTTACCCTTCTTAGGTAGTGAAGACAACAAGTGGAACATTGTCAATTCAACAAAAATCTGAGGTAGACAGGAGAAATTAAATTACATTATCACCGGGATTGGATGGTGTTCAGGGATGGCTGATGAATACATATCTGAATTTCTATCGAAATATAATAATTTATTATAATGAAGGTACTTGATTAGCAGACAGAGCTGGACTTGAATTTATATCCATTTATACTGTAGGGATTTCAGGGTGACTGAGGCCTTGTATGGCAATGAGTTTTTTTTTCAGCCAAAGGAAAATGGAGGGGAAATTATTCACAGAGATTGAGTTAGAAACATCTCGATCGAATAATAATAATTGTTGTTTTTGTTAAGTGCTTACTGAGTTCCAGACACTGTACTAAACACTGGGGTGGATACAAGCAAATTGGGTTGGACACAGCCCCTGCCACACATAGGGCTCACAGTCTTAATCCCCATTTTACAGATGAGGTAACTGAAGCACTTAGAAGTGAAGTGACTTGCCCGAAGTCACATAGCAGACAAATGGTGAAGCAGAGAATAGGAACCAGGTCTGTCTGACTCCCAGGTTGGAAAGAGCACGGGCTTTGGAGTCAGAGGTCATGGGTTCAAATCCCAGCTCCACAAATTGTCAGCTGTGTGACTTTGGGCAAGTCACTTCACTTCTCTGGGCCTCAGTTCCCTCATCTATAAAATGGTGATGAAGACTGTGAGCCCCACGTGGGACAACCTTATTACCTTGTAACCTCCCCAGTGCTTAGAACAGTGCTTTGTACTTAATAAATGCCATTATTATTATTATTATTATTATTGTTCTTTACCCACTAGGCCACACTGTTTTTCCGGTGAGCCAACATGGCTTTTGAATAAACGCTGCTTTTGTAACCAGTTAGAACTCTTTGAAAGACACGACAAAGTGCCGGATAAAGGAAAACCAGTTGATATAATTTATTTAGACTTTCAAAAGGCTTTGATTCGTGCCTCACAAGAGACTATTAAGGAACTTGGTTAACTACAGGGTGAGAGGTAAATTCCTGTTTTGGATTAAACATTGGTTTCGAGATTAGAAGCAAAGAGTAGGGATAAGTGGCTAATTCTCAGCATGGGAAAAGGTTAATTGTGGGGTGCCCTGGGATACAACACTAAAACTGGGGTTGTTCAGTATATTTATTGAAGACCTGGCAGAGGGTGTGAAATGTGAGCTGGCAAAATCTGCTGGATAGGCCAAAGGGAAGGTTGCTTCAGAGAAGGCAGGCCTCCTGAAACTTTACTCATCCCTTGAAAAGGGTGCAAAATTAATCCTTCTTGAAGACGTGTGTACTGAAGCGAATTGAGCAAGCTCTTGGTACAATAATCAAATGAGAGAATCTAAGAATCAAGAGAAAAGAGCAGTATAAAACCATACGGTTGCCACTGCAGAGTCCGAAGGGAGTATTTGTCTAACTCAGTGTGCGGTCGTGATGAAAATAAAGCTAAAGTTACAATAAAGAAAAATGAGCACTTCTTTGGGAAACAATCCTTATGGAAAACACATAGTTTGATAACCATTAGAAAAGCTTAATTAGAAAACTCCATTAACATTTAATAATAGACATCATATTTAAGGGAAAAATGAATGGATATAAATTACGTAGTAAGCACGATATGTAATTCCAGATTCCAGTGGATAGAAATTTGGTCTTGAATTCTGGGGCTTGGGTTACTGCTTGCTCTGCTGCCAACTTATTCTGTGACCGTAGGCAATTCACATCTCTTTCTGTGCCTCAGTTTCTCCCCATGTAAAACAAAAAGAACAGTTAATGCTTTAACATATTTCATTATACTAGGGGGAAGCCAAATGAAATAATGGTTGTAGAAATGCTTTTAGTTCTTTGGAGGAAAGGCAATATTCTGAATAATTATGAATTATCACCTTAAACTCTTTTCATGAAGAAAACCACACAGATGCTTCTGCTATCCTTAATAAAATCTGCGTATTAGTAAAGTTCCTTTTTTAAGTCTCACTTCATTCAATTCCATCACTCTGAATGTTTGGTAATCAATCAGCCAATAGCATTTAATAATTGCTTAGTGCATGCAGAGCACTGTAGTAAGCAGCTTACAGTCTAATGTGGGAGACAGGCACTAAAATAAATTATAGGTAGGGAAAGAAACTGAGTTAAAAGAAATGTTGATGAAATGGTGAAATTACTTTAAAACAGGGATGCTCCTGAGAATCTACCAAAAACTAAGTGGGAGGTTTTGATTTTTAAAAATATCTCTTTCCCTATCCCTATACTGTTGAATAGTGTACAACCAACATAGCAGAATTTGGTGATGGCATTATGATCTGTATTATGGCTGAAATTCTTTGTGATTAGGGTTGTAGACTGGTATGTCACTTCAGTGCCATACCATACCACTGAAATTTTGTGACATTTCCTCTGTGTTCCATCCTTTTTCCTTTGATATTTGTTTAAGGCTTATTAATTCAGTTCACTTCACTTCAGGTTTCTTCACAGTTCTTGTCAGTTCATAATTTTGTGCCAAATCAGCAAAGAAATTTGGATCACTGCACACACATACACATACACACACACACGTGGTTAGTATGTGCCAAACGCCTGTATTTCGTGCTGGGGTAGATACAAGTTAATCAGGTTGGACTGTCCCTGTCCCACATAGGGCTCACAGTCTTAATCCCCACTTTACAGATGAGGTAACCGAGGCACAGAGAATCAATCAATCAGTGGTATTTATTGAGGGCTTATGACATGCAGAACACTTTTTTAAGTTCTTGAGGGAGTACAGTATAAGAAGATTGACAGACCTGTTCCCTGCTCATAATGAGTTTACAGTCTAGAGGGGGAGACAGACATTAATATGAACAAATAAATAAAGCGGTGTGGCTTGCCCAAGATCACACAACAGGGAAATGGTGGAGCTGGGATTAAAACCGAGGTCCTTCTGAATCCCAGGCCCGGGCTCTATCCTCTAGGCTATTCTGTGTCTCTAATCACTAGTATCTCTTCTCGTGTACATACCTCAAGAATACATTCCTCTGGATGTGGCATCAGTAAAGACTTCTGATGGTGCTTCCCACTGGATAGAGAGCATAACTGGACTGCAGTTTTCAGAATCCTCACTACATGTTCTTCAGAATCTTGTCAGAAATGAAACTCCATGAGATTCTTCGGTAGTTTCTGCAGTCAACTCTTGCATTTTCTTTTTGAATATGGCAATTATGGTGGCACCACTGAAATTTTGTGGCATTTCCTCTGTGTTCCATCCTTTTTCCTTTGGTATTTGTTTAAGGCTTATTAATTCCTGGGGTTGAAACAAGATCATAATCATAATAATTGTGGTATTTGTTAAGCGCTTACTATGTGCGAAGCACAGTACTAAGCATTGGAGTGGATACAAGCAAATCAGGTGTCCCGCATGGGGTTCACAGTCTCAATCTCCATTTTATGGATGAGGTAACTGAGGCACAGAGAAGTGAAGTGATTTGCCCAAGGTCACACAGCAGACTTGTGGCAAATTAGAACCTCTGACATTATGACTTCCAGGTAACTGTGGCACAGAGAAGGTGACTTGACTAGGGTTACAGAACCGACATTTGGAGGAGCCAGGATTAGAACTAGATAGATTAGATTAGAATCAGATTGTAATTTGTTGAAGAAAAGAGATTAGATTCCCCTCATTATTTGTAGATTTCTTCAGGAATGCCATCAAATCTGGGTTCTTGGCTATTTTTATGGCTTGACCAGAATAGTCTGAACTAAAGTCATGTTTCGAGAAGTGAATCTTTTCTAGTTATTCATGATCTCAAAAAGAAATGTTCCTACCAACTCCAGAATGAATGGGGACGCTCAGAATGAGAAACAAAAAAATCTGAAAAAAAAAACCCTCTCAAAATAAAACTTATTTGTACTTACTCTTGCATTCACCATTCTGATTTGTGAGGATAGTAATCAAATTATGCTCTCTGGCCTTTTACATTTAATCTAATTGTGGCCTTCTGTGGCTTTTGTTTATGGAACAACTAAGTAGGAATCACTTGTTAGGATATTAATTTCCTGTAACTTTGGATGAATGATATTTGGTGGACTGTGATACCTTATGTGTAATTGCCTTTAAGAGACAGAAAGTATATTCTGGTGGAGAGAAGGGGCACGTGTGGTGTTAACTCTAGACTTTAAATTTTTTGTCATAGGGAATGTGTGCATCAACTTTGCTTTATTGTACTCTCCCAAGTGCTTAGCACAATGCTGCACAAAGTAGCACTCAATAAAAACCATTGGTTGTTTGATTAACTGATTACCTATACTTGACTGATCAGTTTTCTGGTGTCCTTTAGGAGGGTGAAATTTGGTCAGAGAAACCTTAGACTGAACTCAGAAATTTGAGAGCTTGAGAATTTTCTTTCCCTAGTGATGTGTTGTAACGACATTTTCTTACTTGTGGGGTGAGATAATACTGCAGAAATACAGTCCAGAATTCTGGATAAGTAAAACCTTGAAGTCATCTTTGACTTCACGATACATCCCATGTTTTGGTGATTCTTTTTCCAGACTTTTCCCCAGATAGGTCCCCTTTTCCTTTCCACTGGGATCTGGAACAAATGGTGGAAAGTAGAACAGTACTACTGTTAGAACATTTGAATTTTCAGTGGTTGCTCAAACCATTCAAGAGATTTAGGTTCCTCCCTCTTCCCTCTGTCTGGCTACAGTCAAGCTATTTAGTGGTGTCTCCTTCTCTCCAAATCAATGACCTTTCCCATTCATTCATTCAGTCATTCAGTCAGTCATCTTTATTAATCACTTACTGTGTGCAGAACACTGTTCTAAGTGCTTGGGAAAGTACAATAAAACAATAAGCAGTCACATTCCCTGCTCACAGTGAGCTCACAGTCTGGGAGGGAGATACAGACATCAATGCAAATACATAAAATGACAGATATATACACAAATCCTATGGGGCTGGGAACCAGGGGAAGAGCAAAGGGAACCAGGGATCATTTCTATAGTATGTGACCAGAGAAGTGAGATCAAAAGTGTAAAGAGACGCGGCGTGGCTCAGTGGAAAGAGCCCGGGCTTTGTAGTCTGAGGTCATGGGTTCATATCCCGGCCCCACCACTTGTCAGCTGTGTGACTTTGGGCAAGTCACTTCACTTCTCTGGGCCTCAGTTTCCTCATCTGGAAAATGGGGATGAAGACTGTGAGCCCCATGTGGGACAACCTGTTCACCTTGTAACCTCCCCAGCTCTTAGAACAGTGCTTTGCACATAGTAAGCACTTAATAAATGCTATTATTATTATTAACAAGCTGGGAGGAAGCAGAAATAGCAAAAATGTTATTATTATTATTAATAACAATAGAGAAGCAGTGTGGCCTAGTGGATAAAGCATGGGCCTGGGAGTCAGAAGGACCTGGGTTCTAATCCTGCTCCACTATTTATCTGTCATATGACCTTGGGTAAGTCATTTAACTTCTCTGTGCCTCAGTTTCCTGATCTGTAAAATGGGGACTAAGACTGTGAGTCCCATGTGGGACATGGACTGTGTCCAACCTGAATAGATTGTATCTACCCCAGAATTTAGAAGAATGCCTGGCATACAAGTGCTAAACAAATGCCATTTAAAAAAATTATTATGGTATTTGTTAACAATTTACAATATTTCAAGTACTGTTGTAAGCCCTAGGGTAGATACAAATTCATCAGGGCAGTCACAGTCCCTTTCCCACAAGAGGATCACAATCTAAGTAAGAAGGAGAACAGACATTGAATACCCATTTTTCAAATGAGGAAATTGAGGCAGAGAGAAGTTAAGTGATTTGACCAAGGTCAAACAGCTGGCAACTGGGATTAGAGCCGGGATTAGAACCCTGGTTAAACGGTCAATCAATCACATGTATTTATTGAGTGTTTACTGTATGTAGCACACTGTACCAAGTGTTTGGGTGAATATTATAGAAGAGAACTGGTAGACACCTTTCCTGACCACAGTGAGAGTCTAGAGGGGAAGACAGTAAGCCCACTGTTGGGTAGGGACCATCTCTATATGTTGCCAACTTGTACTTCCCAAGTGCTTAGTACAGTGCTCTGCACACAGTAAGCACTCAAAAAATATGATTGAATGAATGAATATAATAACAATAAATTGTGGTTATGTACATAAGTGCTGTGGGGCTGAGTGAGGAGTGAATAAAGGATGGAAATCCAAGGACATGGGTGACACAGAAGGGAATAGGAGAAGAGGAAATGAGGTTTTGTCAGGGAAGGCCTCTTGGAGGAGATGTGCCCACAATAAGACTTTGAAAATGGGGAGAGAGTTTGTCTGTCGGTTATGAGGAGGGAGAGCATTCCAGGCCAGAGGCAGGAGATTGGCGGGAAAATAGAAGAGTCGAGGTACAGCAAGTAGATTGGCATTAGAAGAGAGTAGTGTGGGGACTGGTTCCCTAATTTCCAGGGCCAGGGTCTTTCCATTAGGCCAAGAGCACTAAAGTGGGTCAGTTTCCTATACTGCTAAAAATAATCAGTCAATCCATCCATTAGTGGTTATTTATTTAGAACTTACTTTGTTCAGAACACTGTGCTAAAAGCCTAAAAGAGTACAATACAATAATCAATCAATCAGTGGTATTTATTGAGTGCTTAACTATGTAATTAATTGTAATAATAGTAATCCTTGTGGTATTTGATTAGCACTATGTGCCAGGCACTGTATTAAGCGCTGGGGTAGATACAAAGTCATCAGGTTGGGCACAGTCCCTGCCCCGCACAGCACTCACGGTCTTAATCCCCATTTTACAAATGAGGGAACCAAAGCCCAGAGAAATGAAATGACTGGCCCAGGGTCACACAAGTAGACACGTGGCAGATCTGGGATTAGAACCCATGACCTTCTGAGTCCCAGGTCTGTGCTTTTTCCACTACACCATATTTAGCATTGACTGTGTGCAAAATACTGTACTAAGCACTTGGGAAAATACAATACAACAATAAACGGACACATTTCCTGCCTACAGTGAGCTGTACTAAGCAGTTGGGAGAGTACAATATAACAGATTTAGAAGATAATATTCCCTGCCCACAGTGTGCCTACAATCTACAGGGGGATGAAGGAAAAGATGCTTCCCGGTTTTATCAGTTCTTTCCTGAACTGAAAATAAGAGACACACTTTATTACACACATTCAAACTCCAAAGACTGATCTACTGTAGCCAGTTGACACCTGCTGAAACTACTTGAACTATTAAGTTCCTGTGCCTTCCTCTTTAAATGTTTTTAAAATAAGCAGTATTTTAAGGTTTTCCTATATAAAATACAACTGTTGAGGAGACATATTAAATAAACTATTAATTTGAGGGCAACGGCAATTTTAAGAATTTGAATCTTTTTCAGAGACAAGAAATGTAACTTCCAGAATACTGCTAGATTTATTCTAATTTCAGTCACCAGAAGATTGATAAGACCCCAGACTCTATTCCCCAACCTCCATTGAAAAGATACACAAATATTTTGTTCTTTTTGGAAGCCAGGGAAACTGCCAATATTTAAAAGCTGTGCAATGGTAAAACGGAAATGTGGTAGTTCTTCACTTTTATTGCAGTTCATTTTATGTTTTTCTAAGGGCACAAATTCTGCTCTAATTTCCATGACTTCCAAAGGAATGAGCTGTGTCACCCATTAGAAGTAAGATATTGTCCACACGCCACACTCCATTACATGCGGCATCTTCTGGGATTATTGCTTTTATTTCAACAGGAGCGATAATTGTCTGATGATGGCATGAAAACTCATAAAGTAACGTGAAACTCACACTGGGGAAGGTTGTCTGTAAATACGATAGAACTGCTGAGGTTACCTCATTCCCTTCCCCACAGCACCTGTATATATGTCTATATGTTTGTACATATTTATTGCTCTATTTTACTTGTACATACATATTCTATTTATTTTATTCTGTTAATATGTTTTGTTTTGTTGTCTGTCTCCCCCTTCTAGACTGTGAGCCCACTGTTGGGTAGGGACCGTCTCTATATGTTGCCAAGTTGTGCTTCCCAAGCGCTTAGTACAGTGCTCTGCACACAGTAAGCGCTCAATAAATACGATTGAATGAATGAATGACAACCTGATCACCTTGTATCCTCCAGCACTTAGAACAGTGCTTTGCACATAGTAAGCGCTTAACAAATACCATTATTATTCCAGATGAGGAAACTGAGGCCCAGAGAAGTGAAGTGACTTGCCCAAAGTCACACAGCTGACAATTGGCAGAGCCGGCATTTGAACCCGTGACCTCTGACTCCAAAGCCCGGGCTCTTTCCACTGAGCCACGCTACTTAGTACTGTGCTCTGCGCACGGTAAGTGCTCAGTAAATATGATCAAATGAATGAATGAATGGACCAGTACGGTTCACTGCAATCAATGAAAGAGGGATCTTCTTTGATCCCTCTTTGAGAAGGGATCAAGTTCTTGAGAAGGAGCTTTGTAATGACAGTGAGACATGGAGGCTAAAGCAAAACCGGCACCAGGTGACTCCCACCTCCCTCACGCCAGCACAACAAGGGAAAGGCTTTGTTTGTTCTTATGGAAGCTATGACCAGGAGTTCTGTCTCGGTCCTTTCAATTGCATACGCACCCACGGGTGATTTCATTATCAGAGCCTTCTTCTTCAAGTATAAAGAGAAGCATAAAGAGTGTTAAAGAGAAGAGTATAAGAGAAGCAGTGTGACTCAGTGGAAAGAGCCCGGGCTTTGGAGTCAGAGGTCATACGTTCAAATCCCAACTCTGTCAATTGTCAGCTGCGTGACTTTGGACAAGTCACTTCACTTCTCTGGGCCTCAGTTACCTCATCTGTAATATGTGGATGAAGACTGTTAGCCCCACGTGGGACAGCCTGATCACCTTGTATCCTCTCCAGCATTTAGAACAGTGCTTTGCACATAGTAATTGTTTAAAAATGCCATCATTATTATTAAATATTGCAGAGAGCCCTGATCTTGGTATCTGTCTGTGGTAGGGGTGGAGGAGAAGCTCTGGGTCCTGGGGAAAAAAGAAGACCTGAAGAGTCATGGGTGTGGGAAAGAGAGAGCCCTTAATGAGCTTCCTCTCAGCCCCAGGAGAGGGGTGATAGGCTAGTCCCTGATGACCTCTGCACCCTTGAGGAGAAGTCCAGGTCAGCCATAGACTGGTGGCATCAATAGGGGTACAGGGATTTTGGGGCTGGCAGTGATTAGGATACCCCAAAAGATTGAGGAAACCGGAGTTCATTAAGCCCCAGTGGAGTCTGACTGGCGTTCCTGTTCCAAGGTGAACTGTGGCACCCACTATCTCAAGGTCAAAATGCTATCTGTGACTTCCTGAGCCAGTGAGGTGGAACTCAGTAGCATGGGTGGAAAAATCAAAACTGCTAGACATCCCCGCGGCACTGCCCTGCAACTGAAACTGCCAGACTACCTCGGGCCAGGAAAGTAGAAGCTGGTTTCCCTCACCCCCATGCCAACTTGAGTACGGAGGAGCAGGGAGTGGGGATGGAGATTGGACAAGTGGGAACTGGAAGCCCGAATGGTCCAGAAGAACAGGTAATAAATACCTGCTGCCTCTGACACTTTGTGCAGTGGATTAAGGTTTGCAGCAGAAGGTCGCGCATCGCCTCTGCCCAGAGCGAGGGATGCCCGCTCTACCTGCACCAACTGAGGGGTTGTGGGACAGGTGAGTGTCCCGCTAAGCACTTGTGGGGCTGGAAACTAGGCTCTTCGTTACGTGTTGTAAAATGCAAAAGTGAATTCCTCTTGAGTGGGAAGTGTTCATGGGTGGGAACTAGGTGGTTCGCCACATGCAAGTGATGCATAAGTGCATTTTTCCCAAGAGGGACGTTCAATTAACCACTTGAGAAAAACTAAAAGTAAGCATATTCCTCCTGAAAGGGAATTTCAAATTCACCACGTAGAATAAATTTTGCAGGGCTCAGCCTTTCTGACTCCAACTTCTCAATCTCGCCATGCCCATCCTTGAACCCATCCCCACGTGATGGGTGACAGGTTCCAGACACTACCATGACTGTGAGGGCTCTTTCACTTGGGATTTAGGGCTGAACCTTCCTGGTAACATCACACATGTATTTTAAGAAGAGAATTTCCCTCAGAATACAGGACTCCAGCACTGGCACTGACTGAAATCAGAGAGAGCCAGGAAAGAAGGGGAAAAAGTTAACCAACCTTTTTCAATCTCATTCTAAAAGTAATTCCTCTGTGTAGGTAAAGATTCTAGTCAGTTGTTTATTTCTGAACGAGTTCTTACTCTAATTACTACTAACTTATCTCTTGGAGTCTGACTACAATACTCCATGGAGTTTCCAACCTGTAATAGAGTGTACATATAAAGATAGCTGTGTTGTTCTACAATTTAATTAGTACATCATTCAGACATTTGGACCAATGCCTGGCTCTCCTTCTTTTTGTTGGTTTTTGTATTCATTTCGCTTTTAGTCAAACTCCCAAATGAAATAAACAAAAGGCTAATTGCTTTTGGATTTTAGTCACTGGGTGAAATACCTGGATTCATTATATGAATCACATTTTATGGGTGGATTAAGGGTTCGGTTGGTAAATGAAAAATTCCAAGTTGACAGCTATAATACTTACAGCATGGCAATTCAAAGCTTCAGGATCCAGCCATCCATCTGCCATTTTCCTGGTTTTCAAACACTACAATAATAAATTTCACAATGTTACGAACGTTTCAAAGAGTATATTGGTTTGATCTATTTTTGGAATAACAAATTTTCAGATTAGTAAACACAAATCCAGAGTCCCCACGGGTTCTTTGGAAATGAGAATTTTCAAAAGCCATACCCCAAAGAGGTAATCATCCCACAGGATATTGTTACCCATCCCTGAAATCATTTTGGGGCTGTCTGTATTTTGTATTTTTCCTACTCTTTATATATCTTAGTTTTACTGATGAAATGGGTGAGAGTGACACTGCCACACACTTGCCCCCTAGAAAAACACTGGAGAATTGGTTGGGTTCTAATTGAAACCATGTAAGCAGAGAACAATTAATCAGTCAATCAATGGGATTTACTGCACTCACTGTGTGCAGAACATTGTAATTTGTTCTTCAACAGAGGTGGAAGACATGCTTCTTGCCCATAAGAAGCTCACAGTAGCATGCAACTAGCTCATTCAGAGGGCCTGGGTTCTAATCCCCTCTCTGACACTTGTCTGCTGTGTGACTTTAGACACTTCACATGGCTTCTCTGCACCTCGCTTTTTCTGTCTGTAAAATGGGGATTCTATATCTCATCTCCCTTCTACTTAAGCAATGAGCCTCATATGGAACAGGGACTGCTGTTTCTTATCTGATTAACTTGTCACAGTGCTCAGTACATTGCTTAACATATAGTGAGCAGTTAATTAATTATGGTACTTGTTAAGCACTTACTATGTGCCAAGGTTGGTTCTAGGCACTGGTTTATACAGTTAAGCAGGTTAGACACAGTCCCTGTCTGACACTGGGCTCACACTCTTAGTCCCCATTTTTTGCAGAATAGATAACTGAGGCCCAGAGAAGTGAAGTGACTGATTGTCTCCCCCTTCTAGACTGTGAGCCCGCTATTGGGTAGGGACCGTCTCTATATGTTGCCAACTTGTACTTCCCAAGCGCTTAGTACAGTGCTCTGCACACAGTAAGCGCTCAATAAATACGACTGAATGAATGAATAATTTTAAGACGCAGCATGGCTTAGTGGAATAATCATGGACTTGAGAGTCAGAGGTTGTGAGTTCTAAACCCACTCCGCCACTAGTCAGCTGTGTGACTTTGGGCAAGTCACTTAACTTCTCTGTGCCTCAGTTACCTCATCTGTAAAATGGGGATTAAGACTGTGAGCCCCACGTGGGACAATCCCAGCGCTTAGAACAGGGTTTGGCACATAGAGTTTAACAAATATGCCATCATTATTATTACACTTCTAGACTGTGAGCCCATTGTTGGGTAGGGATTGTCTTTATCTGTTGCGGAATTGTACTTTCTAAGCGATTAGTACAGTGCTCTGCACACAGTAAGCACTCAATAAATACGATTGAATGGATAAAGGAATGAATGAATCAATCATATTTATTGAGCACTTACTGTGTGCAGAGCACTGTACTAAGCACTTGGTGAGTACAAGTTGGCAACATCTAGAGACGGTCCCTACCCAACAGTGGGCTCTAAACCCAAGGTCCCACAGCAGACGTGTGATGGAGCCAGGATTAGAACCCAGGTCCTTCTGACTCTCAGGCTCATATTTTATCAACTAAGGCACGTTGCTTCTCCACTTAAAAGCCCTTAACTGTTATATACTATCATTAGCATTAATCAGAAAGGTTGTGCCGTGAAGGCTTGGAACTATGAGTGGTTAGGAACGCCGCCTCCTCCAAAAAAGTAAAAATTGAAGGGCAACTGACAGTGCTATAGTGAAATCAGAATTCTGACCGTTAAGAAAACAAAAATTAGCATTCAGCCCATAAAATGTTTTGGTTTTTGTAGCACAGAAAGTGGAAGGAGGCACTTGGGGGGGTTCTGAGCGATTGGCCTGTTTGGTTCCGCGTGTACCACTAGATGGCACTATTGCTCACCTCACACCGGTTTTCTAAAAACCCACTTGGGGCTGAAATGTTTCTTTTCCCCTTTGAAAAACAGATCATGCTCAGAGGGCTACCTATCAAATGTTATCGCGGGGTGTGCATTTATGAGTGGGAGGTCAAACCGGTGTGATTGAAAATATAATAGATTGCAATCCGCACCCCCCCTTTTTCTTGTTTATGGCTCTCCAAATAACTAGGCCCATAAAAGATGGTGTCAGGACACTGGATGAACTTAATGAGATCCATGACTTGATCCACTATGGTAATTCTTTTGCTCCTACGGTATCGGAATCAAACCCTGATATACTTGCGAGGATTGCAACCGGCATGCTGTAGCTAGCGCTTGATCTCTGCTGTCGCCCGGTGATCTTGAAACAATGTGGGAGTCACAGGGCCTGGCTTCTAATTTCGGCTCTGTCATTTGCTTGCTGGGCGACCCGAGGCAAGGTTTCAGTTTCCACATCTGTAGACTGTGAGCCCACTGTTGGGTAGGGACCGTCTCTATATGTTGCCAACTTGTACTTCCTAAGCTCTTAGTACAGTGCTCTGCACACAGTAAGCGCTCAATAAATACGATTGATTGATTGATTGATTGATTGATTGTAGAACAGGAACTCTATGCCTGTTCTCCCTTCTATATAATAATAATAATAATGACGGCATTTGTTAAGCACTTACTATGTGCGAAGCACTGTTCTAAGTGCTGGGGGGATACAAGGTGATCAAGTTGTCCCACGAGGGACTCACAGTCTTAATCCCCATTTTACAGATGAGGTAACTGAGGCTCAGAGAAGTTAAGTGACTTGCCCAAAGTCACACAGCTGACAAGTGGCAGAGGTGGAATTAGAATCCATGACCTCTGGCTCCCAAGCCCGTGCTCTGCGTATAGACACTGAGTCCCATGTGGGACAGGAACCTGATTAACCTGAATCTCCCCCAGTGCTTTGTACAGAACTTGGTACATAGGAAGCGCTTAACAAATAGTTCAATCATTATTAAAGACAATCCTAGATGGGATTGGAATGAGATAAAAAGCCTTGACCAACATAAAGCCTAATAGATCCCCCCTTCCAAAGTCGAGCCATTGAAGGGGGCCGGGGGCGGGGGGGGAGGAGAGAGAGAGAGAGAGGAGAGAGATTGTAGGAAGACTTCTCTAGCAGAAAGAGTTCAGCAGGTAGTATAATAATTATGTGTTAAGCGCTCACTATGTGCCAGGCACTGTACTAAACGTTGATAGTATCTTAACCATTGAGCCAGGGTCAATGACTCTTATCCTGTCTCAAATAAGTCATCCATGGCTCCTGGAGTTTGTTCCTGTTAGGTGTCCATTATTAAATGGTTCCACCTAGTCTAAAGTATGCCAGGAAGATTTGTAACAAACATAAAACCAATTCTTCAAATCCTTATGTAATAATCAGTCCAAAAGTAATTTCCCTCCTTGGTAATTAATTGGTGAGTAGAGACGTCTCGTCTATCACCTGGGAATTTTTTTCTTTGGCATTTTGTATTTGTTAAAACTCTTACTGTGTGCCATTCCCCTCTCGGAGTCGCACCTGGAGAGTTTCCCATAGTCTACCAATCTTGCTATGGTAGGGAAAGTCAAGCAGATGCATTTCCATTCCTAGCTTGGGCAGGGGCTAGGGAGTGGAAGGCAATCGGCTACAAGTCAAAACTCACCTGTGCTGGGCAGCAGCAGCGTGGGAGAGAGTCGAGGGTGGAGGCTCAAGTTTACTGTGTGGCAGGAGGCAATGATAAACCACTTCTGTATTTTTACTGAGAAAGCTCTATGTATCCACTACCAGAACAATTGCACATAGATGTGGGGCATTCTAGAAGAGTTGTGTCCATGGCATCGCAGTGGGTCAGAGGCATCTCGACGGCATAAGACAAGACACTGAATGCCATTAAATGCCATTATAAGACATGTGCCAGGCACTGTTTTTTATGGTATTTGTTAAGCACTTACTATGTGTCAAACACTGTTCTAAGAGCTACGGTAAGTACAGGCCAATTAAATTGGACACAGTCCCTGTCCCGCATGGGGTTCACAGTCTTAATCCCCATTTTAAAGATGAGGTCACTGAGGCCTAGAGAAGTTAAGTGACTTTCCCAAGGTCACACAGCCGACAAGTGGCAGAGCCGGGATTAGACCCATGCCCTTCTGTCAGCGAGGCCTGTGCTCTAACCACTACATCACTCTACCCTTGTGCCCAAAGTTTTAAGTGGTAAAAATCCACAGTGTATACTTCTTCAGTGGAAGGGGTTTTGTGATATAGAATCCATCTCTACTTGAGTCTTGATCACTTTCCTTTAGGCGACCTAGTTTGAGATGAAAAAGGTATCACTTCTCTGAACTGACAACGTGTAGCTCTGTTCCTCAAAAATCTCCAGTGGCTACCAATCAATCTGCACATCAGGCAGAAACTCCTCACCCTGGGCTTCAAGGCTGTCCATCCCCTGGCCCCCTCCTACCTCACCTCCCTTCTCTCCTTCTACAGCCCAGCCCGCACCCTCCGCTCCTCCGCCGCTAATCTCCTCACCGTACCTCATTCTCGCCTGTCCCGCCGTCGACCCCCGGCCCATGTCATCCCCCGGGCCTGGAATGCCCTCCCTCTGCCCATCCGCCAAGCTAGCTCTCTTCCTCCCTTCAAGGCCCTGCTGAGAGCTCACCTCCTCCAGGAGGCCTTCCAGACTGAGCCCCTTCCTTCCTCTCCCCCTCGTCCCCCTCTCCATCCCCCCATCTTACCTCCTTCCCTTCCCCACAGCACCTGTATATATGTATATATGCTTGTACATATTTATTACTCCATTTATTTATTTATTTATTTATTTTGCTTGTACATATCTATCCTATTTATTTTATTTTGTTAGTATGTTTGGTTTTATTCTCTGTCTCCCCCTTTTAGACTGTGAGCCCACTGTTGGGTAGGGACTGTCTCTATATGTTGCCAATTTGTACTTCCCAAGCGCTTAGTACAGTGCTCAGCACATAGTAAGCGCTCAATAAATACGATTGATTGATTGATTGTTACTGCAGAACATTTCTTATTAAAGGTCTCACTAGCTCATTTTTGGGCTTTATACTCAGTAGATCCTCAATAAACTCTCTTCTGTGTAGCACACTCAGTAGGTGTTCATTAAGTGCCATTAAGTGATTAAGACGGGGAAAAATAGAAGAGTTAGAGATGGAGAGGTTTGGGAGGAAGTGGAAATAGAAAGTTGGAATCAGGGACAAGGACAATTTCCCTTGCAGGTCGAATTTTGTAAGCCTTTTTTTTTGTTGTTGTTGTTTTAAACAATAATCCTCTTACATAATAATAATAATAATGATGGCATTTGTTAAGCGCTTACTATGTGCAAAGCACTGTTCTAAGTGCTGGGGGGGATACAACGTGATCAGGTTGTCCCACATGGGACTCACAGTCAATCCCCATTTTACAGATTAGGTAACTGAGGCTCAGAGAAGTTAAGTGACTTTATCCAAGGTCACACAGCAGATATGTGGCAGAGCCGGGATTCGAACCCAAGACCTCTGACTCCAAAGCCCGGGCTCTTTCCACTGAGCCACGCTGCTTCTCTTACATACACACAAAGTTCCCAATCGTTGGTTTTAAGTTCTCTAAGGGTCGATTCCTTCACAGCTTCCTTAACATTTTACTATGTGTAAAGCACAATTTTAAGCACTGACGTAGACACCAGTTTACCAGGTTGGACACAACTCCTGTTCCACATGGGGCTTACGGTCTAAACTGGAGCGATCAATCACATTTACCCCAGACTGAGCCCCCTCCTTCCTCTTCCCCTCCCCACAGCACCTGTATATATGTTTGTACAGATTTATTACTCTATTTATTTAATTTGTACATATTTTCTATTCTATTTATTTTGTTAATGATGTGCATTTAGCTTTAATTCTATTTATTCTGATGGCTTGACACCTGTCCACATGTTTTGTTTTGTCATCTGTCTCCCCCTTCCAGACTGAGCCCGTTGTTGGGCAGGGACCGTCTCTATATGTTGCCAACTTGTACTTCCCAAGCACATAGTACAGTGCTCTGCACACAGTAAGTGCTCAATAAATATGATTGAATGAATGAATGAATGAATTGAGCACTTAGGCACTTGGAAAAGTATCATAAAACAGAGTTGGTAGACACATTCCCTGCCCATAGGGACCTCACAGTCTAGAAGGAAGAGATGGAAAGAAGGTCATGTTAAAGGAGGGAAGTAAGCAGGTGTTAAATAAAAAATTAAAGTTCAGTGTAGTGTGGGTGCATATATGAGGCCATGAAAATGATTTTCTCATAACTGTTATTAGTTAGTAGTAGTAGTATTTATTAAGTGGAGCACTATACTAAGGACTGGAAGAGAATACGCAAGTGGAAATTAGACATGATAATAATAACAATTAATAATTGTAGTATTTCTTAGGTGCTTTCTATGTGTGAGGCACTATATGTGGCTCAGTGGAAAGAGCCTGGGCTTTGGAGTCAGAGGTCATGGGTTCAAAACCCGGCTCTGCCAGTTGCCAGCTGTGTGACTTTCGGCAAGTCACTTAACTTCTCTATACCTCAGTTACCTCATCTGTAAAATGGGGATAAAGACTGTAAGTCCCCCATGGGACAACCTGATCACCTTGTAACCTCCCCAGCACTTAGAACAGTGCTTTGCAAATAGTAAGCACTTAATAAATGGTATTATTATTATTATTATTACTAAGCGCTAGGATGAATACAAGCAAATCAGTCTGGACCCAGTCCCTGTCCCACAAGGGGCTCACAGTCTCAATCCCCATTTTACAGATGAGGGAACTGAGGCACAGAGAAGCGAAGTGACTTGCCCAAGGTCACACAGGAGACAAGTGGCAGAGCTGGGATCTCTGTCTCTTTCAGGAGTTCACAATCTAGGAGTGTAAGTGGGCAAAAGACACCAGAGAGAGACACATCAGGAATGCTGAAGGATTAAAACACGACAGAGACAAATACATAAAATAAAAGCAAAATCATCAGGGTGCCGGGGCTAGAAGGGAAGAATTCAGAAGCCTCTTGGGGCTCCTAGTTTTTTTTTTTTTTAATGGCATTTATTAAGCACTTACTATGTGCAAAGCACTGTTCTCAGTTCAGGGCACACCCACAGATCCAAATTCTGGGTTCAGTGACAGCCCAAAGACACTTACACTCCTCTAAACTGTAAGCTCGTTGTGGGCAGGGAACATGTCTACCAACTGTGTTCTACTGTACTCTCCCCTGTTTTTACAGGCCTCTGCACACAGTAAGTGCTCAATAAATTAACTGATTGATTGTCGATCTGTTGAAACCACTGCAAATGACAGCAACTGCCATTTAGTTGATTACCATTGCAGTCATCATTATTATAATTATTACTGGTAGTGGTGTTGTCCAGTGTTTAGAGTTTGCCAAGATTTTTATAGACCTTGAGGGCAGTGGAATCTTGCATTGGTTTTAATTTAATTTAATCTAAATCACAGGTCCACACCAGATGATGCAAGAAGGACTCAAGTTGCTAGAATTAGTATAAAGCAAGTAATTTCACCACAGCCTGCCCTGTGCTGTACTAGAAGCAGCATGGCAAAGTGGATAGAGCATGGGCCTAGGAATCAGATGGTCATGGGTTCTGATCCTGGCTCTGCTACTTGTCTGCTGTGTGACCTTGGGGAAGTCACTTCACTTCTCTGTGCCTCTGTTACCTCATCTGTAAAATGGGGATGCTGTCAAGTCATCTCCGAACCACAGCGATGCCATGGGCACATCACACCCAGAACGCCCCCGGTCTCCATCCGCAAATGTTCTTGGTCATGGATCCATAGAGTTTTCTTGGTCAAAATCTGGAAGTGGTTTACCATTGCCTCCTCTGCGCAGTAAACTTGAGTCTCTGCCCTCGACTTTCTCCCAGTACAGTGAGTTCTGACTTGTAGCAGATTGCCTTCCATTCGCTAGCCACTTCCCAAGCTAGGAATGGAATGGGAAGGCCTCTGCTTGACTCTCCCTCCTATGGTCGAGACTGGTAGAGTACTGGAAACTCTCCGGGTGCAACCCTGAGAGGGGGTGCTTCAGTTACCTCATCTGAAAAATGGGGATTCAGACTGTAATCAGGACAACCTGATAACCTTGTAACTCTCTATTTATTTATTTATTTATTTTCCTTGTACATATCTATTCTATTTATTTTATTTTGTTGGTATGTTTGGTTTTGTTCTCTGTCTCCCCCTTTTAGACTGTGAGCCCACTGTTGGGTAGGAACTGTCTCTATGTGTTGCCAATTTGTACTTCCCAAGCGCTTAGTACAGTGCTCTGCACATAGTAAGCGCTCAATAAATATGATTGATGATGATGATGTTGCTTAGAACAGTGCTGGGCACATAGTGTTAACAAATACCATTATTATTATTATTATTACTATTATGTGCCCAGCACTGTTCTAAGCACTGGGATAGACACAGATAATCAGGTTGGACACAGTCCCTGTCCCACATGAGGCTCAAACTTTTAATCTCCATTTTACAGTTGAGGTAACTAAGGCATAGAGAAGTTAAGGGATTTGCCCAAGGTCACGAAGCAGGTAAGTGGCAGAGCTGGGCTGAGAACCCATGGCCTCTAATTCCCAAGTCCCTGCTCTTGCCACTAAGCCCTACTGCTTTCTGTGCCTGAGTCAGGCCAACTTCACCCTCCTGAGGACGGAATGGGAGATGAACATAGACACAGAAACAGAAAGGGAAAAGAACCCTTTTTCAGAAAGGAACCTGCCCGGTGCTGTCCAACCCAGATCCCAAATGTCCAAGGGGGTCCACTGGATAGGGCATGGGCCAAAGAGTCAGGGGACCTGGGTTCTAATCCCAGTTCTGCCAATTGCTTGCAGTGTAACCTCAGGCAAGTCACTTTATGACTCGGTTTCCTCAACCGTAAAACAGGAATTATGATGATGACATTCATTAAACACTTACTATGTGCAAAACACTGTTCTAAGCACTGGGGAGGTTACAAGGTGATCAGGTTGCCCCACGGGGGGCTCACAATTGAATACCTATTCTCTCTCCTACTTGGACTGCGAGTCACATGTGGGACAGGGACTATGTCCAACCCGACAAAGTTGTATCTACCCCAGCACTTAGAACAGTGTTAGACACACAAACATTGTAAGTGCTTAACAAATACCATTAAAAAAAAACCTCACACAACTCATACAGATCTTCATCTTCAGGGGTCTGGGTTTCTTTCATAGTCTTAGTAAGGGAACCCTCTTAGGGTTTTTGAGGCATCCTTAACAATAAGGTGGAATCAGCATTACCCAGATGCCTGTTTAAATAATATAATCAATTTACCTCTGTGACTTTAGTAGTATTAGTAAAAGTATTTTAGTGCTAGCTGATTGCAGTGAACTATACTGAGCTCTAGGGAAAGCATGAGAGAAACACAAGATGGAAGGAAAACTTAAAGCAGTGGAAATATAATAATAATAATAATAATAGTAATAATAATAATAATGGCATTTATTGAGTGCTTACTATGTGCAAAGCACTGTTCTAAGTGCTGGTAAATTCATTCATTCAATTGCATTTATTGAGCACTTACTGTGTGCAGAGCACTGTACTAAGCACTTGTGAAGTACAAGTTGGCAACATATAGAGACGGTCCCTACCCAACAGTGGGTTCACAGTCTAGAAGGGGGAGACATAGAATAAAACAAAACATATTAACAAAATAAAATAAGTAGAATAAATATGTACAAGTAAAATAAATCAATAAATAGAGCAATAAATATGTACAAACACATATACATATACACAGGTGCTGTGGGGAAGGGAAGGAGGTAAGGCTGGTGGGATGGAGAGAGGAAGGAGGGGGCTCAGTCTGGGAAGGCCTCCTGGAGGAGGTGAGCTCTCAGTAGGGCCTTGAAGGGAGGAAGAGAGCTAGCTTGGCGGATGGGCAGAGGGAGGGCGTTCCAGGCCAGGGGGAGGACGTGGGCCAGGGGTCAACGGCGGGACAGGCAAGAACGAGGCACAGTGAGGAGATTAGCAGCAGAGGAGCAGAGGGTGCAGGCTGGGCTGGAGAAGGAGAGAAGGGAGGTGAGGTAGGCAGGGGCGAGGTGATGGACAGCCTTGAAGCCCAGGGTTAGGAGTTTCTGCCTGATGCGTGGGTTGATTGGTAGCCACTGGAGATTTTTGAGGAGGGGAGTAACATGCCCAGAGCGTTTCTGGGCAAAGACAATCCGGGCAGCGGCGTGAAGTATGGATTGAAGTGGGGAGAGACAGGAGGATGGGAGATCGGAGAGGAGGCTGATACAGTAATCCAGACGGGATAGGATGAGAGCTTGAATGAGCAGGGCAGCGGTTGGGATGGAGAGGAAAGGGCGGATCTTGGCAACGTTGCGGAGCTGAGACCGGCAGGTTTTGGTGACGGCTTGGATGTAAATACACTGACCATTAAATCACACACCCCTACAAGTATGATCAAGGTGGGCATAAGTGGATACATACATGAGACACATCTAACCATGTGTATCAGTTAGCCTCTTCATAATTCCTTTGTTGAGTGTATTTTGACTTGGTTTTGGCTCATTCATTCATTCATTCAGTCATATTCATTGAGCACTTACTGTATGCAGAACACTGTACTAAGCGCATGGAAAGTACAATGCAGCAATAAAGAAAGACAGTCCCTGCCCACAACAGGCTCACACTCTAGAGTTGGGGAGACAGACAACAATGCAAGTAAACAGGAATCAATGTGAATAAATAGAATTATAGATATTTACATAAGCACTGTGGGGTGGGAAGAGCAAAGGGAAGGAGTCAGGGTGAGGCTGAAGGGAGTGGGACCTGAGGAAAAGTGGGGCTTAGTCTGGGAAGGCCTCTTGAAGGAGGTGTGACTTTAGTTGAGTTCTGAGAGGGGAAGAGTGATTGTCTAGAATTATCATTAATAATAATAATAAGAAGAATAAATTGTGGTATTTGTTAAGCACTTGTTATACCAAGTGCTGTTCTAAGCACTTGAGTAGATACAGGATAATCAGGTCCTACATGGGGCTCATAGAGTAAGTAGGAGGGAGAACACTCATTCATTCATTCAATTCAGTCATCAATCAATCAATCAATCAATCAATCAATCGTATTTATTGAGAGCTTACTGTGTGCCGAGCACTGTACTAAGTGGTTGGGAAGTACAAGTTGGCAACATATAGAGACAGTCCCTACCCAACAGTGGGCTCACAGTCTAGAAGGGGGATACTTCAGAACAGGTATTGAATCTCCATTGTGCAGATGCGTAAAATGTGGCACAGATAATTTAAGTGAATTTCCCAAGGTCACACAGCAGGTAAGTAGTAAAGTCAGCATTAGAACCCAAGTCCTTTGACTCCCAGGCTCATTGGTCTTTCAACTAGGCCTTGCTGCTTCCCTACTTACTATTTTTCCCTTATAGTTGTATTAGAATTATCCTGGGGAATCACCAATAGTAGTAATAATAACAATGACAATAATAATAGTAATAATAATAATTGTGGTAATCAATAAGCACTTACTGTGTACCAGGCACTCTACAAAATACTGGGGTAGATAGGAGATAATTAGGTTGGACACAGTCCCTGTTCCACATATGGCTCACAAACGTAATCTTCATTTCACAGATGAGGTAACTGAGGCACAGAGAAGTTAATTGACTTTCCCAAGGTCACACAGCAGACAAATGGAAGAACTGGCATCAGAACCCAGATCCTTTGACTTCCAGGCTCGTGTTCTGTCTACTAGGCCACGCTGCGTCTCATTTGTAATGTACTAATGTAAGAATTGTAATATTTATCCTCAGAGCACATTGGGATTAAGAGGGGTCAGAAGCAGGTCTCCTCCCCAAACCTGAGAGGAGCCCCCACAAAGGTGGACCTGCTGAAAGTCTTTGGGAGCGATTAGAACTTTAGAAAACTTTTCTACTCCGAACCTGAGAAGATATCCTCGGGCTACTGCCAGAGCAGTCAATTTAATAATAATAATAATAACAATAATAATATTAGTATTGGTATTTTTAAGCGCTTAACTATTTCCCAGGCACTGTGTTAAGCGTGGGGGTAGATACAAGCAAATCAGGTTGGACACAGTCCCTTTTCCATGTGGGGCTCAGAGTTTCAATCCCCATTTTACAGATAAGGTAACTGAGGCCCAAAGAAGTGAAACGACTTGCCCAAGGTCACACAGCAGACAAGTGGCAGAACCGGGGTTCGAATCCATGACCTTTTAACTCCTTGGCCCGATCTCTATCCATACTGCCATACTACTTCTCATTTATATAGTGAGTCCCCCAACGGACAAGGACACTGTCCAATTCCCACGTGTGTATTCTTTCCCAGTGCTTAGTACAATTCTCTGCACATAGTAAGCACTTAGTATTATTACAACCACTGCTGCTCTTGCCCACTGTCACCAGGCATAAGGGACTGTGATCCCCACCCAAGGTGACTAGAAAGTTTTCCATTTTTCCTACGAGTAAGCCAGAGAATGTGGGCAGGGAATGTGTCTACAAGCTCTGTTATATTGTATTCTCCCAAGGGCCTACTACAGTGCTCTGCATACAGTAAGCACTCATTCATTCATTCAATCGTATTTATTGAGTGCTTACTCTGTGCAGAGCACTGTGCTAAGCGCTTGGGAAGTACAAGTTGGCAACATATAGTGACGGTCCCTACCCAACAGCGGACATTCAATGAATACCACTGATTGATTGATTGAAGGGACAGGGACGGAGGACACAGTGGACGGGAGTTCAAAAATGGTATGTGGAGAATAATAATAATTAATAATTGGGGTATTTATTAAACCATGTGGTATTTGCCAAGTAAGCGCTGGGGTATTCATTCATTCATTCAGTCATATTTATTGAGCGCTTACGGAGTGCAGAGCGCTGTAGATAAGAGATAATCAGATCCCACATGGGGCTCACATTCTAAGTTAGAAGGATCACAGCCATTGACTCATTTGGCCAATGAGGGAAGGGAGGCTTGAACAAGTTAAGTGACTTGCCCAAGGTCACACAGCAGGCAAGTGGCAGAGCCAGGATTAGAGCTTGGTCCTCTGGCTACAAGGCCCATGCTCTTTCCATTAGGCCACACTGCTTTCCCCCGACAGCCCTCCAATCTGGCTTCTGTCTCCTTCTCTACAAAGAAACTGCCTCCTCAAAGGTCACCATTCATTCATTCATTCATTCATTCAATCATATTTATTGAGTGCTTACTGTGTGCAGAGTACTGTACTAAGCGCTTGGGAAGTACAAGTTGGCAACATATAGAGACGATCCATACTCAACAATGGGCTCACAGTCTAGAAGGGGGAGACAGAGAACAAAACAAAACATATTAACAAAATGAAATGAATACAATAGTAAATAAGTACAAGTAAAATAAATAGAGTAATGAATAAGAGAAGCAGCGTGGCTCAGTGGAAAGAGCACGGGCTTTGGAGTCAGTGGTCGTGGGTTCAAATCCCGGCTCTGCCAATTGGCAGCTGTGTGACCTTGGGTAAGTCACTTAACTTCTCTGGGCCTCAGTTACCTCATCTGTAAAATGGGGGTTGACTGTGAGCCCCCCGTGGGACAACCTGATCACCTTTTATCCCCCCCAGAGCTTAGAACAGTGCTTTGCACATAGTGAGCACTTAATAAATGCCATTATTATTATTATTATCTGTACAAACATATATGAAGGTGCTGTGCGGAGGGGAAGGAGGTAGGGTGGGGGGGGATGGGGAGGGGGAGAGGAAGGAGGGAGCTCAGTCTGGGAAGGCCTCCTGGAGGAGTTGAACTCTCGGTAGGGCTTTGAAAGGAGGAAGAGAGCTAGCTTGGCGGATGTGGGGAGGGAGGGCATTCCAGGCCGGGGGGAGGACGTGGGCCGGGGGTCGACGGCGGGACAGGCGAGAACGAGGCCTAACGGTGAGGAGATTAGCGGCGGAGGAGCGGAGGGGGCGGGCTGGGCTGGAGAAGGAGAGAAGGGAGGTGAGGTAGGAGGGGGCGAGGGGATGGACAGCCTTGAAGCCCAGGGTGAGGAGTTTCTGCCTGATGCGCAGATTGATTGGTAGCCACTGGAAATTTTTGAGGAGGGGAGTAACATGCCCAGAGCATTTCTGCACAAAGGTGATCCTGGTAGCACCGTGAAGTATAGACTGAAGTCGGGAGAGACAGGAGGATGGGAGATCAGAGAGGACGCTGATGCAGCAATCTCTTTCTTGCCAAAGCAACAGCCTCTACTCCATTCTAATCCTCCTCAGCCTCTCAGCTGCCTTTGACACTGTAGACCACCCCCGTCTCCTGGAAATGTTATCCAACCTTGGGTTCACTAATTCAGTCCTCTCCTGGTTCTCCTCTTATGTCTGGCTGTTAATTTTCAGTCTCATTTGCGGGCTCCTTCTCTGCCTCCTACCCCCTACTGTAGGGGCCCCTCAAGGCTCAGTTCTGGATCCCCTTCTATTCTCCATCTACACCCATTCCCTTGGAGAACTCATTCACTCACTTGGCTTCAACTACCAGCTCTATGGGGATGATACCCAAATATCTAGCCCTGATCTCTCTCCCTCTCTGCAGTCTCGCATTTCCTCTTGCCTTCAAGACATCTCTACTTGAATGTCCTCCCATCACCTCAAGCTTAACAGGGCCAAAACAGAACTCCTGACCTTCCCACCCAAATCCTGTCCTCCCCATGACTTTCCCATCTTTGTAGATGGCACCACTATCCTTCCTGCCTCACAAGCCTGAAACCTTGCCTTTATCCTTGATTCCTCTCTCTCATTCAACCCACATATTCAATCCATCACTAATTCCTATGTTTCACCTTCACAACATCGCTAAAATCCATGCTTTCCTCTCCAGCCAAACTGTTACCATGTTACTAAGTCACTCATCTAATTCTGCCTGGATTACTGCATCAGTCTCCTTGCTGACCACCCAGCCTCCTGCCTCTCCCCACTCCAGTCCATGCTTCGCTCTGCTGCCCAGATCGTTTTTCTACAAAAATGGACAGGACATGTCACACCCCTCCTCCAAAAATCCAGTAGTTGGCCATCCACCTCCACATCAAACAAAAACTCCTCACCATTGGCTTTAAAGCACTCCATTACCTTGCCCCCTTCTACCTCACCTCGCTATTCTCCTTCAACAACGCAGCCGGCACACTTTGCTCCTTTGGTGTTACCCTTCTCCCTGTGTCTTGATCTCACCTATCTCACCACCTACCTCTCACCCACATCCTGCCTCTGGCCTGAAACGCCCTCCCTCCTCAAATCTGACAGACAATTACTCTCCTCTCTTCAAAGCCTTATTGAAGGCACATCTCCAAGAGACCTTCCCAGACTAATGATGGCATTTATTAAGTGCTTACTACACTAATGATGGCATTTATTAAGCGCTTACTATGTGCAAAGCACTGTTCTAAGCACTGGGGAGGTTACAAGGTGATAAGGTTGTCTCATGGGGGGCTCACAGTCCATTTTACAGATGAGGTAAGTGAGGCACAGAGAAGTTAAGTGACTTGCCCAAAGTCACACAGCTGACAAGTGGCCATGACCTCTGACTCTCAAACCTGGGCTCTTTCCACTGAGCCACGCTGCTTCAGACTAATGTCCTCTTTTTCTCTTCTACTCCCTTCTGTGTCACTCTGACTTACTCCCTTTGTTCATCCCCATTTCTCAGCCCCACAACGCTCATGTACAAACCTGTAATTAATTTAACTGTATTGAGGTCTGTCTCCCCCACTCTAGACTGTATGTTCAATGTGGGCAGGGAGTATGTCTGTTTATTGTTGTAGTGCAATTTCCCAAGAGCTTAGTACAGTGCTCTGCACACAGTAAGCTCTCAATAAATATGACTGAATTGAAACAACCCATCCTTGCTGCTAGGAGCAATAATGATAGAAATTATCCCTATATAATGATGATGATAATATTAATGTTCCAAATTCCAAAGGGAATGAGCAGATGCCTTTAGCTCTCTGGTTGTAGCATATCTTCTTTTACATTATCCTGTCAAACTCTTAGTTCTTGGGCACTGGGGCATGATGGGCTGCAGTTTACAAGTCTCTCAGAAGAGAATACGTTTGTCTCCATTTTGATAAGGTTGGGATCGAAGTGTGTTTTGATGTCTGGGAGGTCCCTGGGGATTGAACCACTGACTCTCTGTGTGTGTGTGTGTGTGTGTGTGTGTGTGTGTGTGTGTGTGTTTGTGTGTGTGCATTTATGTGTGGATAAGGGTTGGGGAGCGCAGATCTGTGTCCATGTGTCCATCCTGCAGCACAGTGAGGTTGTGAAATGGTTCAGAATTCTTGGAACTCTCCAGTTACTCATTTCAAATAACCTCTTCATAATCACTGTCTGCTAATTCTGTCCCATTGAAATAACGGTAGTAATTGTGGTATTTGTTAAGCGCTTATTGTGGTATTTGTTAAGCGCTTATTGTGGTATTTGTTAAGTGCTCACTGTGTGCCAGACACTGTACTAAGCACTGGGGTGGATACAAACTAATCAGGTTGAACACAGTCACTGTCCCACATTTTTTAATTCCCATTTTCCAAATGAGGAAACTGAGGTCCAGAGAATAATAATAATAATAATAATGATAATAATAATAATAATAATAATAATAATAATAATAATGTTGGTATTTGTTAAGCACTTACTATGTGACAAGCACTGTTCTAAGCACTGGGGTAGATAAAAGGTAATCAGGTTGTCCCACGTGGGGCTCACAGTCTTCATCCCCATTTTCCACATGAGGTAACTGAGGCCCAGAGAAGTTAAGTGACTTGCCCAAGGTCACATAGCTGACAAGTGGCAGAGGCGGGATTAGAACCCACGACCTCTGACTCCCAAGCCTGGGCTCTTTCCACTAAGCCACACTGCTTCTCAATAATGATGGCATTTGTTAAGCGCTTACTATATGCCAAGCACTGTTCTAAGCACTGGGGGAGCATACAAGGTAATCAGTTTGTCCCACGTGGGGCTCACAGTCTTAATCCCCATTTTCCAGATGAGGTAATTGGGGAACAGAGAAGAGAAGTGACTTGCCGGAGGTCACACAGCAGACAAGTGGCGGAGCTGGAATCAGAACCAATGATCTTCTCACTCCCAGGCCCAAGCTCTATCATCATCATCATCATCAATCGTATTTATTGAGCGCTTACTATGTGCAGAGCACTGTACTAAGCACTTGGGAAGTACAAATTGGCAACATAGAGAGACAGTCCCTACCCAACAGTGGGCTCACAGTCTAAAAGGGGGAGACAGAGAACAAACCCAAACATACTAACAAAATAAAATAAATAGAATAGATATGTACAAGTAAAATAAATAAATAAATGAATAAATAGAGTAATAAATATGTACAAACATATATACATATATACAGGTGCTGTGGGGAAGGGAAGGAGGTAAGATGGGGGGGGATGGAGAGGGGGGCGAGGGGGAGAGGAAGGAAGGGGCTCAGTCTGGGAAGGCCTCCTGGAGGAGGTGAGCTCTCAACAGGGCCTTGAAGGGCCATGCTGCTTTCCCAACATTATCCACTATGCCATGCTGCTTTCCCAACAGCTTAGTAC
The DNA here is from genome assembly GCF_015852505.1 of Tachyglossus aculeatus. Taxonomy (NCBI): domain Eukaryota; kingdom Metazoa; phylum Chordata; class Mammalia; order Monotremata; family Tachyglossidae; genus Tachyglossus; species Tachyglossus aculeatus. The sequence goes on along the minus strand of NC_052066.1, from coordinate 23,789,114 downwards.
AGTACTTGGCACGTAATAAGCGCTCAATAAAGACCATTGATTGATTGCTTGATTGACGGGCTGGCAGTTCGATACGGTGATGTGGGAGTTGGAAAGTGCATAGGGCCAGCTTCAGATAGAAGCTTCCTCCCTTCAAGGCCCTACTGAGAGCTCACCTCCTCCAGGAGGCCTTCCCAGACTTATCCCCTTCCTTCCTCTCCCCCTCGTCCCCCTCTCCATCCCCCCATCTTACCTCCTTCCCTTCCCCACAGCACCTGTATATATGTATATATGTTTGTACATATTTATTACTCTATTTATTTGTTTTACTTGTACATATCTATTCTATTTATTTTATTTTGTAAGTATGTCTGGTTTTGTTCTCTGTCTCCCCCTTCTAGACTGTGAGCCCACTGTTGGGTAGGGACTGTCTTTATATGTTGCCAACTTGTACTTCCCAAGCACTTAGTACAGTGCTCTGCACCCAGTAAGTGCTCAATAAATACGATTGATTGATAGAAAAGTGACTGAGGTTACCGGCTCAAGATGCCCCATCTGAGGGTGTAGCATGCTGGGAGAGATGGTGCATGTGGGTGATGGAGGAGAGAGGCTCTAAGTCTGGGGATCTGAGGGGACTTCCCAAAGGCATCGTATGGCTGAAACTGGTCCAGGAAGAGAGGGAGCACGGGAAAAATCAAATGGTGGTAGCTCTTAGACTTTGCTGCGTATTTTACTTGACCCATATTTCATTCCTGAAGAACACCGTCTGAACTCCCCCAGTAGTGAGATAATAATAATAATGATTAATTCATTCAATCATATTTATTGAGTGCTTACTGTGTGCAGAGCACTGTACTAAGTGCTTGGGAAGTACAAATCGGCAACATATAGAGACGGTCCCTACCCAACAACGGCTCACAGTCTAGAAGGGAGAGACAGGCAACAAAACAAATCATATAGACAGGAGTCAAAATCATCAGAACAAATAGAATTAAAGCTATATGCACATCATTAACAAAATAAATAGTAAATGTATACAAGAGTAAATATGTACAAGAGTAAATAGGTACAAGAGTAAATATGTAATATGTATTAATGTAAGCACTTATCCCACCTTGATATTAATGCAAGCACTTATCTTATCCTGCCTTGGTTATTGTATCAGCCTCCTTGCTGACCTCCCTGCCTCTTTTCGCTCCAGTGCATGCTCCATTCTGCTGCCAAATCATTTTACTTCAAAAACTTTCAGACCATGTTTCCTCATTCCTCAAGGAACTCCAATGGTTTCCCATCCACCTCCTTATCAAGCAAAAACTCCTCACTATTGGCTTTAAAGCACCTTGTCCCCTCTTACCTCATCTTGCTACTCTCCTCCTACAACCCAGCCTGCACACTTCGTTCTTTTGAAACTAACCTTGATCTCATCTGTCTCACCACCGACCTCTTGCCCACATCCTACCTCTGTCCTGGAATGCCCTCCCTCCTCATATCAGACAGATAATCGCTCTCCCCCACTTCAAAGCCTTATTGAAGGCACATCTCCTCCAGGAATCCCTTCCCTGACTGATCTCTCCTCTCCTCCCACTCCCTTCTGTGCCGCTCATACTTATTCCTTCATTCTTCCTCTCTCCCTTCCACATGGCACATATGTATAGATCTGTATACATCTGTAATTTATTTATTTATTGGTTGATATTAATGTCTGTCTCCCCCTTTAGACTGTGAGCTCGCTGTGGGCAGGGAATGTGTTATATTGTACTCTTCCAAGCCCTTAGTACAGAGCTTTGCACGCAGTGAGGACTCAATAAATGAGATTAATAATGATAATAATAATAATATACCAAGTAGTCATGTAATAAATGCTGCTGCTGCTGCCACTACTACCCTACCCAATTATTATACTATACTATACTATTATTATTACTATTATTACTATTATTACTATCACTACTATTATTATTATTACTATTATTATTATTACTATAGTATTATACTATACTATACTATTATTATAGTAATAACAATTATTATAATGGTACTTGTTAAGTGCTTACTATGTGCCTAGCACTGTTCTAAGCACTGGGGCAGAAACAAGTTAATCAGATTGGACACAGTCCCTGTCCCATTTGGGACTCCCACTCTTAATGCCCATTTTACAGATGAGGTAACTGAGGCATGAGGTAACTGAGGCACAGAGAAGTTAAGTGATTTGCCCAAGGTCACATAGCAGACGTGGTGGAGTTGGGATTAGAACCCAGGTCCTTCTGACTCCCAAGACCATGCACTAGCCACTAAGCCAAGCTGCTTGTAGTAGTAATAATAATAATGATGGTATTTGTAAAGCACTTACTATGTGCAAAGCACTGTTCTAAGCGCTGAAGTAGTAACAGTTGCTGTAATAGTAATACTACTGCTACTATGTGAGCCCATTGTTGGATAGGGACTGTCTCTATATATTGCCAACTTGTACTTCCCAAGTGCTTAGTACAGTGCTCTGCACACAGTAAGTGCTCAATAAATACAATTGAATGATGCTCTGCACACAGTAAGTGCTCAATAAATACGATTGATTGAATGAATGAATGAATATGCATTTGACCCTCCAGACGTTTGAATTAGAGATTATCCTAAGAGGTCATCTAGGCCATTCCACTGCCTTTAATATAAGTCAAGAACAGAGATCTTCCAGCTCAGTAGCAGCTAATGTGGTTTCAAGAGTCTTGAATACCAACAGATTATAAGACTAGCAGCCTTCTGTCATTTATTCATCTTTCCTTTTGGTCTTGACAAACTCTATTATCCCCTGCCCTCCCATGCCCTTCCCTTTCCAAAAGAGGGTATATATACAATGCGAGGTTTCTAAACCTTTCTTAAGAGTTTTTGAGTAAGTGGATTGTTGTGAGATTTCAATCTGTTTCACGTCATTCATTCATTCATTCAATCAATCATATTTGTAGAGCATTTACTGTGTGCAGAGCTCTGTACTAAATGCTTGGAAAGTAAAATTTGGCAACAGATACAGTCTCTATCCAACAATGGGTTCACAGTCTAGAAGGGGGAGAGAGACAAAAAACAAAATAAGTAGACAAGCATTAATACCATCAAAAATAGATGAATAGAATTATAGGTATATACACATCCGTAAAAAAATGAATAGAGAATAAATATGTACAAATATATACAAGCGCTGTGGAGCAGGGAAGGGGGTAGAGCAGAGGGAGGGAGTAGGGGCAATGGGGAGGAGAGGAGGAGCAGAGGAAAACAGTTGTATGTATTCCTAAAACCAGGCCCCTACATCACGCTCTACAGCATAGATGAAAACAGATGTAAACAGGGAAGACTGACTTCAGTATGACTACCTCTTTCCACTTATTTTGACCCTTTCACTGAAGCAATCAGCACGTCCTGCTTTACGTCTTGCTTCAGGCCTGGAACTCCCTCTGCCTTCATATAGGACAGTCCACCACTCTCTCCACCTTCAAAGTCTTACTAAAATTGTGTTTTCTCCAAGTGGTCTTTCTCAACTAAAACCTCATTTCCCCTACTCACTCTCCTTTCTGCATCACCTGGGCCTTTGTATCTGAACCCTTTACACATTAGATATTCACCCACCTTCAGCCCCACAGCCCTTATATGCACATTGGTAATTTATTTTAATGTCTGTTTCCCCTGGTAGAGTGTAAGTTCATTGTAGGCAAGGAACATGTGTACCAACTCTTACTACAGTGCTCTGCACATAATAAGTGCTCAGTAAATACCATTAATTCCTTCCTTCCCTTCCCCACAGCACCTGTATATATGTATATATGTTTGTACATATTTATTACTCTATTTATTTTACTTGTACATATCTATTCTATTTTATTTTGTTAGTATGTTTGGTTTTGTTCTCTTTCTCCCCCTCTTAGACTGTGAGCCCACTGTTGGGTAGGGACTGTCTCTATATGTTCCCAACTTGTACTTCCCAAGTGCTTAGTACAGTGCTCTGCACACAGTAAGCGCTCAATAAATATGATTGATTGATTGACTGATTGATTAATTGACTGACTTACATGGGGAAATACATACATTTTAGAGCTGACACTGAGAAGCAGCATGGCTCAGTGGAAAGAGCATGGGCTTTGGAGCCAGAGGTTGTGGGTTCAAATCCCGGCTCTGCCAATTGTCAGCTGTGTGACTTTGGGCAAGTCAGTTAACTTCTCTGTGCCTCAGTTACCTCATCTGTAAAATGGGGCTGAAGACTGTGAGTCCCCCGTGGGACAACCTCATCACCTTGTAACCTCCCTAGCACTTAGAACAGTGCTTTACACATAGTAAGTGCTAAATAAATGCCATCATTATTATTATTAAGTATGAGAACATTTCCACGGTTTATTATAATAGTTGTGGTAGCTTTTAAATGCCTACTATGTGCCAAGCACTGTATTATGTGCTGGGGTAGAAGCAAGATAATCAGGTTGGATACAGTCCCTTTCATTCATTCATTTATTCATACATTAAACATATTTATTGAGTCCTTATTGTGTGCAGAACATTATACTAAGCACTTGGGAGAGTACAATGCAACAATAAATAGACACATTCCCTGCCCACAATGAGCTTAAAGTTTAGAGGGGGAGAAACAGACATGAGCACAAATAAATGAATTCGAGATGTGTACATAAGTGTTGTGGGGCTGGGAGAGCAAAGGCAGTAAGTCAGGGCAACACAGAAAAGAGTGGGAGAAGAGGAAAAGGGGGCTTAGTCTGGGAAGGCCTCTTGGAGATGTGCCTTCAATAAGGCTTTGAAACGGGATAGTAATTGTCAGACTGTCCTACGTGGGGCCACAGTCCAAGTTGGAGGAAGAACAGATGTCCTCTAGCTGTTTTACAGATGAGGAAGGAGGCTCCGAGAGGTTAAATAAGATGCCCAAGCTCACACAGCAGGTAAGTGGCCCAACTGGGACTAGAAGCCAAGTCTGTTCACTCCCAACCCATCAATCAATCAATCAATCAATCATATTTATTGAGCGCTTACTGTGTGCAGAGCACTGTACTAAGTGCTTGGGAAGTACAAGTTGGCATCATATAGAGACGGTCCCTACCCAACAGCGGGCTCACAGTCTAGAAGGGGGAGACAGAGAACAAAACCAAACATACTAACAAAATAAAATAAATAGAATAGATATGTACAAGTAAGATAAATAAATACATAAATAAATAGAGTAATAAATATATGCAAACATATATACATCATCATCATCATCATCAATCGTATTTATTGAGCGCTTACTATGTGCAGAGCACTGTACTAACAGCCTCTACTCCATTCTAATCCTCCTCAGCCTCTCAGCTGCCTTTGACACTGTAGACCACCCCCGTCTCCTGGAAATGTTATCCAACCTTGGGTTCACTAATTCAGTCCTCTCCTGGTTCTCCTCTTATGTCTGGCTGTTAATTTTCAGTCTCATTTGCGGGCTCCTTCTCTGCCTCCTACCCCCTACTGTAGGGGCCCCTCAAGGCTCAGTTCTGGATCCCCTTCTATTCTCCATCTACACCCATTCCCTTGGAGAACTCATTCACTCACTTGGCTTCAACTACCAGCTCTATGGGGATGATACCCAAATATCTAGCCCTGATCTCTCTCCCTCTCTGCAGTCTCGCATTTCCTCTTGCCTTCAAGACATCTCTACTTGAATGTCCTCCCATCACCTCAAGCTTAACAGGGCCAAAACAGAACTCCTGACCTTCCCACCCAAATCCTGTCCTCCCCATGACTTTCCCATCTTTGTAGATGGCACCACTATCCTTCCTGCCTCACAAGCCTGAAACCTTGCCTTTATCCTTGATTCCTCTCTCTCATTCAACCCACATATTCAATCCATCACTAATTCCTATGTTTCACCTTCACAACATCGCTAAAATCCATGCTTTCCTCTCCAGCCAAACTGTTACCATGTTACTAAGTCACTCATCTAATTCTGCCTGGATTACTGCATCAGTCTCCTTGCTGACCACCCAGCCTCCTGCCTCTCCCCACTCCAGTCCATGCTTCGCTCTGCTGCCCAGATCGTTTTTCTACAAAAATGGACAGGACATGTCACACCCCTCCTCCAAAAATCCAGTAGTTGGCCATCCACCTCCACATCAAACAAAAACTCCTCACCATTGGCTTTAAAGCACTCCATTACCTTGCCCCCTTCTACCTCACCTCGCTATTCTCCTTCAACAACGCAGCCGGCACACTTTGCTCCTTTGGTGTTACCCTTCTCCCTGTGTCTTGATCTCACCTATCTCACCACCTACCTCTCACCCACATCCTGCCTCTGGCCTGAAACGCCCTCCCTCCTCAAATCTGACAGACAATTACTCTCCTCTCTTCAAAGCCTTATTGAAGGCACATCTCCAAGAGACCTTCCCAGACTAATGATGGCATTTATTAAGTGCTTACTACACTAATGATGGCATTTATTAAGCGCTTACTATGTGCAAAGCACTGTTCTAAGCACTGGGGAGGTTACAAGGTGATAAGGTTGTCTCATGGGGGGCTCACAGTCCATTTTACAGATGAGGTAAGTGAGGCACAGAGAAGTTAAGTGACTTGCCCAAAGTCACACAGCTGACAAGTGGCCATGACCTCTGACTCTCAAACCTGGGCTCTTTCCACTGAGCCACGCTGCTTCAGACTAATGTCCTCTTTTTCTCTTCTACTCCCTTCTGTGTCACTCTGACTTACTCCCTTTGTTCATCCCCATTTCTCAGCCCCACAGCGCTCATGTACAAACCTGTAATTAATTTAACTGTATTGAGGTCTGTCTCCCCCACTCTAGACTGTATGTTCAATGTGGGCAGGGAGTATGTCTGTTTATTGTTGTAGTGCAATTTCCCAAGAGCTTAGTACAGTGCTCTGCACACAGTAAGCTCTCAATAAATATGACTGAATTGAAACAACCCATCCTTGCTGCTAGGAGCAATAATGATAGAAATTATCCCTATATAATGATGATGATAATATTAATGTTCCAAATTCCAAAGGGAATGAGCAGATGCCTTTAGCTCTCTGGTTGTAGCATATCTTCTTTTACATTATCCTGTCAAACTCTTAGTTCTTGGGCACTGGGGCATGATGGGCTGCAGTTTACAAGTCTCTCAGAAGAGAATACGTTTGTCTCCATTTTGATAAGGTTGGGATCGAAGTGTGTTTTGATGTCTGGGAGGTCCCTGGGGATTGAACCACTGACTCTCTGTGTGTGTGTGTGTGTGTGTGTGTGTGTGTGTGTGTGTGTTTGTGTGTGTGCATTTATGTGTGGATAAGGGTTGGGGAGCGCAGATCTGTGTCCATGTGTCCATCCTGCAGCACAGTGAGGTTGTGAAATGGTTCAGAATTCTTGGAACTCTCCAGTTACTCATTTCAAATAACCTCTTCATAATCACTGTCTGCTAATTCTGTCCCATTGAAATAACGGTAGTAATTGTGGTATTTGTTAAGCGCTTATTGTGGTATTTGTTAAGCGCTTATTGTGGTATTTGTTAAGTGCTCACTGTGTGCCAGACACTGTACTAAGCACTGGGGTGGATACAAACTAATCAGGTTGAACACAGTCACTGTCCCACATTTTTTAATTCCCATTTTCCAAATGAGGAAACTGAGGTCCAGAGAATAATAATAATAATAATAATGATAATAATAATAATAATAATAATAATAATAATAATAATGTTGGTATTTGTTAAGCACTTACTATGTGACAAGCACTGTTCTAAGCACTGGGGTAGATAAAAGGTAATCAGGTTGTCCCACGTGGGGCTCACAGTCTTCATCCCCATTTTCCACATGAGGTAACTGAGGCCCAGAGAAGTTAAGTGACTTGCCCAAGGTCACATAGCTGACAAGTGGCAGAGGCGGGATTAGAACCCACGACCTCTGACTCCCAAGCCTGGGCTCTTTCCACTAAGCCACACTGCTTCTCAATAATGATGGCATTTGTTAAGCGCTTACTATATGCCAAGCACTGTTCTAAGCACTGGGGGAGCATACAAGGTAATCAGTTTGTCCCACGTGGGGCTCACAGTCTTAATCCCCATTTTCCAGATGAGGTAATTGGGGAACAGAGAAGAGAAGTGACTTGCCGGAGGTCACACAGCAGACAAGTGGCGGAGCTGGAATCAGAACCAATGATCTTCTCACTCCCAGGCCCAAGCTCTATCATCATCATCATCATCAATCGTATTTATTGAGCGCTTACTATGTGCAGAGCACTGTACTAAGCACTTGGGAAGTACAAATTGGCAACATAGAGAGACAGTCCCTACCCAACAGTGGGCTCACAGTCTAAAAGGGGGAGACAGAGAACAAACCCAAACATACTAACAAAATAAAATAAATAGAATAGATATGTACAAGTAAAATAAATAAATAAATGAATAAATAGAGTAATAAATATGTACAAACATATATACATATATACAGGTGCTGTGGGGAAGGGAAGGAGGTAAGATGGGGGGGATGGAGAGGGGGGCGAGGGGGAGAGGAAGGAAGGGGCTCAGTCTGGGAAGGCCTCCTGGAGGAGGTGAGCTCTCAACAGGGCCTTGAAGGGCCATGCTGCTTTCCCAACATTATCCACTATGCCATGCTGCTTTCCCAACAGCTTAGTACAGTACTTGGCACGTAATAAGCGCTCAATAAAGACCATTGATTGATTGCTTGATTGACGGGCTGGCAGTTCGATACGGTGATGTGGGAGTTGGAAAGTGCATAGGGCCAGCTTCAGATAGAAGCTTCCTCCCTTCAAGGCCCTACTGAGAGCTCACCTCCTCCAGGAGGCCTTCCCAGACTTATCCCCTTCCTTCCTCTCCCCCTCGTCCCCCTCTCCATCCCCCCATCTTACCTCCTTCCCTTCCCCACAGCACCTGTATATATGTATATATGTTTGTACATATTTATTACTCTATTTATTTGTTTTACTTGTACATATCTATTCTATTTATTTTATTTTGTAAGTATGTCTGGTTTTGTTCTCTGTCTCCCCCTTCTAGACTGTGAGCCCACTGTTGGGTAGGGACTGTCTTTATATGTTGCCAACTTGTACTTCCCAAGCACTTAGTACAGTGCTCTGCACCCAGTAAGTGCTCAATAAATACGATTGATTGATAGAAAAGTGACTGAGGTTACCGGCTCAAGATGCCCCATCTGAGGGTGTAGCATGCTGGGAGAGATGGTGCATGTGGGTGATGGAGGAGAGAGGCTCTAAGTCTGGGGATCTGAGGGGACTTCCCAAAGGCATCGTATGGCTGAAACTGGTCCAGGAAGAGAGGGAGCACGGGAAAAATCAAATGGTGGTAGCTCTTAGACTTTGCTGCGTATTTTACTTGACCCATATTTCATTCCTGAAGAACACCGTCTGAACTCCCCCAGTAGTGAGATAATAATAATAATGATTAATTCATTCAATCATATTTATTGAGTGCTTACTGTGTGCAGAGCACTGTACTAAGTGCTTGGGAAGTACAAATCGGCAACATATAGAGACGGTCCCTACCCAACAACGGCTCACAGTCTAGAAGGGAGAGACAGGCAACAAAACAAATCATATAGACAGGAGTCAAAATCATCAGAACAAATAGAATTAAAGCTATATGCACATCATTAACAAAATAAATAGTAAATGTATACAAGAGTAAATATGTACAAGAGTAAATAGGTACAAGAGTAAATATGTAATATGTATTAATGTAAGCACTTATCCCACCTTGATATTAATGCAAGCACTTATCTTATCCTGCCTTGGTTATTGTATCAGCCTCCTTGCTGACCTCCCTGCCTCTTTTCGCTCCAGTGCATGCTCCATTCTGCTGCCAAATCATTTTACTTCAAAAACTTTCAGACCATGTTTCCTCATTCCTCAAGGAACTCCAATGGTTTCCCATCCACCTCCTTATCAAGCAAAAACTCCTCACTATTGGCTTTAAAGCACCTTGTCCCCTCTTACCTCATCTTGCTACTCTCCTCCTACAACCCAGCCTGCACACTTCGTTCTTTTGAAACTAACCTTGATCTCATCTGTCTCACCACCGACCTCTTGCCCACATCCTACCTCTGTCCTGGAATGCCCTCCCTCCTCATATCAGACAGATAATCGCTCTCCCCCACTTCAAAGCCTTATTGAAGGCACATCTCCTCCAGGAATCCCTTCCCTGACTGATCTCTCCTCTCCTCCCACTCCCTTCTGTGCCGCTCATACTTATTCCTTCATTCTTCCTCTCTCCCTTCCACATGGCACATATGTATAGATCTGTATACATCTGTAATTTATTTATTTATTGGTTGATATTAATGTCTGTCTCCCCCTTTAGACTGTGAGCTCGCTGTGGGCAGGGAATGTGTTATATTGTACTCTTCCAAGCCCTTAGTACAGAGCTTTGCACGCAGTGAGGACTCAATAAATGAGATTAATAATGATAATAATAATAATATACCAAGTAGTCATGTAATAAATGCTGCTGCTGCCACTACTACCCTACCCAATTATTATACTATACTATACTATTATTATTACTATTATTACTATTATTACTATCACTACTATTATTATTATTACTATTATTATTATTACTATAGTATTATACTATACTATACTATTATTATAGTAATAACAATTATTATAATGGTACTTGTTAAGTGCTTACTATGTGCCTAGCACTGTTCTAAGCACTGGGGCAGAAACAAGTTAATCAGATTGGACACAGTCCCTGTCCCATTTGGGACTCCCACTCTTAATGCCCATTTTACAGATGAGGTAACTGAGGCATGAGGTAACTGAGGCACAGAGAAGTTAAGTGATTTGCCCAAGGTCACATAGCAGACGTGGTGGAGTTGGGATTAGAACCCAGGTCCTTCTGACTCCCAAGACCATGCACTAGCCACTAAGCCAAGCTGCTTGTAGTAGTAATAATAATAATGATGGTATTTGTAAAGCACTTACTATGTGCAAAGCACTGTTCTAAGCGCTGAAGTAGTAACAGTTGCTGTAATAGTAATACTACTGCTACTATGTGAGCCCATTGTTGGATAGGGACTGTCTCTATATATTGCCAACTTGTACTTCCCAAGTGCTTAGTACAGTGCTCTGCACACAGTAAGTGCTCAATAAATACAATTGAATGATGCTCTGCACACAGTAAGTGCTCAATAAATACGATTGATTGAATGAATGAATGAATATGCATTTGACCCTCCAGACGTTTGAATTAGAGATTATCCTAAGAGGTCATCTAGGCCATTCCACTGCCTTTAATATAAGTCAAGAACAGAGATCTTCCAGCTCAGTAGCAGCTAATGTGGTTTCAAGAGTCTTGAATACCAACAGATTATAAGACTAGCAGCCTTCTGTCATTTATTCATCTTTCCTTTTGGTCTTGACAAACTCTATTATCCCCTGCCCTCCCATGCCCTTCCCTTTCCAAAAGAGGGTATATATACAATGCGAGGTTTCTAAACCTTTCTTAAGAGTTTTTGAGTAAGTGGATTGTTGTGAGATTTCAATCTGTTTCACGTCATTCATTCATTCATTCAATCAATCATATTTGTAGAGCATTTACTGTGTGCAGAGCTCTGTACTAAATGCTTGGAAAGTAAAATTTGGCAACAGATACAGTCTCTATCCAACAATGGGTTCACAGTCTAGAAGGGGGAGAGAGACAAAAAACAAAATAAGTAGACAAGCATTAATACCATCAAAAATAGATGAATAGAATTATAGGTATATACACATCCGTAAAAAAATGAATAGAGAATAAATATGTACAAATATATACAAGCGCTGTGGAGCAGGGAAGGGGGTAGAGCAGAGGGAGGGAGTAGGGGCAATGGGGAGGAGAGGAGGAGCAGAGGAAAACAGTTGTATGTATTCCTAAAACCAGGCCCCTACATCACGCTCTACAGCATAGATGAAAACAGATGTAAACAGGGAAGACTGACTTCAGTATGACTACCTCTTTCCACTTATTTTGACCCTTTCACTGAAGCAATCAGCACGTCCTGCTTTACGTCTTGCTTCAGGCCTGGAACTCCCTCTGCCTTCATATAGGACAGTCCACCACTCTCTCCACCTTCAAAGTCTTACTAAAATTGTGTTTTCTCCAAGTGGTCTTTCTCAACTAAAACCTCATTTCCCCTACTCACTCTCCTTTCTGCATCACCTGGGCCTTTGTATCTGAACCCTTTACACATTAGATATTCACCCACCTTCAGCCCCACAGCCCTTATATGCACATTGGTAATTTATTTTAATGTCTGTTTCCCCTGGTAGAGTGTAAGTTCATTGTAGGCAAGGAACATGTGTACCAACTCTTACTACAGTGCTCTGCACATAATAAGTGCTCAGTAAATACCATTAATTCCTTCCTTCCCTTCCCCACAGCACCTGTATATATGTATATATGTTTGTACATATTTATTACTCTATTTATTTTACTTGTACATATCTATTCTATTTTATTTTGTTAGTATGTTTGGTTTTGTTCTCTTTCTCCCCCTCTTAGACTGTGAGCCCACTGTTGGGTAGGGACTGTCTCTATATGTTCCCAACTTGTACTTCCCAAGTGCTTAGTACAGTGCTCTGCACACAGTAAGCGCTCAATAAATATGATTGATTGATTGACTGATTGATTAATTGACTGACTTACATGGGGAAATACATACATTTTAGAGCTGACACTGAGAAGCAGCATGGCTCAGTGGAAAGAGCATGGGCTTTGGAGCCAGAGGTTGTGGGTTCAAATCCCGGCTCTGCCAATTGTCAGCTGTGTGACTTTGGGCAAGTCAGTTAACTTCTCTGTGCCTCAGTTACCTCATCTGTAAAATGGGGCTGAAGACTGTGAGTCCCCCGTGGGACAACCTCATCACCTTGTAACCTCCCTAGCACTTAGAACAGTGCTTTACACATAGTAAGTGCTAAATAAATGCCATCATTATTATTATTAAGTATGAGAACATTTCCACGGTTTATTATAATAGTTGTGGTAGCTTTTAAATGCCTACTATGTGCCAAGCACTGTATTATGTGCTGGGGTAGAAGCAAGATAATCAGGTTGGATACAGTCCCTTTCATTCATTCATTTATTCATACATTAAACATATTTATTGAGTCCTTATTGTGTGCAGAACATTATACTAAGCACTTGGGAGAGTACAATGCAACAATAAATAGACACATTCCCTGCCCACAATGAGCTTAAAGTTTAGAGGGGGAGAAACAGACATGAGCACAAATAAATGAATTCGAGATGTGTACATAAGTGTTGTGGGGCTGGGAGAGCAAAGGCAGTAAGTCAGGGCAACACAGAAAAGAGTGGGAGAAGAGGAAAAGGGGGCTTAGTCTGGGAAGGCCTCTTGGAGATGTGCCTTCAATAAGGCTTTGAAACGGGATAGTAATTGTCAGACTGTCCTACGTGGGGCCACAGTCCAAGTTGGAGGAAGAACAGATGTCCTCTAGCTGTTTTACAGATGAGGAAGGAGGCTCCGAGAGGTTAAATAAGATGCCCAAGCTCACACAGCAGGTAAGTGGCCCAACTGGGACTAGAAGCCAAGTCTGTTCACTCCCAACCCATCAATCAATCAATCAATCAATCATATTTATTGAGCGCTTACTGTGTGCAGAGCACTGTACTAAGTGCTTGGGAAGTACAAGTTGGCATCATATAGAGACGGTCCCTACCCAACAGCGGGCTCACAGTCTAGAAGGGGGAGACAGAGAACAAAACCAAACATACTAACAAAATAAAATAAATAGAATAGATATGTACAAGTAAGATAAATAAATACATAAATAAATAGAGTAATAAATATATGCAAACATATATACATCATCATCATCATCATCAATCGTATTTATTGAGCGCTTACTATGTGCAGAGCACTGTACTAAGCGCTTGGGAAGTACAAATTGGCAACATATAGAGACAGTCCCTACCCAACAGTGGGCTCACAGTCTAAAAGGGGGAGACAGAGAACAAAACCAAACATACTAACAAAATAAAATAAATAGGATAGATATGTACAAGTAAAATAAATAAATAAATAAATAGAGTAATAAATATGTACAAACATATATACATATTTACAGGTGCTGTGGGGAAGGGAAGGAGGTAAGATGGGGGGATGGAGAGGGGGACGAGGGGGAGAGGAAGGAAGGGGCTCAGTCTGGGAAGGCCTCCTGGAGGAGGTGAGCTCTCAGTAGGGCCTTGAAGGGAGGAAGAGAGCTAGCCTGGCGGATGGGCAGGGGGAGGGCATTCCAGGCCCGGAGGATGATGTGGGCCGGGGGTGGATGGTGGGACAGGCGAGAACGAGGTACGGTGAGGAGATTAGCAGCAGAGGAGCAGAGGGTGTGGGGTGGGTTGTAGAAGGAGAGAAGGGAGGTGAGGTAGGAGAGGGCGAGGTGATGGACAGCCTTGAAGCCAAGGGTGAGGAGCTTCTGCTTGATGGGTAGATTGATTGGTAGCCACTGGAGATTTTTGAGAAGGGGAGTAACATGCCCAGAGCATTTCTGGACAAAGACAATCCGGGCAGCAGCATGAAGTATGGATTGAAGTGGGGAGAGACACGAGGATGGGAGATCAGAGAGAAGGCTTATGCAGTAGTCCAGACGAGATAGGATGAGAGCTTGAACGAGCAGGGTAGTGGTTTGGATGGAGAGGAAAGGGCGGATCTTGGCAATGTTCCGGAGCTGAGACCGGCAGGTTTTGGTGACGGCTTGGATGTGAACCCATGCTCTTTCCACTAGCAAAACGTCTTCCATTCAACTTGCTGAGCAGTATAGGCCTCCAGCACCTGGGAAATCAGCATGTGACATAGTAATAATAATAATGATGGTATTTGTTAAGCGCTTATTATGTGCAAAGCACTGTTCTAAGCACTGGTAAGGTTACAAGGTGATCAAGTTGTCCCACGGGGGGCTCACAGTTTTTAATCCCCATTTTTACAGGTGAGGTAACTGAGGCACAGAGAAGTTAAGTGACTGGCCCAAAGTCACACAGCTGACAGTTGGCGGAGCCAGGATTTGAACCCATGACCTCTGACTCCAAAGCCCGGGCTCCTTCCACTGAGTCACGCTGCTTCTCCAAGGTGACATAGCAAGTTGACCGGAGATGTGCTTAAATTCCAGCTGATTTAGAGAAGCTGTGAGGTTGAGTGTCCACACCTGTCTACGTGTTTTGTTTTGTTGTCTGTCTCCCCTTCTAGACTGTGAGCCTGTTGTTGGGTAGGGATCGTCTCTATATGTTGCCGACTTGTACTTCCCAAGCGCTTAGTACAGTGCCCTGCACACAGTAAGCGCTTAATAAATACGATTGAATGAATGAAGGAATGAGTGGATAGAGCACAGGCTAGGAAGTCAGAAGGACTTCGGAACTAATACTGGCTTCGCCACGTGTCTGCTGTGTGACCTTGAACAGGTCACTTCACTTCTCAATGCATCAGCGACCTCATCTGCAAAATGAGGATTAGTTCTGCTGAACCCTATGTGGGACATGAACTGCATCCAACCTAGTTAGATTGTATCTACCCCAGCGCTTAGTACAGTGCCTGGCACATAGTAAGCGTTTAGCATGTACCATAAAAAAAACAGAATGGCAATCATACGACTACCCCAGATAAAAGGAAGAGGAGCGTTCTTTCTTTATATTCTCCCTTCTCTCTTTCCATCCCCTTTCACCTTTCTCTTTACCTCCTCTCCTTTTTTTCTTTCCTGTCTTTCCTCTTGTCCATGCTTCTGGCATGAGCCAGCCTTCTTCCCCACAAATCAAAGCCATTAGGAGTTCCAGGGGGATCCCTGCCAATGACCCCTCTTTGTGAACCCACTGCCTGTTTTTTTTAATCTGCACTGTTCCACATTATATTGCCATTGATTTAATAGTCCACCATGAATTTTACTACCTGTCAAACAACAGCACAATTATTTCGAGTTCTATTGAAGGAAGACTTGACACTCTCCCTTGGATCATTTTACACTTTGTACCTGAGGGATTCCATCATGGGAAGGGAGATGGTCATTATTTCAATACAATTTTTTTTTTCACACAGGTATGTGCCTGATTGCTTTAATTTCTGATCTTTGTAAACAAAAGTGATTGAACTGGGGATGTCGGAGTAGAGGAAGGCTGCCTGGACATTGGGCGGAATGACAGATTTGAATTTGACAGCTAGAAATATGGGGAACCCAGAGGTTTGGGAAAAAATCCTGGGTCAATTTGAACTGGGAGATCCAAGATGTCCTCGAAAATTGGATAATGGATTGCGCACTGGTGAAAAGTGGCTGCGTGTCATTGCATTTTTGAGTCCATTTTTGATTGGGCAAACCAGGTAGATTTCAGCAGGAGGCATTTCTCCACAATGCTTTCCCCAGCAGGCAGGCGATCGAGTGGCAATTCTGTGTCCTCCTGGGAAAAACACGAGACCCGGAGATCATTTTCACTAACCAGATGTTGTTAATGAGTTGTGTTGCTTACTAAGTGCCTACTCTATAAGCTCCTTGTAGACATGGAACGTATCTACCAGCAGTGTTATGTTGTGTGGCATAGTGGATGGAGACCAGGCCTGGGAATCAGAAAGTCATCGGCTCTAATCCCAGCTCTACCACTTGTCTGTTGTGTGTCTTTGGACAAGTCACTTCACTTCTCTGTGCCTTTGTTTTGTCATCTGTAAAATGGGGATAGGGCCTGTGCCCAACCCGATTTGCTTGTATCCATCCCAGCACTCAGTACAGTGCCTGGCACATAGGAAATGCTTAACAAATTCCTCAGTTATCATTATTATTATTGTGCTCTCTCAAGCACTTTGTACAGTGCTGTGCACACAGTGAGTGCTCGGTAAATACGACTGATTGATTAACTGATACTGTAACGTATCAGGCATTGTGGTGAGTGCTTCTCCACTAGAATGGAAGCACCTTGAGAGCAGAGAGCATGTCTTCTAAATCCATTGTATTGTTGTACTGTACTCTCCCAAAGGCTTAGTACAGTGAGCTACATTCAATCAATGGTACTTATTGAGCGCTTACAATGTGCAGAGCACTGTACTAAGCACTTGGGAGAGTACAATACTGCAGAATTATTGTTACATGTTCCCTGCCCAGAGCACACTATCATGGACTGATTGACTGATATAAGATAATCAGATGATTGATGCAAGATAATCAGATCAGACCCAGTAGTCTGTATTTAGATTTTGCTTGTATTTTCCCTTGTAGCTGGAAGCCTTCCCTCGGTTCTTGGTTCCTCGGTGTTCTATTCAGCTGAATTTTCAAAATGAACTTTTCCATAGTCTGTGGATCGGTCAAGGTAGGAGGGTGAGTTGCATTCCCAGGAGAGAGGAAGTCCTCAAATAGGAATTTAGGACAACACGCTAAGTGATCTGTCTGTGTTTACTCCAGTGCATTGTGCAGTTCTTGGCACGTTCATTCAGTCGTATTTATTGAGTGCTTACTATGTGCAGAGCACTGTACTAAGTGCTCGGGAGAGTACAATACAACAATAAACAAACACGTTCTCTGTCCACAATGAGCTTACTGTCTAGAGGGCACTTAGTAAGTGAATAAGGTAGTGGATGAGTCCTAAAAGAAATCAAGTAGTAGGCCAGTAAGAATTATAGTTATAATCACAGTATGGGCAGTACTGGTGTGGTCCCTCACAAATATGGCGAGTGCTAAGCCTCTCATAAAGATGGTGACTATGTGGCACTTTTCAAAGATAGTGGCCGTTCAGCCCGTCTCAGGATTGGGGAACCACTGTCCTCCACAGAGGTGGTGACTGGATAGAAGCAATCTATTAGCGAGGCATAAATTAGGTCTCAGAGCCGAGTTTCCTCAGGAGTTTGGTTGAAGGGTAGCGGCAGAAGAGGAAATTGAAGAGGGTATTGATGGCAGTGGAAAAGCTCTATTTTTCAAATTCTTGTTTATGACATCATATGGAACAGTAAAAGTTTCTCCTAGTAAAGCTAGAGTTGATGTGGCCTACCTGCTTTGGTAATAATAATAATTAATAATGTTTATGGTACTTGTGAAGTGCTTACTGAGGGCCAAGCACTGTTCTAAGCACTGGGGTTAATCAGTTAATTAACAAGTTAATCAGGTTGGACACAGTCCCTGTCCCACAAGGGGCTCACACTTGTAATTCTGTTTTACAAATGAGGTAACCGAGGCCCAGAGAAGCTAAGTCACTTGTCCAAGGTCACACAGCAGACAAGTGGTGGAGCCAGGATTAGAACCCAGCTTCTTCTGACTCCAAGTCTGTGCTCTATCCACTAAACCACCCTGGTTTGATACTTATTTAGGTATCTGCTGAGACTGTAAGCTCCCTGAAGAGAAATTTCTTAATCATCAATCGTATTTATTGAGCGCTTACTGTGTGCAGAGCACTGTACTAAATGCTTAATCTCACCCCACCCAAATAGTACCTAAGTAAATATTCTTATACTCCACTATTTCCCCGGGCTGTAATCCACTTTAATGTCTGTGGACTGTAAGCACATTCATTCATTCATTCATTCATTCATTCATCGTATTTATTGAGCTCTTACTGTGCGCAGAGCACTGTACTAAGCACTTGGAAAGTAGAATTCAGCAACAGAGATAATCCCTGCCCACAGTGGTCTCATAGTCTAGAATGGGGAAACAGACAACAAAACAAGTAAACAGGCATCAATGGCATCAGTATAAATAGAATTATAGATGTATACATATCATTAATAAAATAAATATAATTATAAATAAGTACATATATACACAAGTGTTGTGGGGCAGGAAGGGGGATAGAGCAGAGGGAGCGAATGGAGGCAATGGGGAGGGGAGGGAGAGCAAAGGAAGAGTAGGGTTTAGTTCTGGAAGACCTCCTGGAGGAGGTGAGTTTTCAGTAGGGCTTTGAAGGGGGGAAGTGTGATTGGCGGATTTAAGGAGGGAGGGCATTCCAGGCCAGAGGTAGAATGTGGGCCAGGGGTCGACTGTGGGACAGGTGAGAACGAGGCACAGTGAGAAGGTTAGCACCAGAAGAAGGTTAGCTTCTTGTGGGCAGGGATCTTGTTTAATAATAATAATAATAATAATAATAATAATAATAATAATAATAATGGCATTTATTAAGCACTTACTATGTGCAAAGCAGTGTTCTAAGCGCTGGGGGGGATACAAGGTGATCAGGTTGTCCTACGTGGGGCTCACAGTCTTCATCCCCATTTTACAGATGAGGGAATGAGGCCCAGAGAAGTGAAGTGACTTGCCCAAAGTCACACAGCTGACAAGTGGCGGAGCCGGGATTTGAACCCATGACCTCTGACTCCAAAGCCCGGGCTCTTTTCCACCGAGCCACGCTGCTCCTCCACCACCTCTCTTGTATTGTACTTTTCCAAGAACTTAGTGCAATGCTTAAAAATCAATCAATCAATCAGTGGTATTTATTGAGCGCTAACTCTTGGCAGAGCATGGTACTAAGTGCTTGGGAAAGCACAATACAACAGAGTTGGTAGTTAAGTTCCCTGACCACAAGCAACCTGACATAGTGAATAGAGCATGGACTTGAGAGTCCAAAAGGACCTGGGTTCTAATCCCTGCTATGCCACCTATGCCACTTGTCTGCTATTCATTCATTCAGTCGTATTTATTGAGCGCTTACTGTGTGCAGAGCACTGTACTAAGCGCTTGGGAAGTACAAGTTGGCAACATATAGGGACGGTCCCTACCCAACAACGGGCTCTGTGACCTTGTGCAAGTCACTTCAGTTCTCTGAGCCTCAGTTACCTCGTGTGTAAAATGGGGAACAACAACTTTGAGCCGTACGTGGGACAGGGACTGTGTCCAACCCGATTAGCTTGTATCTACCCCAGAGCTTGTTGTGGGCAGGGCCTGTCACTCTTTATTGCTGCATTGTACTTTCCCAAGTGCTTAGTACAGAGCCCTGCACACAGTAAGCACTTAATAAATACGATTGAATGAATGAATGGAGATGCACAGCCAAACCAAAATGATTCTACAATGCAGCATTTCCACTTTCTTCTCCAAAGATGATTTCATTCATTCATTCAATCGTATTTATTGAGCGCTTACTGTGTGCAGAGCACTGGACTAAGCGTTTGGGAAGTACAAGTTGGCAACATATAGAGACAGTCCCTACCCGACAGCGGGCTCACAGTCTAGAAGGGGGAGACAGACAACAAAACATATTAACAAAATATTTAATGGAAAGAGCCTGGGCTTGTGAGTCAGAGGAAGTGGGTTGTAATCCCGGCTCCACCACTTGTCTGATGTGTGATGTTGGGAAAGTCACTTCACTTCTCTGTGCCTCAGTGACCTCATCTGTAAAATGGGGACTAAAAGTGTGAGCCCCACATGGGACAACCTGATTATCCTGTATCTCCCTCAGCGCTTAGAACATTGCTTGGCTTGGGAGTCAGAGGTCACAGGTTCTAATCCCGACGCCACCACTTGTCAGCTGTGTGACTTTGGGCAAGTCACTTAACTTCTCTGTGCCTCAGTTACCTCATCTGTAAAATGGGGATTAAGACTGTGAGCCCCGCGTGGGACAACCTGATCACCTTGTATCCCCCCAGTGCTTAGAACAGTGCTTTGCACATAGAAAGGGCTTAACAAATACCATCATTATCATTATAGTAAGTGCTTAACAAATGCCATCATTATCATTATTATTACTTTAGTTACTGCACTGCTGCCAATTGAATACCCAGGATGACATATCTTTAAATTATATATGCTATGTAGTATATATTTTGAATTATTTATATATATTAATCTCTGTCTTCCCCTCTGGACTGTAAGCTCGTTATGGGCAGGGAACACCTCTGCTAATTCTTTTGTATTGTACATTCCCAAGAACTTAGTACAATTGATTGATTATTTGATATCTGGGAATGGATGGCTAAGGGAAGGATATGACTTTCTCTGGCCTAGAGTCCTATGGGCAGAAGGGATGTGGCTGTCCTTGGGACGCGTGAGGAAAAAAAATAATTGGGCAGAAGGAAAGCAGCATGAGAAGCAGCAGGGCCCAGTGGAAAGCGCATGTGCCTGAGAGTCAGAAGGATGTGGGTCACTATTACAGAGATACATTTCTTAGCTCTTCTTCAAAAGTCTCCCCTCTGCTCATTTCCCTTCCCCACAGCACCTGTATATATGTATATATGTTTGTACATATTTTTTTACTCTATTTATTTATTTATTTATTTTATTTGTACATATCTATTCTATTTATTTTATTTTGTTAGTATGTTTGGTTTTGTTCTCTGTCTCCCCCTTTTAGACTGTGAGGCCACTGTTGGGTAGGGACTGTCTCTATATGCTGCCAATTTGTACTTCCCAAGCGCTTAGTACAGTGCTCTGCACATAGTAAGCGCTCAATAAATACGATTGATGATGATGATGATGATTTCCCTCATTTTGGCTAAATCCAGATATATTTGGTCCAAATAATTTTCACCCAAGCATCTGGGACACCACAGGTGAAACTAAGGGTGAGAAGCAAGATGGCTTAGTGGAAAGAGCACGGGCTTGGGAGTCAGAGGACATGGGTTCTAATCCTGGCTCTGCCACTTGTCTGCTATGTGACCTTGGGCAAGCCACTTAACTTTTCTGTGCCTCAGTTACCTCATCTGTAAAATAGGGATTAAGACTATGAGTCCCATGTGGGACAACCCGATTATCTTGTAACGACTTCAGCGCTTAGAACAGTGCTTGACACACAATAAGCCCTTAACAAATACCATTATGATTAATTATTATTATTAGAGAATCTCATCCCAGGAAAGTCTCTGGAGAGATTGAGCTGGGAGAGCATGAGAAGCAGCGTGGCTCAGTGGAAACAGCCCGGGCTTTGGAGTCAGAGGTCATGGGTTTGAATCTCGGCTCTGCCAATTGTCAGCTGTGTGACTTTGGGCAAGTCACTTCACTTCTCTGGGCCTCAGTTCCCTCATCTGGAAAATGGGGATTAAGACTGTGAGCCCCCTGTGGGACAACCTGATCACCTTGTCACCTACCCAGCGCTTAGAACAGTGCTTTGCACATAGTAAGCGCTCAATAAATGCCATCATTATTATTATTATTATTAATCACTTCCCGTCTCTGAGGAAAGATTACTTCCTATCTCTGAGGAAAGAAAGTGAGGACATTGAAGAGTGAATTTCCATTTCATTCCTGCTGTGGAAAAGGATGAGGACTGCACTTACAATCTCTGTCTTTCCCACAAACCTTTGTGAACAGAAAACCATTATTAAAAATAAAAACACACCAACACCCTCACCCTAAAAGGCAGGAGCAATGTGCATTTTGTTCTCTGAGGGACAACTATGTTGGAAAAAAAGTAATTAGGAGGCAACAGAATTCATCGTTTACATCACTATAAAGCTCAGTAAGCACTCTTTCAGCCTTCAGTGGATATTTAATCAGCATATCATAACTTTTATTGGCCTGAAATGAAATGCTTCTGGGACACTGAATTTAAAGTGTTACTGGAAACTGTGGTCATTTGGGATGTGATTTACATATCTCAGCTCCGTTCCTGTTGGCTAAACATTCATGGATGGTTATTGATATTGATGGATGCAAAATAACATCCCTGAAATCTTTTTTTGTCACCTTCTTCGTCCCAAGATATCTTCAGGGCAAGGAACCTGAGAAGCTCTAATAACTGTTTTTCTTTTTTTTTTTCTAATCAAACAGAAGAGTGATTTCTAGAACTTGTAACTAGATGCCCAGTAACCTTCACACTTCTTCATGGAAGCCCTTAGATGAACATTCCTCAGATGAAAAAGCAAATACAAAAAAGCGAGGGAAACTTCATACCTCACACGGTTTTACAGAAAGGTAGATCAAGGATGTTCAGGTTATGAAAAATCTATTGGAAATGGAGGGATGGAAATGGAAAACCAGAAATGATAAAACCCCAGAGAAATGGGAAAGGCAGAGGGAAAAAGAGGAGGGTAAAGGTAATGAATAGCACCTGGGTCTAAAAATCAAGAATAGGGAGACAATGGTTTCAGAATGCACCGACCAACTCTGCTATATTGTACTTGTCTATGCACTTAGTACAGCATGGCTCAGTGGAAAGAGCCCAGGCTTTGGAGTCAGAGGTCATGGGTTCAAAACCCGGCTCTGCCAATTGTCAGCTGTGTGACTTTGGGCAAGCCACTTAACTTCTCTGTGTCTCAGTTCCCTCATCTGTAAAATGGGGATTAAGACTGTGAGCCCCACATGGGACAACCTGGTCACCTTGTATCCCCCCAGCGCTTAGAGCAGTGCTTTGCACATAGTAAGCGCTTAACAAATACCATTATTATTATTATTATTACAGGGCTCTGCACATAGTAAAGTACTCAATATATATGATTGAGTATCGAGAGCCCCTACTCAAGTACCTTCGAGTCATTCTTTTTTGCTTTTTGTGGTCTTAATGGCACTTACTATGTGCCAGGTACTCTACTGAGTGCTGGGTTAGATCAAGGTAATTAAGTGGGACACACTCAATGCCCAACATCGGGGCTGACATGTCTTAATCCCTATTTTATAGATGAGGTAACTGAGGCCCAGAGAAGTGAAATGAATTGCCCAAGGTCACACCTCAGCTTTCTCATCTGTAAAATGAGCAAAATAGCTATCTCTTCATTAGTTCATAGGAGTACCGTGAGCCTCCCAGAAGGCCTTGGAAGACTTCATTCCATTGTATATTATTATCATCATCATCATCATCATCATCAATCGTATTTATTGAGCGCTTACTATGTGCAGAGCACTGTACTAAGCGCTTGGGAAGTACAAATTGGCAACATATAGAGACAGTCCCTACCCAACAGTGGGCTCACAGTCTAAAAGGGGGAGACAGAGAACAAAACCAAACATACTAACGAAATAAAATAAATAGGATAGATATGTACAAGTAAAATAAATAAATTAATTAATAAATAGAGTAATAAATATGTACAAACATATATACATATATACAGGTGCTGTGGGGAAGGGAAGGAGGTAAGATGGGGGGATGGACGGGGGACGAGGGGGAGAGGAAGGAAGGGGTTCAGTCAGGAAAGGCCTCCTGGAGGAGGTGAGCTCTCAGCAGGGCCTTGAAGGGAGGAAGAGAGCTAGCTTGGCGGGTGGGCAGAGGGAGGGCATTCCAGGCCCGGGGGATGACGTGGGCCGGGGGTCGATGGCGGGACAGGCGAGAACGAGGTACGGTGAGGAGATTAGCGGCAGAGGAGCGGAGGGTGCGGGCTGGGCTGGAGAAGGAGAGAAGGTGGGTGAGGTAAGAGGGGACGAGGTGATGGACAGCCTTGAAGCCGAGGGTGAGGAGTTTCTGCCTGATGTGCAGATTGATTGGTAGCCACTGGAGATTTTTGAGGAGGGGAGTAATATGCCCAGAGCGTTTCTGGACAAAGATAATCCGGGCAGCAGCATGAAGTATGGATTGAAGTGGAGAGAGACATGAGGATGGGGGATCAGAGAGCAGGCTGGTGCAGTAGTCCAGACGGGATAGGATGAGAGCTTGAATGAGCAGGGTAGCGGTATGGATGGAGAGGAAAGGGCGGATCTTGGCAATGTTGCGGAGCTGAGACCCACAGGTTTTGGTGACGGCTTGGATGTGAGGGGTGAATGAGAGAGCGGAGTCGAGGATGACACCAAGGTTGTGGGCTTGTGAGACGGGAAGGATGGTAGTGCCGTCAACAGAGATGGGAAAGTCAGGGAGAGGACAAGGTTTGGGAGGGAAGACAAGGAGTTCAGTCTTCGACATGTTGAGCTTTAGGTGGCGGGCAAACTTCCAGATGGAGATGTCCTGAAGGCAGGAGGAGATGCGAGCCTGGAGAGAGGGGAAGAGAGCAGGGGCAGAGATGTAGATCTGGGAGGCATCAGCGTAGAGATGATAGTTGAAGCCGTGGGAGCGAATGAGGTCACCAAGGGAGTGTGTGTAGATCGAGAACAGAAGGGGACCAAGCACTGAACCTTGGGGAACCCCCACAGTAAGAGGATGGGAGGGGGAGGAGGCGCCTGCAAAACAGACTGAGAAAGAACAACCGGAGAGATAAGAGGAGAACCAGGAGAGGACGGAGTCTGTGAAGCCAAGGTCAGATAGGGTGTTGAGGAGAAGGGGGTGGTCCACAGTGTCGAAGGCAGCTGAGAGGTCGAGGAGGATTAGGACAGAGTATGAGCCGTTGGATTTGGCAAGCAGGAGGTCATTGGTGACCTTTGAGAGGGCAGTTTCCATGGAATGTAGGGGACGGAAGCCAGACTGGAGGGGGTCGAGGAGAGAGTTGTTGTTGAGGAATTCTAGGCAGTGCATGTAGACAACTCGTTCAAGGAGTTTGGAAAGGAATGGTAGGAGAGATATGGGGCGATAACTAGAAGGTGAGGTGGGGTCAAGAGAGGGTTTTTTTAGGATGGGAGAGACATGGGAATGTTTGAAGGCAGAGGGGAAGGAACCAGTGGAGAGTGAGTGGTTGAAGATGGAAGTTAAGGAGGGGAGAAGGGATGGAGCGAGAGATTAACTGTATTTATTATTTATTATTTATTTATTATTTACTGTAATTAATAATTGTAATAATAATGAATATTCTTGTGCTTTTTGAGCACTTATTAGGTGTCCCAGCACCATGCTAAACTCAGTACCAAATAATAATTATAGTAATAATAATGGTATTTGCTAAATGCTTACTATGTGCCAGGCACTGTTCTAAGCACTGAGGTAGATTCAAGATAATTGAGTTGGACCCTATCCCACACAGGGCTCAGTCTTAATCCCCAATTTACAGATGAGGCAAATGACTTGCCCAAGGTCACACTGCAGGTAAGTGGAGGAAGCGGCATTGGAACCTAGGTCCTTTATACTCCCAGGCCCGTGCTCTATCTGTTAAACCACAATGCTCCTCTACTCAGCCCAGACACAGTGCCTGGCATATCCAGGCACATATGAGAAGCAGTGTGGCTCAGTGGAAAGAGCACGGGCTTTGGAGTCAGAGTTCAAATTCTGGCTCCGCCAACTGTCAGCTGTGTGACTTTGGGCAAGTCACTAAACTTCTCTGTGCCTCAGTTACCTCATCTGGAAAATGAGGATTAAGATTGTGAGCCCCCCGTGGGACAATTTGATCACCGTGTAACCTCACCAGCGCTTAGAACAGTGCTTTGCACATAGTAAGTGCTTAATAAATGCCATCATCATTATTATTATTATTATGCAGGGCTCACAGTCCATGAAAAGCCCCTTCCTTCCCACCCAACAGCTACTTCCCTGGTCCAAGCTCCTATCTTATTACAGAGAGGAAATCACTCCTCATTTCAGTTTATCATCCACATTGCCACTTGTATCATAATAATAATAACGATGGTATTTGTTAAGCACTTATTATGTGCAAAGCACTGTTCTAAGCACTGGAGGGACACAAGGTGATCAGGTTGTCCCACGTGGGGCTCACAGTCTTAATCCCCATTTTACAGATGAGGGACCTGAGGCCCAGAGAAGTGAAGTGACTTGCCCAAAGTCACACAGCACTGACAACTGGCGGAGCTGGAGTTTGAAATCTTGACCTCTGACTCCAAAGCCCGTGCTCTTTCTGCTGAGCCATGTATCTTCTTGAAGCATCACTTGCCACACTTTCATTTATTCATTCATTCAACTGTAGTTAGTGAGTGCTTATTTTGTGCAGAGCACTATACTAAGCACTTGGAAAGTACAATTCGGCAACAGATAGAGACAATCCCTACCCAACAACGGGCTCACAGTCTCTCCACTATCCTTAACAACCTGAAAAGCCACTCTCTTTCAGCTTGGAGCATGAACACCTTTTTTAAAATGGTATTTGATAATAATAATAAATAATAATAATAATAATAATAATAATAATGATAATGATGGCATTTGTTTAGAACTGTGCTAGGCACTGTTCTAAGCACTGGGGTAGATACAAAATAATCAGGTTGGACACAGTCTCTGTCCCACATAGGGCTGACAGTCTTAATCCCCATTTTTCAGATGAGGGCACTGAGGCACAGAGAAGTTAAGTGACTTGCCCAAGTTCACATGGCAGACAAGTGGAGGAGCCAGGATGACCCTCTGACACCCGGCCAGTGCTCCCTCCCTTAGGTCATGCTGCTTTTTCAAGCACTATTCTAAGGGGTGGGGATAGGTGTCAAGCACTGTCAAGTGTTGCGATAGACACAAATTAATCAGGCCCAATTCACTCCTTTTCCCATGTGGAGTTCACAGTCTAGTATGTGGGAGAACAAGAATTGAATCCCCATTTGGCAGTTGAAGAAACTGAGCCCATTGTTGGGTAGGGACCATCTCTATATGTTGCCAACTTGTACTTCCCAAGTGCTTAGTACAGTGCTCTGCACACAGTAAGCACTCAATAAATATGATTGAATGAATACTACTAATACTACTAATATCAATCAATCAATCAATCAATCAATCGTATTTATTGAGCGCTTACTATGTGCAGAGCACCGTACTAAGCGCTTGGGAAGTACAAATTGGCAACACATAGAGACAGTCCCTACCCAACAGTGGGCTCACAGTCTAAAAGGGGGAATAATAATAATGATAATAATTAATTATTATCATTAATAATAATAATAATGGCGTTTATTTATCAGTAATAATAATAATGGCGTTTATTAAGCGCTTACTATGTGCAAAGCACTGTTCTAAGTGCTGGGGAGGTTACAAGGTGATCAGGTTGTACCACGGGGGGCTCACAGCCTTCATCCCCATTTTGCAGATGAGGCAACTGAGGCACAGAGAAGTTAAGTGACTTGCCCAAGGTCACACAGCAGCCACGTGGCGGAGGCGGGATTAGAACCCATGACCTCTGACTCCCAAGCCCGTGCTCTAGCCACTGACCCATGAATGAATGAATGAATGAATGTACTTCCCAAGCGCTTAGTACAGTCTATGCACACAGTAAGTGCTCAATAAATATGATTGATTGATTGATTGAATGAGGCACAGAGAACTGAAATCACTTGTCCATGTTCACACAGCGGAGCCGAGATTAGGATCAGATCCATTTGCTCCCAGGCCAGTGTTTTACCCACTATATATCAGTGGTATTTCTTGAGCACTGCTGTGTGCAGAGCACTGTACTAAGCGCTTGGGAGAATAATAGACATGTTCCCTGCCCAGATTGAGCTTGCAGTCTAGAGGAGTTTACAGTCAGAGGTTATCCTGCTTCCCAAGACAGTCCTTCCTATTGACTTTGAGGTTCTCTACCAGCTTCCTCACACAGATCAGCTCTTTCCAACCATTACTCCCTGGCTCACACTCTTCAGTCGGTCAGGGAATCATATTTACTGAGTGCTTACTGCATGCAGAGCATTGTACTAAGCTCTGGGGAGGGTACCAGCTCTGTTCTATTCATTCATTCATTCAATCGTATTTATTGAGTGCTTGCTGTGTGCAGAGCACTGTACTAAGCACTTGGGAAGTACAAGTTGGCAACATATAGAGACGGTCCCTACCCAACAGTGGGCTCACAGTCTAGAAGGGGGAGACAGAGAAAAAAGCAAAACATATTAACAAAAGAAAATAAATAGAATAAATATGTACAAATAAAATAAATAAATAAATGAATAGAGTAATAAATACATACAAACATATATACATATATACAGGTGCTGTGAGGAGGGGAAGGAGGTAAGGCAGGGGGATGGGGAGGGGGAGGAGGGGGCTCAGTCTGGGAAGGCCTCCTGGAGGAGGTGAGCTCTCAGTAGGGCCTTGAAGGGAGGAAGAGAGCTAGCTTGGCGGATGTGTTCTAGACTGTGAGCCCGTTGTTGGGTAGGGACCGTCTTTATATGTTGCCAACTTGTACTTCGCAAGCGCTTAGTACTAGTCCTCCGCACACAGTAAGTGTTCAATAAATATGATTGAATGAATGAATGAATGAATGTTGTATGGTTATACTGTACTCTCCCAAACACTTAGTACAGTGATCTGCACTCAGTAAGCCTTCAGTAAATGCCACTGATTACTTAGACTATCCCCTCCTATTTAGACACTTCCTTCCTAATTAATTATAATAATAATAATAATGGCATTTGTTAAGCACTTACTATGTGCAAAGCACTGTTCTAAATGCTGGGGAGGATACAAGGTGATCAGGTTGTCCCACGTGGGGGTCAGTCGTAATTCCCATTTTACTGATGAGGTAACTGAGGCACAGAGAGAAGTCAAGTGACTTGCCCAAAGTCACACAGCTGACAATTGCAGAGGCTGGATTTGAATCCATGACCTCTGACTCCAAAGCCCGTGCTCTTTCCATTGAGCCGTGCTGCTTCTCTAGTAGATTGTGAGCCTCATGTGGAACAGGGACTGTGTTCCATCTGATTATTTTGTTGCTACCCCAGCACTTACAACTGAATTCATCAATCGTATTTATTGTAGCGCTTACTGTGTGCAGAGCACTGTACTAAGCACTTGGGAAGTACAAGTTGGCAACACATAGAGACGGTCCCTACCCAACAGCGGGCTCACAGTCTAGAAGGGGGAGACAGACAACAAAACATATCAACAAAATAAAATAAATAGAATAAATATGTACAAATAAAATAAATAAATAGAGTAATAAATACGTACAAACATATTTACATATATACAAGTGCTGTGGGGAGGGGAAGGAGGTAAGGTGGAGAGGAGGGGGAGAGGAATGAATGAATGAATACAATATAACAATATACCAGACTGTAGAAGTCAAGAAGGGAGTTGAAGTTGAGAAAGTAGAGGCAGCAGATATGTACAATGCATGTGAAAAGTTTGGGCAGAAGCGTGAGAGAAGAAATCGAGCTGTAGCTGGATTGTCCAGTGGGGTCCCGAGAAGTGGGGTTTTTGTGTGTTTGGTTTTTTTCTTTAGGAAAAAGGAGGTGTGGAAATGTTTGAGTGCAGATGGGATGGAGGTATCTTGAAAGTGAATGGTTTAAGAAGGCATTCATCAATCAATCAATCAATCGTATTTATTGAGCGCTTACTATGTGCAGAGCACTGTACTAAGCGCTTGGGAAGTACAAATTGGCAACACATAGAGACAGTCCCTACCCAACAGTGGGCTCACAGTCTAAAAGGGAAGCACAGTCATGGAGGGAAGAGTGGAGGCAGCGCTTAGTGTACTAAGTGCTTAGTACAGTGCTGTGCACACAGTAAGCACTCAATAAATACGATTGAATGAATGAATGCAGGTGTTTCTACAAAGCAAGAAGGGATGGGATCAGATACACAGATTTTTGGAAGCAGGTGGGTGATCTTTTGAGCGATGGTGTGAAGGATGAGAGTGGATGTGGTGATGGGAGGGAGTTAGGAAGATGGGTTATTTTGGTTTTGACTGGCTGCAAGGCTGTAGCTTCCAGGCCCCAGATCTGAGAGGCTGCAGGGTCCAGGCCCTGGATATGAGATACTGAAGCTTCCAGGCCTTGGGACCCTAGAGGCTGTAGCATCCCGGCCCCAGACCTGAGGGGCTGCAGCCTCCCAATCACCAAACTTGCTCTCTTCCCCCTTCAAAACCCTATGGAGAGCTCACCTCCTCCAGGGGTCCTTCCCAGATTGAGCCCCCCCTTTTCCTCTGCTCCTCCTCCCCTCCCCATCACCCCATTCCCTCCCTTTGCTCTATGCCCTTCCCCACCCCACAATACTTGTGTATATTTGTACATATTTACTATTCTATTTATTTTATTAATGATGTGTATATATCTATAATTCTGTTTATCTATTTTGATGCTATTGATGCCTGTCTACTTGTTTTGTTGTCTGTCTCCCCCTCATAGACTGAGAGCCCATTGTTGGGTAGGGATTGTCTCTGTTGCCAAATTGTACTTTCCAAGCGCTTAGTACAGTGCTCTGCACACAGTAAGCACTCCATAAATACAAATGAATGAATGAATGAACAGACGTAATCCATGCCCACAACGAGCTGACAATCTGGAATGGGAGACAGACATTAATTTAAATAAATAAAATTACAAATACATACATACATGATGTGGGGCTGGGTGGGTAGCAAAGGTGAATAAAGGGAGCAAGGCAAGGTGCCGCAGAAGGGAGTTGCAGAAGTGGAAAGGAGGGCTTAGTCACGGAAGGCCTCTTGGAGGAGGCGTGCCTCCAATAAGACTTCGCAGGTGGAGAAGGTCATTGTCCATCAGATATGAAGAGGGAGGATGTCCCAGGCCAGCAGCAGAATGTGCGTGAGCGGTTGGCGGTGAGCTAGATGAGATCACAGTACAGTGAGTAGGTTAGCAATAGAGGAGCAAACCTTGCGGGCTGGTTTGTAGTAGGAGCATAGCAAAGTGAAGTAGGAGGGGGCAGCATTCAATCGTATTTACTGAGAGCTTACTGTGTGCAGAGCACTGTACTAAGCGCTTGAGAAGTACAAGTTGGCAACATATAGAGACAGTCCCTACCCAACAGTGGGCTCACAGTCTAGAAAGGGGAGACAGAGAACAAAACAAAACATATTAACAAAATATAATAAATAGAATAAATATGTACAAATAAAATAAGTAAATAAATGGAGTAATAAATGCATACGAACATATACATATATACAGGTGCTGTGGAAGGGGAAGGAGGTAAGGCGGGGGGATGGGGAAGGGGAGGAAGGGGAGGAGGGGGAGAGAAAGAAGGGGGCTCAATCTGGGAAGGCCTCCTTGAGGAGGTGAGCTCTCAGTGGGTCCTTGAAGGGAGGAAGAGAGCTAGCTTGATGGATGTGCGGAGGGAGGGCATGCCAGGCCAGGGGGAGGACGTGGGCCGGGGGTCGATGATGGGACAAGCGAGAATGAGGCA
Organism: Tachyglossus aculeatus; assembly: GCF_015852505.1. Lineage (NCBI taxonomy): Eukaryota > Metazoa > Chordata > Mammalia > Monotremata > Tachyglossidae > Tachyglossus > Tachyglossus aculeatus. The sequence continues at coordinate 23,757,354 of NC_052066.1, read as the reverse complement.
CGGTGAGGAGATTAGCAGCAGAAGAGTGGAGGGTGCGGGCTGGGCTGTAGAAGGAGAGAGGGGAGGTGAGGCAGGAGGGGGCGAGGTGATGGACAGCCTTGAAGCCGAGGGTGAGGAGTTTTTGTCTGATGCGTAGGTTGATTGGTAGCCACTGGAGATCTTTGAGGAGGGGAGTAACATGCCCAGAGTGTTTCTGGACAAAGACGATCCGGGCAGCGGCGTGAAGTATGGATTGAAGTGGGGAGAGACAAGAGAATGGGAGATCGGAGAAGAGGCTGATACAGTAATCCAGACGGGATAGGATGAGAGCTTGAATGAGCAGGGTAGCAGTTTGGATGGAGAGGAAAGGGTGAATCTTGGCAATGTTGCGGAGGTGACACCGGCAGGTTTTGGTGACAGCTTGGATGTGAGGGGTGAACGAGAGGGTGGAGTCGAGGATGACACCAAGGTTGCGGGCTTGTGAGACGGGAAGGTTGGTAGTGCCATCAACAGTGATGGTAAAGTCAGGGAGAGGGCAGGGTTTGGGAGGGAAGACAAGGAGTTCAGTCTTGGACATGTTGAGTTTTAGGTGATGGGCAGACATCCAGATGGAGATGTCCTGAAGGCAGGAGGAGATGCGAGCCTGGAGGGAGGGAGAGAGAGCAGGGGCAGAGATGTAGATTTGGGTGTCATCAGCGTAGAGACGATAGTTAAAACCGTGGGAGTGAATGAAGTCACCAAGGGAGTGAGTGTAAATCGAGAACAGAAGGGGACCAAGAACTGAACCTTGAGGAGCCCCTACAGTAAGGGGATGGGAGGGGGAGGAGGAGCCTGCAAAACAGACTGAGAATGAATGGCCAGAGAGATAAGAGGAGAACCAGGAGAGGACAGAGTCTGTGAAGCCAAGGTTGGATAGCGTCTTGAGGAGAAGGGGGTGGTCCACGGTGTCGAAGGCAGCTGAGAGGTCGAGGAGGATTAGGATAGAGTAGGAGCCATTGGATTTGGCAAGCAGGAGGTCATTGGTGACCTTTGAGAGGGCGGTTTCCATGGAATGTAGGGGACGGAAGCCAGATTGGACGGGGTTGAGGAGAGAGTTGGCGTTGAGAATTTGAGGCAGCGCATGTAGACGACTCGTTCAAGGAGTTTGGAAAGGAATGGTAGGAGGGAGATGGGGTGATAACTAGAAGTTGAGGTGGGGTCAAGAGGGTTTTTTTTAGGATAGGAGAGACGTGGACATGTTTGAAGGCAGAGGGGAAGGAACCAATGGAGAGTGAGCAGTTGAAGATGGAAGTTAAGGAGGGGAGAAGGGACAGAGCGAGAGATTTTATAAGATTTCATTGGCTTTAAAGCCACTGGTGAGGAGTTTCAGTCCTCCTAAGATCAGCTTCTAAACTACACCTCAACTCCCCCACCTCTACCTGCACTTCTCTCAGTTGCTGATGGCCCAGATAGGGGACACTGGAGTCCTGGTGTGGTGGTGGAGTTTTGGGCTTCATGGGCGCAGCCTCATTTTCTGCCCATCAATTTCCCCTTCGATATTTGTGTTCTTTTGAAGACTTGCTGTCCCATAAACATTTTCTTCATCATAATGATTGTGGTAATTGTTAAGCCCTAGGTGACAAACACTGTACTAAGCGCTGGGTTAGATACAAGTTGATCCAGCCGGGCATTCTCCCTGTCCCACACAGGTCTCACATTCGAAGTGTGGGAGTGGGAACACTTGTTGAATCCCCATTTTACAGATGAGGCAACTGAAGCACAGAGAAGCAAAGTGACATCTCCTAAGTCACACAGCAGGCCTATGGCAGAGCCAGGAATAGAACCCAGAGAATAATAATTATGGTATTTATTAAGTACTTACTCTGTGCCCAGCACTGCACTACAGCACTTAGTACAGTGCTTGGCACATAGTAAGCATTTAACAAATACCATAATTTCTTTTAATTTATTTTTTCAGTCCTGGGGTAGCAACAAGATAATCAGATGGGAAAGCAGTCCCTGTTCCATATGGGGCTTATAATATAATTAGGAAGGTAGAGTCTAAATAGGAGGGGATAGTCTAATTAATCAGTGGTATTTACTGAAGGCTTACTGAGTGTGGTTCACTGTACTAAGTGTTTGGGAGAGTACAGTATAACCATACAACAGAGCTGGTAGACACATTCCCTAAGTCTAAGTAGGAGGGTACAATTTAAGTAATAATAATAATAATGATAATGATGATGTCATTTGTCAAGTGCTTACTATGTACCAAGCACTGCTCTAAGCACTGGGGTAGATGCAAGGTAATCAAGCTGACCCATGTGGGGCTCACAGTCTCAATCCCCATTTTCCAGATGAGGTAACTGAGGCCCAGAAAAGTGAAGTGACTTCCCCAAGGCCACAGAGCAGACAAATGGAGGAGCCGGGATTAATAATAATGATGATGGTATTTGTTAAGCACTTATTATGTGCCAAGCACTTTTCTAAGCGCTGGGGTAGATACAGGGTCATCAAGTTGTCCCACTTGGGGCTCATAGTCTTCATAGAGAAGCAGCGTGGCTCAGTGGAAAGAGCACGGGCTTGGGAGTCAAAGATCATGGGTTCAAATCCCAGCTCCGCCAATTGTCAGCTGTGTGACTTTGGGCAAGTCACTTAACTTCTCTGTGCCTCAGTTACCTCAGCTGCAAAATGGAGATGAAGGCTGTGAGCCCCCCGTGGGACACCCTGATCACCTTGTATCCTTCCCAGCACTTAGAACAGTGCTTTGCGCATAGTAAGCACTTAACAAATGCCATCATTTCTTTATTTTGTGAAGTAGCTTGGATCAGTGGAAAAAGCCCGGGCTTTTGAGTCAGAGGTCATGGGTTCAAATCCCGGCTCCACCACTTGTCAGCTGTGTGATTTTGGGCAAGTCACTTAACTTCTCTGTGCCTCAGTTACCTCAGCTGTAAAATGGGGATGAAGACTGTGAGCCTCCCATGGGACACCCTGATCACCTTGTAACCTCCCCAGCGCTAAGAACAGTGCTTTGCACATAATAAGCACTTAATAAATGCCATAATAATAATAATGATGATGGCATTTGTTAAGCACTTACTATGTGCAAAGCACTGTTCTAAGCGCTGGGGGGGATACAAGATGATCAGTTTGTCCCACGTGGGGCTCACAGTCTTAATCCCCATTTTGCAGATGAGGTAACTGAGGCTCAGAGAAGTCAAGTGACTTGCCCAAGGTCACACAACAGACATGTGGTGGAGCTGGGATTTGAACCCATGACCTCTGACTCCAAAGCCTGTGCTCTTTCCACTGAGCCACGCTGCTTCTCACTACTATTACTATTATTATTCGTTATTACTATTATTATTCATTCCCATTTTACAGATGAGGTAACTGAGTCAAGTGGCTTGCCCAAGGTCACCCACGACCGCTGGCTCCCCAGCCTGTGCTCTTTCCCCTAAGCCACGCTGCTTTTCTAGAATAAGAGGGAATGGTCTAAGTTGGAGAAAGCAGTTCTCTGACACCCAGGAACACTGCTTTTTCTACTAGGCCAACTTGTACTTTCCAAGTGCTTAGTACAGTGCTCTGCACACAGTAAGTGCTCAATAAATACGATTGATTGATTGATTGATTGCTTCCTCTGTCGGCTAGGCCCCATAGGTCCTAATGGAAAATCATCTACCACAGTGCTCTTGTGTACACATACACTCCAAGTGCTTAGTGCAGTGTTCTGCACAAAGTAAGCGCTCAATAAACATGACTGAATGAATACCATACCCTCCCTTTCCCCCCTCTCATGCACACATAATAATAATAATAATAATAATAATGGCATTTATTAAGTGCTTGCTATGTGCAAAGCACTGTTCTAAGCGCTGATGCACACACACACATACAACTGTGTATCATTGTGGCCTAGTGGATAGAGCACTGGCCTGGGAGTTAGAAGGACCTGGGTTCTAATTCCGGCTCTGCCCCTTGTATGCTGTGGGTCCTTGGGCAAGTCACTTAACTTCTCTGTGCCTCAGTTCCCTCATTTGTAAAATGGGGATGAAGTCTGTAAGCCTCATGTGGGATAGGGACCGTGTCCAACCTGATTACCTCATATCTTCTAGACTGTGAGCCCACTGTTGGGTAGAGACCGTCTCTATATGTTGCCAACTTGTACTGCTTAGTACGGTGCTCTGTACACAGTAGGCGCTCAATAAATACGATTGAATGAATGAATGAATCTACCACAGCACTTAGAACAGTGCCTGGCACCTAGTAAATGGAAGCAGTGTGGCTCAGTGGAAACAGCCCGGGCTTTGGAGTCAGAGGTCATGGGTTCGAATCCCGGCTCCACCACTTGTCAGCTGTGTGACTTTGGGCAAGTCACTTCACTTCTCTGGGCCTCAGTTCCCTCATCTGTAAAATGGGGATTAAGACTGTGAGCCCACCGTGGGACAACCTGATCACCTTGTAACCTCCCCAGCGCTTAGAACAGTGCTTTGCACATAGTAAGCGCTTAATAAATGCCATAAAATAATGCTTAACAAATGCCATAAAAACAAAAGAAACAAAGAGATATTTGTCGATGGGAGGGGTATTTTTGGTGGGATCAGGCAACCTGCCCCCACGTAGCAGCAGCATGACTAGTGGCTAGATCATGGGCCTGGGAGTTGGAAGATCGTGGGTTCTAATTCTGGCTCCTCTATTTGTCTGCTGCCTCACGTACCTCATCTGTAAAATTGGGATTGAGACTGTGAGCCCCATCTGGGACGAGGGACTGCGTCCAACCCGATTTGCTTGTATCCACCTCAGTGCTTAGTACAGTGCCTGGTACATAGTAAGTGCTTAATAAATGCCATAATTAGAAGATCAGCATGGCCTAGTGGATGGAGCATGTGAATGGGAGTCAGAAGGTCATGGGTTCCAGTACCAGCTCTACCACTGTCTGCTAAGTGACCATGGGCAAGTCATTTACCTTCTCTGTGCCTCAGTTCCTTCATCTGTAAAATGGGAATTAAGACTGTGAGCCCTATTTGGACAGGGACTGAGTCCAACCTGAATGTCTTGTACCTACCCCAGTGCATAGTAGAGTGCCTGGCACATAGTAAATGCTTAACAAATACCATAATTATTATTATAACAAGGGAGAAGCAGCGTGGCTCAGTGGAAAGAGCCCTGGCTTTGGAGTCAGAGGTCGTGGGTTCAAATCCCCTTCCGCCACTTGTCAGCTGTGTGACTTTGGGCAAGTCACTTAACTTCTCTGGGCCTCAGTTACCCCATCTGTAAAATGAAGATGAAGACTGTGAGCCCCCCGTGGGACAACCTGATCACCTTGTAACCTCCCCAGCGCTTAGAACAGTGTTTTGCACGTAGTAAGCACTTAATAAATGCCATAAAAAAGGGGGATTAGGGGCGTCTCAGCCTTGTAGTGCCCATTTTTTCCTGGAGGAAGCCCAAAGGGTATTACCACAGACACAGACAAATCCCCCTCCAGGACCCCAAATCCAGTAAAAGAAATTTCCAGGAAGACAAGATGATGAAACGTAACTTTATGAAATTGCATGGAAAAGGTAGTAAACTGTCTGTTAATGACCTGGGCGGTGAGTTGCTCAGTCCAGGAAATAGAAATCATGCAAATGAGGGCAGGTCAGAGAAGAGCAATAAAACGATTAAGAGCATCTAGAGATTGACTTATGGAGAAAGATCAGAAGAGTTTAAACGCTCAAAGCCTGGCTAAAAGGTAACTAAGGGGAAGGAGATAATGATCTGCAAATATTTGAAAGGTGTAAAGAGGGAGAGGATTTATTGAGGAGACTAAAGGGGATCTAAACATTTAGAATAAATGAGATGAAAAGAAGAACAGAATAATCTCAGCTGCGTTTAGAAAATTTGCTGACAGAACTATTACATTGATGTATGTTCTCCCTAGGGATATGGCAAAGCCTGCATTCCTTGGAACAATAATAATAATGATGATAATAATAATAATAATTAAGCACTTAAGATGCCAGGCCGGGTGTTGATCCACTGGTGAAGGCTCTGCTCTAGGAATTAGGTGTCCTGGGTTCTATGAGAAGCAACATGGCCTAGTGAGTCTGGAAGTCAGAAGGTCATGGGTTCTAATCCTGACTCTGCCATTTGTCTGCTCTGTGCCTTTGGACAAGTCACTTCACTTCCCTGGGCCTCAGTCACCTCATTTGTAAAATGGGGATTAAGACTGTGAGCCCTACATGGGACAGGGACTGTGTCCAACCTGATTTGCTTGTATTCCACCACAGCACTTAGTACAACACCCAGAACATAGGGAGCACTTAATAAATATAACAATTATTATTATTATTGTTAATCTCTGTTCCGTTTATAGCCTGTTAAGGGCAAAGACTACTCATTCATTCATTCAGTCAGTCGTGCACCTTCCTGTGTGCTGCACCTATGCTTGTTCATTCAATTGTGTTTATTGAGCACTTACTGTGTGCAGAGCACTGTACTAAGTGCTTTGTCTGTGCCTCAACGGGATTGCGTGTGATGGGGATGAGAAAATGTCATTGGCACTGGACAAACCACTAGCACTCTAATAATCAATCAATCAATCATATTTATTGAGTGCTTCCTGTGTGCAGAGCACTGTACTAAGTGCTTGAGAAGTACAAGTCGGTAACACATAGAGACAGTCCCTACTCAACAGCGGGCTTACAGTCTAGAAGGGGGAGACAGAGAACAAAACCAAACATACTAACAAAATAAAATAAATAGAATAGATATGTACAAGTAAGATAAATAAATAACTAAATAAATAAATAAATAAATAAATAAATAAATAAATAAATAGAGTAATAAATATGTACAAACATATATACGTATATACAGGTGCTGTGGGGAAGGGAAGGAGGAAAGATGGGGGAGATGGAGAGGGGGATGAGAGGGAGAGGAAGGAAGGGGCTCATAATGATGATGGTATTTGCTAAGCACTTACTATGTGCAAAGCACTGTTCTAAGCACTGGGGAGGTTACAAGGTGATCAGGTTGTCCCACTTGGGGCTCACAGTTTTAATCCCCATTTTCCAGATGAGGTACTGAGGCACAGAGAAGTGAAGTGACTTGCCCAAAGTCACACAGCTGTCAGTTGGTGGAGCAGGGATTTGAACCCGTGACCTCTGACTTCAAAGCCGGTGCTCTTTCCACTGAGCCATGCTGCTTCTCCAATCAATTCCTCCATGCCGATTTTCAATCCTGAAGTCTCAGAACTGAAGCTCATTAGTCATTAATATTAGCAACACTTGTTGAGGATGAGATTCCATCTATGATATAATAATTGTGTTTTATTTGTTAAGTGCTTACTATGTAACAGGCACTGTAATAGGCACTGTCTCTTTGAATTTCCTTTTCTTTCTACCTCTGCTGCCTGTTCATTATTGGCTTTTTCTTGTAAATTTAAATAAAGAACAGTTTTATTGAAACTTTTCAAGTACCACTGAGAGAAGACGAAGGTAGCACAACCTTGGTCCCCTAGGGGAATAATAATCTATCCCAAATCTACCAAGCATTATTCAATGAATTTGCCTAAGGCTTGTTTTCAACATTGGCTTTCTGAAATGGGTAATTCTCATTAAGTCTAAAGAAAAATGTCAAATTCAATGGTTCCTTTGAAGGCAGTTTTTATTCTGAATAATTGGCCAGAAATAACCTAGAAAACGTTTGAGCATAATCTGCTTTTGTCTGCACTGTAATTTTTTATGGATAAGGATATATCAGCTCTAATTATCATGTACTTAACCTAATACTTAGGACAGTGCTTGGTTCATAGTAAACATTTAATAAATACAATTAATCCTTAATGCTTAATAATTACAATTAATACTTAACTTATTAACACAATAAACACAATTTAACTTTCTGTTTATTGACTAACTATAATTCATTCATTCACTCACTCATTCATTTATCGTATTTATTTAGTGCTTACTCTGTGCAGAGCACTGTACTAAGCACTTGGGAAGTACAAGTTGGCAAAATATAGAGATGGTCCCTTTGCAACAACGGGCTCACAGTCTAGAAGGGGGAGACAGACAACAAAACAAAACATGTGGACAGGTGTCAAGTCGTCAGAACAAATAAAGCTAGATGCACAACATTAACAAAATAAATAGAATAGTAAATATGTACAAGTAAAATAAATAGAGTAATAAATCTGTACAAACATATATTCATGCGCTGTGGGGAGGGGAAGAAGGTAGGGTGGCAGGGATGGGGAGGAGGAGAGGAAAAAGGGGGCTCAGTCTGGGAAGGCCTCTTGGAGGAGGTGAGCTCTCAGTAGGCCTATGAAGGGAGGAAGAGAGCTAGCTTGGTGGATGCGTGGAGGGAGGGCATTCCAGGCTGGGGAAGGATGTGGCCTGGGGGATGACGGGCGGGACAGGTAAGAACAAGGTACAGTGAGGAAGTTAGTGGAGGCAGAGGAGAGAAGGGAGGTGAGGTAGGAGGGGGCGAGGTGACGGACAGCCTTGAAGCCAAGAGCGAGTTTTTGCTTGATGTGTAGGTTGACTGGCAACCACTGGAGATTTTTGAGGAGGGGAGTAACATGCCCAGAGCGTTTCTGCACAAAGATGATCCGGACAGCAGCGTGAAGTACAGACTGAAGTGGGGAGAGACAAGAGGATGGGAGATCAGAGAGGAGGCTGATGCCCATGCTCACAGGGCAGGCATGTGATGGAGCCAGGCTTAGAACCCAGGTCCCCTGTCCCCTAGTCCCTCCCCCGTCACTTAAGCCAGACTGTTGACTGCCATTCCTCCTTTCAAGGCCCTACTGAGAGTTCACCTCCTCCAGGAGGCCTTCCCAGACTGAGCCCTCTCCTTCCTTTCTCCCTCCTCCCCCTCCCTATCCCCCCGCCTTACCTCCTTCCCCTCCCCACAGCACCTGTATATATGTATATGTTTGTATGAATTTATTACTCTATTTTATTTGTGCATATTTATTCTATTTAATTTTGTTAATGTGTTTTGTTTTGTTCTCTGTTTCCCCCTTCTAGACTGTAAGCCCACTGTTGGGTAGGGACCGTCTCTCTATGTTGCCAACTTGTACTTCCCAAGTGCTTAGTACAGTGCTCTGCACACAGTAAGTGCTCAATAAATACGATTGATTGAATGAATGAATGAATTCTCTGCGATTTCCCCCTTCACCAAACCTCCCACCCCTGCCTCAGTTTGCCCGCTGCTGATTGCTGGAACTGCCCCAGAGCTATCGCTGGAGAGAGCAGGGGGTGACAGTGCCAGGAGCTAACCACTTGGGCTCCCATCCTCATGCCAGTCGCCCATGGTGCTCCCGCTTTCTGGAACGCTAGAACATCTGTGCCTGAGACAGAGGGCAGTTCTCTAGGTCCCTGGTTAGGATGAGTAGTGCCAATGCCAGTTCTGTCCATAAGAACCATCTTTTCTTTTCTCCTCTGCTTTCCCTGAGCTACCTCCAGATGCAATTTGTTGGACGTGCATCTGCTTTCTGGAGAAAGGGAAATTCTCCTTTTTCTGCGCCACGTCATCTTCATTCAATTGTATTCATGGAGCGCTTACTGTGTGCAGAGCACTGTACTAAGCATTTGGGAAGTACAATTTGGCAACATATAGAGACAGTCCCTACCCAACAATGGGCTATAATAATGATTGGTATTTGTGGTATTTGTTAACCACAAATGTGCCAAGCACTGAACTAAGCGCTCGGGTCACCGAAAGTTAAGGTCCCAGACGGGGCTCACCATCTAAGTAGGAGGGAGCACAGGCATTGAAGCACAGAGAAGTTAACTAACTTTTCCAAGGTCACACAGCAGGTAAGTGGCAGAGCTGGAATAATAATAATAATAACGATGATGGTACTTGTTAAGCGCTTACTATGTGCCAAGCACAGTTCTAAGTGCTGGAGCACTGTTCTAAGTGCTGGGATTAGGATCTAGGTCCTCTGGCACCCAAGCCCATGCTCTTTTCACCAGGCCTTGCTGCTTCTCACTCAATCATTTAATAAACCAATAGGATTTCTTTAGAAGCACTTACTGCTTCTAAAGAGCACATGCTTGGCTCAGTGGAAAGAGCAGAGGCTTGGGAGTCAGAGTCATGGGTTCTAATCCCGACTGCCATTTATCAGCTTTGTGACTTTGGGTAAATCACTTCACTTCTCTGTGCCTCAGTTACCTCATCTGTAAAATGGGGATTAGGTCTGTGAGCCCCACATGGGACAACCTGATTACCTTGTATCCCCCCCAGTGTTTAGAACAGTGCTTGGCACATGGTAAATGCTTAACAAATACCATCGTTATTATTAGCATTATTATTTAGTGAATATCCCTTTCATTTCAGTTTTGTGTTGCATTTTTTTTTCATAGTACTTGTTAAGCACTTACTATGTGCCAGGCATTGTACTAAGCACTAGGGTAGATTAGAAGATAATCAAGTTGGATATAGTCCATGTCCTTCCTGGGGCTCACAGTCTTAATCCCTATTTTTCAGATGAGGTAACTGAGGCACAGAGAATAATAATAATAATGATGGCATTTGTTAAGTGCTTACTATGTGCAAAGCACTGTTCTAAGCACTGGGGGGAATACAAAGTAATCAGGTTGTCCCACTTGGGGCTCACAGTTTTAATCCCCATTTTACAGATGAGGTAACTGAGGCCCAGAGAAGTTAAGCGACTTGCCCATAGTCACATGGCTGACTAGTGGCGGAGCTGGGATTAGAACCCATGACCTCTGGCTCCCAAGCCCGCGCTCTTTCCACTGAGCCATGCTGCTTCTCAGTGAAGTCACTGAGACTTGTTCAAGGTCACACACAGCAGATGAGTGGTGAAGCTAGGATTAGACTCCAGATGCTCTGACTCTGTAGCTTTTCCCACTAGGTCATGCTGCTTCTCATATAACAACCACAATTATTTAGGTAACTTGGAAAAATCTGATTGTTTCTGAATCTGAATCTCAGTCATTTAGATTTGAGTATCCAGATTTCATGACTTCTTTGGATAATTGCCAAATTTATTTTTCACTTCGTGCCAGAATAGATATGATCTCAGAGGCTTAAATTGAGATTGAGGGAGAAAATGATTGTAAAACAGTTACTTAAAGAAATTCTCCCCACAACTCAGAACAACAAAAAAACCCCCACCTGAACTCACTGTGGACAGGAAATGTGAATTTTACATTGCTGTGTTGTATTTTCCCAAGTGCTAGTACAGTGCCCTGCACATGGTAAGTGCTTAATAAATATGCCCGATTGATTGATTGAAATTGGGCATGCTCTGATCGGCTAGAATCCCAGTTTGTCAAATCTGAGATCAATATCCTCTTTCTTTGGGTCTTTGAGGAGTTGAACAGAGGGAAAAATTAATTATATTAATAATAATAATTGTGTTTTTTGTCAATTACTGACTCTGTGCCAAGCACTGTAGCAGACACGAGATGACAATGTCCCACATGGGGCTCACAATCAAAGTTTGTGGGAGAACTGGTATTAAATCCCCATTTTGTAGATGAGGAAACTGTGGCACAGTGCACCTGAGTGTCCCATGGTCACATAGCAGATACACGGCAGAGCTGGGATTAGAACCCAGGTCCCTTGACTTCCAATCCAGGGAAGCAGCATGGTTTAGTGGAAAGAGTCAGTTTGTGAGTCAGAGGACATGGGTTCTAATCCTGGCTCTGCCACTTGTCTGCTGCATGATCTTGGTTAAGATGCTAAACTTCTCTGTGCCTCAGTTACCTCATCTGTAAAATGGGCTTTAAAACTGTGAGCCCCACATAGGACAACCTGATTACCTTGTATCTACCCCCATGCTTGGCACAGAGTGAGTGTTTAACGAATACCAAAATTATTATTACTATTATTAATATTATTAATAGGCCATGCTGCTTCTCATGCTATTTGTTAAGCACCTAGTGGATAAAGCACTAGCGTAGGAGCCAAAGGACCTGGGTTATCATCTAGGCCTCACCACTTGCCTGCTGTGTGATCTTGGGAAAATCACTTCACTTCTCTGTGCCTAAGTTTCCACAACTGCAAAATGGTGATTCAGTACCTGTTTTCCCTCCTACTTAGACTGTGTGCCCCATGTGGAACCAGGACTGTATCTGGACTGATTAACTTGCATCCACCCTAACACTTTGAACAGTGCTTGACACATAGTAGGTGCTTAATAAATACCATAAAAAATAGAAAAAGGAAGAGTCCCTGTCCCACTGGGAGTCAGTGGAAGATTTAATCTAATCCCAGCTCTGCCAGTTGTCTGCTGTGTGACCTTGGGAGAATCACCTCACTTCTCCATGACTCAGTTATCTCATCTGTAAAATGAGGATTGAGACTGTGAGCCTCACGTGGGACAAGGACTGTGTCCAGCCTGATCACCTTGTATCTACCCCAGTACTTAGAACAGTGCTTGGCACAGAGTAAGTGCTTAACAAATACCATTATTATTAATCCCGATATATTTAATTATAAGGGCAGGGAGAGTGAAAAACAGTTAGTTTGCCTTTGCACAACCAAAGGGAGAAATTGGGAAGTGCCTTGGGTCAGAGAGGGTTGGATATATGCTCAATGCCTTCTTCTGACTGGTGGAGAAACTGTAGGGGAGGAAACTGGAGCTACTAACCCTTCTCAGCAGCCTCCTCTTCTCCAAATCTTATTGGGCTCCTTTAACTTGCTGTTCTCCTTTTCCTGTCCCTCTTTGTCATCCTCCCCGGTAGGAAGCCCCCAAAATGCATATTTACAAAGCAGTTATCTGTCATACCCCTCTCAGGGTCGCATCTGGAGAGTTTCCAGTAGTCTACCGGTCTCAGCTACTGGAGGAAGAGTCAAGCAGAGGCCTACCCTTTCCATTCCTAGCTTGGGCAGTAGCTAGTGAGGAGAAGGCAATCTGCTATAAGTCAAAATTCCCCTGTGCTGGGCAGCAGCGGCATGGGAGAGAGTTGAGGGAGGAGACAAGTTGACTGTGCTGTAATAGGGGATTGTAAACCACTTCTGCATTTTTTATGAAGAAAACTCTGCAGACGAAGGTTAGACATTCTGGGAGAGATGTGTCCGTGGATTCACTATGGGTCAGAGATGGCTCGACACCATTAGACAAGACAATCTGTCATAATGGTGAATTTGTGGGAGGGGGGCTTCATAATGGAACCAAACCACAAGCTCACTCTGGGCAGGGAGATCCACCTATCAATACTGTTGTATTGCACTTTCCCAGGTGCTTATTAATAATAATAATAATAATGATGGCATTTGTTAAGCGCTTACTATGTGCAAAGCACTGTTTTAGACTGTGAGCCCACTGTTGGGTAGGGACTGTCTCTATATGTTGCCAACTTGTACTTCCCAAGCGCTTAGTACAGTGCTCTGCACACAGTAAGCGCTCAATAAATACAGTTGATGATGATGATGTTCTAAGCGCTGGGGAGGTAACAAGGTGATCAGGTTGTCCCACAGGGGGCTCACAGTCTTAATTCCCATTTTGCAGATGAGGGAACTGAGGCACAGAGAAGTGAAGTGACTTGCCCAAAGTCACACAGCTGACAATTGGCTGACTTGGGATTTGAACCCATGACCTCTGACTCCAAAGCCCGGGCTCTTTCCATTGAGCCACGCTGCTTCTCAGAGTGTTCTTCACACAGAAAGCACTCAATGAAAAAACACTGATTGATTAATTAATCAAAAACTTTTAGTACAATACTCTGCATATCATAAGTGCTCAAAAATAGCATTGATTGATTAATAATAATGATAAAAGCATAACCATTTTGGTATTTGTTAAGCCTGTGTGCCAACCGGTGGATGCTAGGGTAGATCAAAGATTGGACACAGGCCCTGTCCAACATGAGGCACAGGGTCTAAGAGGGAGTAAGAATATATATTTATCCTCATTTTATAAAGAAACTGAGGCACAGAGAAGTTAAGTGACTTAAGATCGCAAAACAGGAAAGTATTACAAGCAGCATGGCCTAGTGGATAAGGTCAGGCTTGGGAGTCAGAAGGACTTGGATTCTGCCAGCTGTGAGCCCTTGGGCAAGGCACTTCACTTCTCTATGCCTCAGTTACCTCATCTGTAAAATGGGGATGAAGAATCTGACTATGTCCAACCTTGTATCTACCCCACCAATCAGTACAGTGCCTGGCTCATGCTACACATGGTAAGTGTTACATGGGGCTCAAAGACCTAATCCCCATTTTATAGATGAGATAACTGAGGCCCAGAGAAGTGAAATAATAATAATAATGATAATGATAGCCTTTGTTAAGTGCTTACTGTGTGCAAAGCACTGTTCTAAGCGCTGGGGTGGATATGAGGTGATCAGGTTGTCCCACGTGGGGCTCACAGTCTTAATCCCCATTTAACAGATGAGGGAACTGAGGCACAGAGAAGTTAAGTGACTTGCCCAAAGTCACACAGCTGACAATTGGAGGAACCGGGATTTGAACCCATGACCTCTGACTCCCAAGCCCGTGATCTATCCACTGAACCTGACTTGACCGAGGTCATCATCATCATCATCAATCGTATTTATTGAGCGCTTACTGTGTGCAAAGCACTGTACTAAGTGCTTGGGAAGTACAAATTGGCAACATATAGAGACAGTCCCTACCCAACAGTGGGCTCACAGTCTAAAAGGTCACACAGCAGACAAGTGGGGGAGCCAGGATTGGAACCCAGGTCCTTCTGATTCCCAGGCCCGTGCTCTAGCCACTAAGCCACACTGCTTCCTACCAACTGATCCTGCCGTTTGACCTTGGACAAGTCACAACTTCTCTGTGCTTCAGTTTCCTCATCTTTTAAAATGGGGATTAAATCCCTCCTACCTAAAGTGTGAGCTCAATGTGAGACAGGGACTGTGTCCAGCAACCTGACAACTTAGTATTTACACCAACCCTTAGAATGGTGCTTGGCACATAGTAAATGCTGAACAAATACCTTAATTAATTAATGTTAACTAATACCATTAAAAAATAGCAGCAGAGGATAAGGATCTGTACATAAGTGCTGGGGAGGTGGTGAGGGTGATAGTAATAATAATAATAATGGCATTTATTAAGCACTTACTATGTGCCAAGCACTGTTCTAAGTGCTGGGGAGGTTACAAGGTGATCACATTGTCCCACGGGGGCTCAAAGTCTTAATCCCCATTTTACAGATGAGGGAACTGAGGCCCAGAGAAGTTAAGTGACTTTCCCAAAGTCACACAGCTGACACTTGGCAGAGACAGGATTTGAACCCATGACCTCTGACTCCAAAGCCCAGGCTCTTTCCACTGAGCCACGCTGCTTCTCTGCTTCTTCTCTAGTAGTAATAATAGTAGTACTTAGCATGGGCCTGAGAGTTAGAAGGACCTGTGTTCTAATCCCGCTTACGACGTCTGCTGGATGACCTTGGACAAGTCACTTAACTTCTCTGTACCTCAGTTACCTCATCTGTAAAATGGAGATTGAGACTGTGAGTCCCATGTGGGACAGGGACTGTGTCCAACCTGATTAGCTTGTATGTACCCCAGCGCTTAGAACAGTGCTTTCATTCATTCGTTCATTCACTCATTCATTCATTCAATCATATTTATTGAGCGCTTACTGTGTGCAGAGCACTGTACTAAGCACTTGGGAAGTAGAAGTTGTCAACATATAGAGACGGTCCCTACCCAACAGCAGGCTCACAGTCTAGAAGGGGGAGACAGACAACAAAACAAGACATATTAACAAAATAAAATAAATAGAATAAATATGTACAAATAAAATAGATAAATAGAGTAATAAATAAGTACAAACATCTATACATATATACAGGTGCTGTGGGGAGGGGAAGGAGGTAAGGCAGGGGTGATGGGGAAGGGGAGGTGGGGGAAAGGAAGGAGGGGGCTGAGTCTGGGAAGGCCTCCTGGAGGAGGTGAGCTCTCAGTAGGGCCTTGAAGGGAGGAAGAGAGCTAACTTGGCAGATGTGCAGAGGGAGGGCATTCCAGGCCAGGGGGATGACGTGGGCTGGGGGTTGACGGTGGGACAGGTGAGAACAAGGCACAGTGCTTGACACACAGTAATCACTTAACAAATACCATTATTATTATTACTTTTTTAGTGCTGACTGTGAGCAGAGCACTGTACAGGTGGGAACTAGATATGATCCCTGACCACCCGGGGGGATCAAAGAAAATTCATTCATTCAGTCATATTTATTGAGCGCTTGCTCTGTGCAGAACACTGTACTAAGTATTTGGAAAGTACAATTAGGCAACAAATAGAGACAATCCCTACCCAACATCGGGCTCATGGTCTAGAAGGATCCCACGCAGGACTCCCAGAAGCCAGAATTTCTAGCCAAGGTTAAACAGTCGCTGATCTGGAAGTGATTGCACTCTTCAAATGCTCCCCTGTCCACAGGATGGAGGTACACCTGGCAATATTCTCTGCCTGAGTTTCCAGGGTACCTAAGCAAAAGTCTCCTCTCCCCCCTTGCTCCAAAAATCAATAACCCCCTCACCTAATCCACCCTCGAACATCCTGGGTCTCTGGCCCACATATCCAATCTGAATTAAGCTATTTTAGCGCAGTACAACAAGTTACATGTCTAAGGAATAATGCTGTTATCATTATTATTATTGCAGTTAATATTAATATATCTATAAACACTTATAACACGTACATATTGAGTTTATCAAACACTCTTCTAAATGGTGGGGTAGATACATTCATTCATTCATTCAATTGTATTTATTGAGCACTTCCTGTGTGCAGAGCATTGTACTAAGCAAGCGCTTGGGAAGTACAAGTTGGCAATCAATCAATCAATCATATTTATTGAGCACTTACTGTGTGCAGAGCACTGTACTAAGCGCTTTGGAAGTACAAGTTGGCAAATATAGAGACAGTCCCTACCCAACAGTGGGCTCACAGTCTAGAGGGGGGAGACGGACAACAAAACCCAAGCGCTTAGTACAGTGCTCTGCACACAGTAAGTGCTCAATAAATACGATTGAATGAAAACAAAACATGTTGACAGCTAGACAGGTCTACATGTAGACATGTAGACAGATACAAGTTAATCAAGATACAAATGAACACAAGTTAATACAAGTTAACAAGATACAAATGAATACAAGTTAATATAAGTTAACAAGATACAAATGAATGCAAGTTAATACAAGTGTCGGTGGTGGCGGCAACGGCCAGTGCTGTGCCGTGGGCCCAGGAGCCTGTCTCCCCCTTCTAGACTGTGAGCCCGTTGTTGGGTAGGGACCATCTCTATATGTTGCCAACTTGTACTTCCCAAGCGCTTAGTACAGTGCTCTGCACACAGTAAGCGCTCAATAAATATGATTGAATGAATGAATGAATGAATGAGCTGGACGGCAGAGCCCGCAGAAGACCCCCAGCCACCACCCACCCACCAACCCCACCAACCGACCCCACACAGTGACATGTCTGACCAGGAAGCGAATTCTTCAATCAATCAATCAATCAATCGTATTTATTGAGCGCTTACTGTGTGCAGAGCACTGTACTAAGCGCTTGGGAAGTACAAGCTAAATTCAGCTAAAGACTTGGGGGATAAGAAAGAAGGCAAATACATTCGTCTAAGGTCATACCCCCATTAATGCGCCCGATCTCATCTGATCTCGGAAGCTAAGCAGGGTCGGGCCTGGTTAGTACTTGGATTTTACAGAGAAGCAGCATGGCTCAGTGGAAAGAGCATGGGCTTTGGAGTCAGGGGTCATGGGTTCGAAACCCGGCTCTGCCAATTGCCAGCTGTGTGATTTTGGGCAAGACACTTAACTTCTCTGTGCCTCAGTTCCCTCATCTGTAAAATGGGGATTAAGACTGTGAGCCCCCCGTGGGACAACCTGATCTCCTTGTAACCTCCCCAGCGCTTAGAACAGTGCTTTGCACATAGTAAGCACTTAATAAATGCCATTATTATTATTATTAAGCTCAAAGTCACTGGACAGGATAGCAGTGAAATTCATTTCAAGGTGAAAATGACAACGCATCTCAAGTAACTTAAAGAATCATACTGTCAGAGACAGCCCAGCCCACACCCTCCACCTCCTCTGCTGCCGCTCACCTCCTCACTGGGCCTCATTCTCGCCTGTCCCCGCTGTCGACCCCCAGCCCACGTCCTTCCCCTGGCCTGGAATGCCCTCCCTCCACACATCCGCCAAGCTAGCTCTCTTCCTCCCTTCAAAGCCCTACTGAAAGCTCACCTCCTCCAGGAGGCCTTCCCAGACTGAACCCCCTTTTCCCTCTCCTTCTCCCCATCCCCCCGCCCTACCTCCTTCCTCTCCCCACAGCACTTGTATATATTTGTACAGATTTATTACTCTATTTTACTTGTACATATTTACTACTCTATTTTATTAATGATATGCACATAGCTATAATTCTATTTATTCTGACGGTTTTGACACCTGTCTACATATTTTGTTTTGTTGTCTGTCTCCCCCTTCTAGACTGTAAGCCTGTTGTTGAGTAGGGATCATCTCTATATGTTGCCAACTTGTAATTCCCAAGCACTTAATACAGTGCTCTGCACACAGTAAGTGCTCAATAAATACAATTGAATGAATGAATGAATGAAAGTTACTACAAGTTAACAAGATACAAGTTAATCAGTTACAGATACAAGTTAATCAGGCCAGATACAGACCACGTCCCACATGGGGCTCGAGGTCCAAGTAAGAAGGAGAACAGGTATTGGATCATCATTTTACATTTTAAGGCATAGAGAGGTTAAGTGCCTTGCCCAAGGTCACACAGCAAAAGAGGCAGAGTCAGGATTAGAACCCAGGTCCTTTGCCTCCCAGGACTGTGCTCTTTCCACTAAGCCACAAACAAGTTAGTGCTGTTGAAAGTAACAGAAAGCCATGCTGAACCACATAAAATGCTACGAGATTAGATGACTGAGGTTTATTCATTCATTCATTCAATTGTATTTATTGAGCGCTTACTGTGTGCAGAGCAAAGTTGGATTTGGACCCTTAAGCACTTGAGATTCACACCGCTCTCACCCCCAAAGCAATTATACACATACCCTTAATTGATTTTAAAGTTTTTCTCCCCCTCTAGGCTGTAAACTTCTTGTGGGCAAGGAACAAGTCTACCAACTCTGTTGTATTGTACTCTCCCAAGTGCTTAGTATAGTGCTCTGCACAGAGCAAGAGCTCAATAATTACCCTTGATTTATTGATTGATTGGTGACACAACTGTTAAGGACTGTAAGAGTAATGAACTCATATTACAATAAGGAAACTATATATTCTCAAGTATTATTGACGTGATTTTCTGGTGACATTCATTCTTAGACTACATGCCCCATCTATAAAATCATCAAAATCAAATCAAAGAGAATCAAAGAGGATTTTCTGTGAGAATTATTTTTTCAACCAATACCTACTCCATTATCACTCAATCAATCATCTTTATTGAACACCTACTGTGTGCAGAGCACTGTACTAAGCACTTGGGAGAGTACAATATAACAATCTAATAGAAACATTCCTTGCCTACAATAAGCTTACAGCTTAATATAAATAAATTATGGATATGTACAGAAGTGCTGTGGGGCTGGGAGGGAGGATGAATAAAGGGAGTAGGTCAGGGTGATGCAGAAGAGAGTGAAGAAAAAAAGAGAGCTACAGGGAAGGCTTCTTGGAGGAGATGTGCCTTCAATAAGGCTTGAGAGGTGGGGAGATACAAGTTAATCACGTCAGATAAAGACCCTGTCCCACATCGGGATCCAAGTAGGAGGGAGAACAGGGTGTCTGTTGGATATGAAGAAAGCTGGCGTTCCAGGCCAGAAGCAGGATGTGGACGAGAGGTTGGCGGAGAAATAGATGAGACTGTCCAGCCCAGCCCGCACCCTCCGCTCCTCTGCCGCTAACCTCCTCACTGTACCTCGTTCTCGCCTGTCCTGTCATCGTCCCCCGACCCACGTCCTTCCCCTGGCCTGGAATACCTTCCCTCTACACAACCGCCAAAATCCCCTCCCTTCGAAGCCCTACTGAGAGCTCACCTCCTCCAGGAGGCCTTCCCAGACTGAGACCCTTTTTTCCACTCCTCCTCCCCATCCCCCTGTCCTACCTCCTTCCCCTCCCCACAGCACTTGTATATATATTTGTACAGATTTATTACTCTATTTTACTTGTACATATTTACTATTCATTTATTTTGTTAATGATGTGCATATAACTTTAATTCTATTTGTTCTGACGATTTTGACACCTGTCTACATGTTTTGTTTTGTTGTCTGTCTCCCCTTTCTAGACTGTGAGCCCATACTTGGGTAGGGACCGTCTTTATATGTTGCTGACTTGTACTTCCCAAGAGCTTAGTACAGGGCTCTGCGCACAGTAAGCGCTCAATAAATACGATTGAATGAATGAGTTACGGTGAGTAGGTTGGCATCAGAGGAGCAAAGTGTGTGCGCTGAGTTGGAGTAAGAGAGCAGTGAGGTGGGGTAGGAGGGAGGGTGAGGAGTTCGATGCAAAGGTGGATGGGCAACCACTGGAGGT
Source organism: Tachyglossus aculeatus (assembly GCF_015852505.1). Classification (NCBI taxonomy): domain Eukaryota; kingdom Metazoa; phylum Chordata; class Mammalia; order Monotremata; family Tachyglossidae; genus Tachyglossus; species Tachyglossus aculeatus. The sequence continues at coordinate 23,736,898 of NC_052066.1, read as the reverse complement.
TCTTGAAGAGTGGGGAAATACAGACTAAACGTTTTCATAGAAAAATTATCCAGGCAGCAGAGGGAACTATGGCCTGCAATGGGGAGAGTCAGGAGGCAGGGAGGTCAGCAAACCAGATAATAAAATAATCAAGACGGGATAGGATAATTACCTGGATTAATGTGGTAGCAGTTTGGATGAAGAGGAAAGAGCAGATTTTAGCGATGTTGTGAAGGTGGAACCGACAGGATTTGGTGATCGATCGAATATGTTGACTTCCTTTAATCTATCAAATTAATGTAAAAAATTGCGAAGGTAATTTATTTCTTACTCATATGCACTGTATATACTATAAAAGCATATTAATTTAACTTAATGGTCATATTCAAGTGCTTATTGTGTGCCAAGTATGGTACTGAACGCAGGAACAGATACAAGATAAACAGATCTCGCATGAGGCTCCTGGTCCAAGTAGGAGGATGAACAGAAATTAAGGGAACTGAGGCACAGAGAAGTGCCTTTATTTCTTTTTATTCTGATGACTTGACACTTGTCCACATGTTTTGTTTTGTTGTCTGTCTCCCCCTTCTAGACAGTGAGCCCGTTGTTGGGTAGGGACCGCCTCAATATGTTGCCAACTTCTACTTCCCAAGCACTTAGTACAGTGCTCTGCACACAGTAAGTGCTCAATAAATATGATTGAATGAATGAATGAATGAATGAAAGTGCTTGGCAACATAGTAAGCGCTTAACAAATACCATAATAATAATGATAAAGTCAAATGACTCACCCCAGGTCATACAGCAGACAAGGAGCAGAGCCAAAATTAGAACCCAGGTCCTCTGACTCTCAGACACGTGCTCTTTACATTAGTCCACAGTGCTTCCATATTCTTTCCATCATTTCTACAAGCACTTTACCAAGCAATTTTGTAAGAGCTTAATACAGGGTTCAGCAAAGAGTAAGCACTCAATAAATGCCACTGATTGATTGATTTAACAGTGAAAAATTGTGGATCCAACATCCTTTGTGTCAACTGTAGTAAATTTTGTAAAACACTATAAGCGCGTTTAAATAGTGAACAGAAAAATTATCTTAGGACTGAAGGTTTCTTGGTATTATGGCTGAATAGAAATTGGCTTATAATTTTGGATTTTGGGCCTGTGTTCTACTGGGGTCACCAATACCATCATTATTTTAGAATGTGGAAGGGCTCAGGAGAAGCAGCGTGGCTCAATGGAAAGAGCCCAGGCTTGGGAGTCAGAAGTCATGGGTTCTAATTCTGGCTCTGCCACTTGTCAGCCATGTGACTTTAGGCAAGCCACTTCACTTCTCTGTGCCTCAGTTACCTCATCTGTAAAATGGGGATTAAGACTGTGAGCCTCATGTGGGGCAACCTGATTACCTTGTATCCACCCCAGCGCTTAGAACAGTGCTTGGTTGGCACAGGGTAAGTGCTTAACAAATGCCATTATTATTATTATTATTTTGTTGAGCTGGGTTCCTAATTTCTACAGGTGCTAAGATCAGCCCCAGAGGATCTCACTTGTCTCCCTGTTGACCCCTTCATGACACCCTCCCTCCATCCTAGAACTCCTTCCACCACTTACACCACCACTCTCCTCACCTTCAGACCCCTACTACAATCATATCTCCTCCAGGAAGCCTTCCCTGACTCATATCTCATTTTCTCACCCTATTCGCCCTCCCTTTTATTCATTCACTCAATCATATTTATTGAGCGCTTACTGTGTGGACTATGCACTTGGATCTGTACCCGTTAAGCACTGGATATTCATCCCACCCCCAGCCCCACAGGACCTGCTGCTTGTCTGCTCTGTGACCTCGGGTAAGTCACTTAACTTCTCGGTGCCTCAGCTACCTCATCTGTAAAGTGGGGATTGAGACTGGGAGCCCCATATGGGACCGGGACTGTGTCCAACCCGATTTGCTTGTATCCACCCCAGTGCTTAGTACAGTGTAAGCACTTAATAAATACTTAGCACATAGTAAGCACTTAATAAATACCACAGTAATTATTAGTAACTGCTCAGTAAGCCCGATAATCATTATTATTATTTTATATCCTTATACTTTGTTGCTTCCCCTATCTGTACTTTATTTTAATGTTTTTCTCCCTAACTTGATTGTACGCTACTTAATAGTAAGTAGTGTATCTACCAACCTAATTGTATTGTACTCTCCCAAGCACTTAGTACAATGCTCACGCAAAGTAAGCACTCAATAAATGCCATTGATGGATTGGTTGATTGAATTAAAATGTCTGTAGCAATTGCTTTTTATATTTTTTTTAGTGAAGCCTGCAAATGCATCGTCAACCACGTATTCCAGTGCAAACTCTTGAGTTTTACAACCAATTAATCGTTTTTATTGAGCATTTACTGTGTGCAGAGGCCTTTACTAAGTGCTTGGGAGAATTAAACACAACAATATAACAGACATATTCCCCACCCCCAATGAGTTTACAGTCTAGAGGACAACATTATCTTGTACCCAATGTGCAAACCAAAAACACATTAGAAGGAAATGTTAAGAACACACTCATTGATCAATCTTCAAATATTAAATAGCCACTACTGCAAGCCAGGTATTCAAGTTACCAGTGCCTATGAATGAATTGGGGTATACAACAATTTACAAAAGATTTTGGGGGGGACAAAGAACGAGAAGCAGTCTGAATTCAAGTAGGGCTAAATTATTTTGTCTCGATAAAATATTGGGAAATATGGTTGAAAATATTTTTCTGGCACTAAAGGGGCAATAATGAGGCATTGTGGCCAGTGGAAAGAATATGGAATGAAATAGCACTGTCCTGGAAGTCAGAATACTGGGAATCTAGTCCCCATTTTGGCACATGTCTGCTTTGTGACCTTGGGGAATTACTTAACATCTCTATGCCTTAGTTCCTTCATCCCTACAATCAGGATTAAATACTTATTTTACCTCCCTCTCAAACTGTGAGCCTCAATGTGGGACAGGGACTGTGTCCTAACTGGTTATCTAGTACTTAGCCAGTGATTGGATTGTATTAAGTACTTAGCAAATATTAATATTATTATTATTGTTAGGCCAACATCTTCACCAGAGATGCTACTTAATCAATCAGTCAATCACATTTATTGAATGTTTACTACGTGCAGGGTGCTGTACTAAGTGCTCGGGAGAGTACAACACAACAGAATTAGCAGACACTTTCCCTTCCCATAATGAATTTACCATCTGGAGGGAGAGTGAGTGAGTGAGAGACATTAAAGTAATCATTCATTCATTCATATTTATTGAGCGCTTAACCAATCAATCAATCAATCAATCATATTTATTGAGCATTTACTGTGTGCAGAGCACTGTACTAAGCGCTTGGGAAGTACAAATTGGCAACATATAGAGACAGTCCCTACCCAACAGTGGGCTCACAGTCTAAAAGGGGGAGACAGAGAACAAAACCAAACATACTAACAAAATAAAATAAACAGAATAGATATGTACAAGTAAAATAAATAAATAGAGTAATGAATATGTACAAACATATATACATATATACAGGTGCTGTGGGGAAGGGAAGGAGGTAAGATGGGGGGATGGAGAGGAGGATGGGGGGAGAGAAGATTAAAGTAATCAATCAAAGATATTTATTGAGCACTTACTATATGCAGAACACTGTACTAGGCACTTGGGACAGTGCAAGATAACTGAATTAGTGGACAAGTTCCCCTCTCATAATTAGTTTACAGGCTAGAGATGAATTTATGGCCTTGAGAAATAGTCCCCAGAGTACAGAGTACATTGCTTCAACATGTAGGTGACCATCAAATACCACCAAATAACTGATTACT